>NC_088378.1:49379596-49687338 GCF_037993035.2 Macaca fascicularis
AGGTTTTGCTGTGTGTGTAATGACCAAATAATTTATCAAATTGATAGAAAATAATACTTTTAACTGTTTAGAAAGTTTGTAACAATTAGTATGACACGCAGTATTTGTAACATTTTTCACGGATTTCAGTATTTTTATTGCATATTGAGGTATAACATGAACACAGCAAAATGCAAAAATGCTAAGGTTATACTCAATGGATTTTAACATTTATATATATGCCTGTTGAACCAGATCAAGGTCTAGAATATTTTCAGCATCCGAAGACCCTCTCCCTTTCCAGTCCTTAACCATCTCAGACCTGGATCTGACCTCTATCTCTGTAGATTAGTTTGGTCTGCTCATAACAACTTTTAAAAGAATGTTTGATTTACATCTGTTCAGACTCCCTGCTGCCTCAGTTATTGGAAGCTGGGCAAAGCCAAGAAACTTCCCACTGGTGAAAAGATGGAGGCTGCCAGTCGCAGGAAAGGAGGAGCCTTAGGGTAGAGTAGGACTGAGACAGAGAGACAGTGTGAAGGCTCCAAAACGCTGCAGTCATTGCTTCCCACAATTCTCCTAGACCCTGTCAGTCTAGTTGATATTAAATATTATAAGCAGTATAAAGAATTAAAATGGCCGGACACAGTGGCTCACGCCTGTAATCCCAGCACTTTCAGAGGCCGAGGCAGGTGGATCACTTGAGGTCAGGAGTTCCAGACCAGCCTGGCCAACATGATGAAACTCCGTCTCTACTAAAACTGCAAAAAATTAGCCAGGCGTGGTGGGGGATGCCTGTAATCCCAACTACTCAGGAGGCTGAGCCAGGAGAATCGCTTGAACACGGGAGGCAGAGGTTGCAGTGAGCCAAGATTGCACCACTGCACTCTAGCCTGAGCAACAAGAGCAAAACTCTGTCTCAAATATATATATATATATATATATATATATATATATATATATATATATATATATTCCAAAATGTGGAAAATTGATTTTTTGAAGAACTGATCTTTGAGTGCATTGCCTCAGATTTGGGGTGAGACACTGTAGCCTCTCTTTCTTAAAACAACCAAATTATTATGCTGACTAAAGGCCAGTACTGGGAAGGAAGGAATGAGTTAAATGGAGGCTTGGAGGACTACACATCAGTAGAGTTCTTAGTTGAATTTCTTCATCCCGCCAGAGAGAATGGTAGCAGAAACAGACTCAGGGGCTTCATGGAGAGAGGAACATATTAACTCCTGACCTACAAGAAAGTTGGGCAGGACTTTCCTGACAGACCTGGTACTAAACAGCTGTCCCAAGACACTGAAGTGAGGATGGCCTCGCATAACTCCAGGTAAAAAGTTACAGTTTGGTATCAGAACCCAGTTGTCACAATGATCCTAATTGTCATCTTAGACCCTGTGTAGAATTGACCAGACCTAATCATAGATTGCTTCTGTGTGACTGAGGGTGGGAGGGTGGGAACCAAGGTGAGATGGAGAATGAGGACAACACAGAGTTTTCAGGCTCCATCGACTGGGTGCAAGATAGTGTCATTTGCTAATTGGGAAAAGTAAAGATTTGTGGGAAAAATGGAAACCTCAGTTTTTATGAAGTCACATTTGATTTTCTTACAATGTGGCAAACAGGCAGTTGGATTTACAAGCCTGTAGCTAAGAGGAGAGATAAATTTAGGAATCCTCAGCCTATAGACGTTGTTTAAAGTCACGAGAAAAACACTGTTTTTAGAACTGTGAGTCACAATCCATTAGTGATGTTACATCATTTTTGTGAGTTAAGACTAAAATTTTTAAAAACTGGGTAGAAGTGAATATAGTATAGTGGAATAGAAAATATCAAAAAGAATTATAAAGACTCATAAACGATTACTGTGAGAAGCTGCTAATCTCACTATATGTGTATACTGAAATTCACATATTCAGTGTGAAATTAACATATTCAGTATAAACACATATACTGAAATTAGCAGCTTCACACAATAATAGTTTGTGAGTCTATATAATTCTTTTTGATATTTTCTATTCCACTGTATGTATGTATATATAATTTTGGTATATGTGTACGTGAAATATACACATATATTTTATATATTTCATGTACACATATAACAAAATTATATATATATATATCTAATCATACATATATATGTAAATCATATATATGTGTATACATGTAGTGAAATTTCATTATATAGATAATGTAAACTATGTGTGTCCAAGTATGTATATGTGTTTGTATGTATTCACATGTATACATATACATATACATCTGTCATATACACATTGTTAGGGAGAGAGTGAATAAGAGAAGAGGGCCCAGGATGATAAAAGGAAAATAAAAACTTGGGATGCCAATTCAT
Organism: Macaca fascicularis; assembly: GCF_037993035.2. NCBI lineage: Eukaryota > Metazoa > Chordata > Mammalia > Primates > Cercopithecidae > Macaca > Macaca fascicularis. The sequence continues at coordinate 49,381,944 of NC_088378.1, forward strand.
TATGCCAGAAGAAAAAAAATTAAGCTGGAAGCTGAGTCATGCAAGAAGCTGCTTTCCTTTTGTTCCTAAGCAGATAGCTACAGATAAAAGGTGAAATATCTCCACAGGTACCTGTTCTATGTTCACCTTATCTTATGTAAAGTGCTGATTTACTGAGCATAAGATGAATACATAATTGTCTATTCCCCTACCTGCCCCTTTTCTCTTGAAACATGTGGATTACCATTCCCTCCCTGTTTCCCCTCCAACCTGCTTTTCTCCATTAAACAATGAATCCCTCATAATCATTTTTGGAGAAAGGCATCTACTACAGACTGTTTCTGTGACTCTGCATTTATTACTTCTGGGTAGGTCCTTAACTTTGGCAAAATAAACTTTTAAAGTGATTGAGGTCTGTCTCAGATACTTTTTGGTTTACAGGACTAAGCCCTGAGTGACACTAACGCCCACAAATGAGGAACTGTTAACTGAGATGGAGTAGCTGGAGTGGTGTGATGACTAAATCTATGTGTCAACTTAACTGGGCCACAGGGTACCAAGATAGTTGGTTCAACATTATTTTGGGTGTGTCTGTGTGGGTGTTTCTGGATGAGATTAAATTTAAACCAGTATACTTAATAACACAGATTGCCATTCTCCAGCGTAGGTGGGCCTCATCCAGTTTGTTGGAGCCCTGAATAGAACAAAAGACTGAGCAAGAGACAAGTCATTCTCCCTGGCAGTCTTCAAGCTAACACATTTGTCTTCTCCTGCCTTTGAACTCAGACTGGAATTTACACCACTCTTTCCCCTGATTCTCAGGCTTTCAGAAGCAGACAAGAATTATACCGTGGGCTCTCCTGGGTTTCCTGCTTGCAGATCTTGAGACTTCTCAGCCTCCACAATCATGTGAATTAATTTCTAATAATGAATCCCTGTGACTCTCAATTTATGTATATAAATCCTACTTGTTCTCTTTGTCTGTAGAACTCTGACTAATACACCTAATATAAGGGAAACTGGAAACAGATGTGTCATAGAAATCAAAAGAAACTGTTTCAAGTAGCAGAGAATGGTCAACTGTGTCTAGTGAAGCAGGAAGGTAGGAGAGATAAGGCCAGAACTCTGTCTATTGGGTTTGAGTCCCTGGAGATTATTGGTGGACCTTACCAAAAATCCACTGAGTGGTTTAGTGGAGAAGAAGCTAGATTGGTGTGGGTTGATAAGAGAATGGGAGGGGACAAAGTGAATACAGGGTGTATGTATGTGATTCTTACAGGAAGCTTGACTCTGGAGGGACTAAAACTGAAGGGGGCAAGATAGTGCAAGTTGGTTATATTTTAAATAGAATAATAATTTAAATAAAATTATTTTTATGAATGAGAGAATGTGGAATATATTTGTGCCTCTACTGCATCACTTGTAGCTCTGATGTTGGTTTCTTGGCTTGGATCAAGGAGGGCAGCCTAGGTTGACAGATTGACTGCCTGGATAGCTGTGCTGAGAAGTATCATAAGGCTGTTTGGCAGCAACACTGCTATCCTTACCTTAGATGGAGGCATTGGAAAACAGGTAAATGAAATAGTGATTTTAAAATGATATAATAGTGTTTAGTGGTTAGATTTCACCGAATTGACTTTAAAAAGGAAAGTCTCATTCACAGAACAAAAATATCTTTAATAAATATATGTCTGGGAGAATAGTAGGTACTGTAACAAGCAAAATAAAAGATAATGTTATGTTGGGCCAAGTGCAGTGGCTCACGCCTGTAACCCCAGCACTTTGGGAGGCTGAGGCGGGTGGATCACAATGTCAGGAGATTGAGACCATCCTGGCTAACACGGTGAAACCCCGTCTCTACTAAAAATATAAAAAATTAGCCTAGCGTTGTGGCACTCACTTGTAGTCCCAGCTACTCGAGAGGCTGAGACAGAAGAATTGCTTGAACCTGGAGGTGGAGGTTGCAGTGAGCCAAGATCGCACCACTGTACTCCAGCCTGGGCAGCAGAGTGAGACTCCATCTCAAAGAAAAAAAAAAAGATGATATTATATTATCAAGAACTTATAATGAAGTTAGGGAGTTAAAGCATATATGCACAACCAAATTATAATTTAATGCCTAAATAACTGGCATAGGATTGCTACACACTGAATATTTATGTCCCCCTCCAAATTCATTTGCCCAATATGATGGTGTTCAGAGGTGAGGCCATTGGGAAGTGATTAGGTCAGGAGGGTAGACCTCTCATGAATGGAATTAGTGACTTTATAAAAGAAGCCCAAGGGGGCTTACTCACTCCTTCCACCTTGTGAGGATACAGTGAGAAGATGGCCATCTATGAACCATGAAGAGGGCTAACCCCACACCCAAAATCTACTATCACCTTGATCTTGGACTTCCCAGCCTCCAGAACAACAAGAAATAAATTTCTGTTGTTTTTAAACTACCCAGTCTACAGTGTTCCATTATAAAAGTCCAAGTGGACTAAGATAAAGCAAATATGGAACATTGATCATCATAGAAAGTATACTGGACAGATCTTTCTGTCCAGAAAGATCTGGAGTAATGCTTCCTTGTGGGGAAGTTTCTTTTGAGATACTAGCTAAGCATGCATGCCCTTCATACTCAGAGGTATTTTTAACTTTAAGTTTGATAAAAATTATATTATGTTCACTAGAAAAGCCCATCTAATGTCAAATCATTCTCTCATCAGCCTATTACATTCCTACAATTAGTTTTCATTGCTTAGGCTTAAGCCCCTTATATAGCTAAATAAATTCCAGATACTCTAAAAGAGGAATGAGGAAACCATCCTATAGGTGTTTTAAAAGTTACTTTTTTAAACATGTAAAAAATAAAGAAAGAGTATGACTGTTTTTAGAGAAGTCTCTGATATGATTAGGCTGTGTCCCCACCCAAATCTCATCTTGAATTATCGTTCCCATAGTCCCCATGTCTCATGGGAGGGACCTGGCGGGAGGTAATTGAATCATCGGGGTGGTTACCTCTATGCCATTCTTGTGATAGTGAGTGAGTTCTCACGAGATTTGGTGTTTTCATAAGGGGCTTTTCCCTCTTTTGCCCATTGTTCTCCTTGCTGCTGCCATGTGAAGAAGGACATGTTTGTTTCCCCTCTCACCATGATTGTAAGATTCCTATGGCCTCCCCAGTCATGCTGAACTGTGAAACAATTAAACATCTCTCCTTTATAAATTACCAGTCTCAGGTATGTCTTTATTAGCAGCATGAGAACAAACTAACACAATAAATTGGTACCAGGAGTGGGGTGCTGCTGTAAAGATACCCAAAAATGTGGAGGTGACTTTAGAACTGGGTAACAGGCAGAAGTTAAAACAATTTAGAGGGATCAGAAGAAGACAGGAAAATGTGGGAAAACTTGGAAATTCCTAGAGACTTGTTGAATGGCTTTGACAAAAATGCTCATAGTGATATGGACAATAAAGTCCAGGCTGAGGTGGTCTCAGATGGAGATGAGGAACCTGTTGGGAACTGGAGTAAAGGTCACTCTTGCTATGCAAAGAGACTGGAACCATTTTGGCCCTGCCCTAGAGGCAGGGAAGTTTGAACTTGAAATAAATGATTTAGGGTATCTGGCAGAAAAAATTTCTAAGTGGCAAAGCATTCAAGAGGTGACAGAGCATAAAAGTTTGGAAAATTTGCAGCTTGACAATGCAGTAGAAAAGAAATATCCATTTTCTGAGAAAAATAATCAAGCTGGCTGCAGAAATTTTCATAAGTAATGAGCAGCCAAGTGTTAATCTCCAAGGGAATGGGAAAAATTTCTCCAGGGCATATTAGAGACCTTCATAGCAGCTCCTCCCATGACAGGCCCAGAGGCCTAGGATGGAAAAATGGTTTCATGGTTCAGTTCCAGGGTCCCCCCTGCTGTGTGCAGCCTCAGGAGCTGATGCCCTGCATCTGAACCACTCCAGCCATGGCTAAAAGGGGCCGAGGTATAGCTAGGGACGTGGCTTCAAAGTGTGCAAGCTACGAGCCTTGGTAGCTTCCATGTGATTTTGGTTTTGCAGGTGCACAGAAGACAAGAATTAAGGTTTGGGAACCTCTGCCTAGATTTCAGAGGATGTATGAAAATGACTGGATGTCCAGGCATAGGTGTGCTGCAGGGACAGAGCCCTCATGGAGAACTTCTTGTAGGGAAGTGTTGAAGGGAAATGTGAAGTCAAAGTTCCCACTGGGGAACTGCTTAGTGGAGCTGTGAGAAGATGGCATTGTTCTCCAGACCCCAGAATGGTAGCTCCACTGACAGCTTGCACCGTGCTCCTGAAAAAGCTACATACATGCAATGCCAGCCAATGAAGGCAGCCAGGAGCAGGGCTGCACCCTGCAAAGCCACAGTGGCAGAGCTGCCTAAGGCCATATGAGCTCATCTATTGCATCAGCATGACCTGGATGTGAGACACGGAATCAAAGTAGATCATTTTGGAGCTTTAAGGTTTGACTGCCTTGCTGGATTTCAGACATGCGTGGGGCCTGTAGTCCCTTTGTTTTGGACAATTTATCCCATTTGAAACTAGTGTATTTACCTAATGGCTATACCCCCGTTGTATCTAGGAAGTAACCTAATGATCACCTAATGACTTTACAACCTCTTAGGCAGAAGCGACTTGCCTTGTATCGGATGAGACTTTGGACTTGGACTTTTCTGTTAATGCTGGAATGAGTTAAGACGTTAGCAGACTGTTGGGAAGGCATGATTGTGTTTTTAAATGTGAGAACATGAAATTTGGGAGGACCCGGGAGCTGAATGATATGATTTGGCTGTTTCCCCACCTAAATGTCTTCTTGAATTATAGTTCCCATAATCCTCACAAGTCATGGAAGGGACCTGGTGGGAGGTAATTGAATCATGGGGCCAGTTACCTCCAGGCTGTTCTCATGACAGTGAGTGGGTTTTCATGAGATCCGATGGTTTTATAAGGGGCTTTTCCCCATTTTGTTCATTCTTCTTGCTGCCACCATGTGAAGAAGGATGTGTTTGCTTCCCCTTCCACCATGACTGTAAGTTTCCCGAGGCCTCCCCAGCCATGCTGAACTATGAGTCAATTAAACCTCTTTCCCTTATAAATTACCCAGTCTTGAGTATGTCTTTATTAGCAGTGTAAGAACAGACTAATACAATCTTCTAAGAACTAACTTTTAAGCATCTGTCGGAAGTAGGTAGAGTTAACAAAATATGAAATGTAATTAAACAAAATTATTTTCAAGTTAATTAGCAATTCTGTAGAAAGAAAATGGGATGACAAAAGAGTCAACATCTTGGAAGGAAAATGAATGGCCCCAAAGCCTAAATTTCTGGTCAACAACTGGTTTAGAATAGAGGAAAGTGTTTATATACATTCACTCATTTCATTCTGTGAGGTATTTTGTTCATTTTACAGCAGAGGAAAGGACATATGAAGAGGTTCACTGTAACTTGTTCAACATCATGTAGCTACATCTTTTGACTAATTGCAGTGTTCTTCTCATGTGCTTTACCCACCTCTCTATGGAAACACAAGCATCTTAGGCATTTACTGGTTGAGTGATGGAATGGATCAATTAATTGAATTTTGATTCATAAGCTATTATGGTTTAAGGGTATTCCCTTTTTACCATGGTTTGAAGGTGGATGGCACTCAAATTTTGGTGTATGATCAACACTTGAGCAAACTGGTAAAATTCAAGCATTTTACCCTATATTACCAAATTAGTCCTATCTAAAATCTACTCTGGAACAGTAATCAGATTGATTTGGTTATTAACATCTAATGAGATATATTTTTTGTTTAGGAATTCCCCCCATATTTGCAGCCTGACCTATTCCTACCCCACGAAATACCTTCAATCTTAAACCACCAAACATACTTCAAAATATATAAAAACGACATCTTTGGGGCCCCAGAAGCTTGGGCCTGTTGGTGGTATATTAAAACACCCTCACACCATAGGGAATATGAGCAAATCTGAGAACTACTGAAGCTGACCTGTATGCTAGATTTTGGAAAAACTTTTTTTTTTTTTAAGTTTTCAGGCAACATGATTTAGGATTCTTAACGAGTTAGGTTGCTTCCAGAAAAATATTTGGCTTCATTTTATAGGGGAATACACTTCAGTTCATATATAGATGATGTCATCTCACATGAGAGTTCTCTAATTATTAATACATATGTTCTCCCCATTTGTAAGCACTAATGATGTGATAGTAAAAATCCTGCCAAAATGTTATTATGGCCAGAGTAACTTGCCTTCCCAGATGTATTATACATGGCAATATGTTGGGAATTAATATTTCTGGTAAGTTTCAGCAATAAGAAGGCCTGGATTTCATTCCTGGGAGATTGGGTAAAGAACATTGTACAACTCAATGTGTTAGGGGAAATGCTGCCTGGCTGTAAAAGAAACTGGATGAAACAAGGAGGATAAATTTTTTTTCCTTTAAAAAAACGTTTCCACAACTCTGTATCTCTAATACTTATACCCAAATATTCCACTAATTGGAAAAAAGACATTGAATTTTTTATGTGGTTATACTTAGAATTAGGGAGCATAAGTGGTATTAGTTGTAGATTTCACAGTAGAGTATAATGTGAAATGGTGTTTTCTCAGCGCAGGATATTATATTCTCGTCGAGATATTTTTAAACCATCAACCATTCCTCTTCTGGCAGATTTTGTAGTTTGTGTGTCTGCTTACCAGAGATAAAAACTCCATTAAAGGGATTTCTGTCAATGATATGGCTTTTCTTGTCATGTCAAATGAAACTAGTTTCTTCTCAATTTTTATGCCCATGCTTCAGTGTCCAGGAAGCTGCTCGTTTATTGGTTCCAGGCAGAGAAAAAAATAAAAAATGTTTTTGATGACTTAGAAGAATTCTTCCCTGGGACCACCAGTCTCAGGATATGCTTTTGATTCCTATTGTCTGAGAGATTTGAGATTCTCTAACTTGAGCTTCTTTTTTTCCCATTCTAGTCACTTTGAAATGCCCAGTTTTAACAGTGACAACCATTCTTTCTTTCCTCCTTCTGAAGTTAGGCTTGTTTCCTTTTCTCTAAGGGTCTGTAATACACCTTCCTCCTGGCTAGGTCTCTCTCACTCCCTACTTTCTCTAGGTCATTGTCTTCTAACAGACCTTAATGCAGTATTTCCCTGCAACTTTTTCTTTGACTCTCTTCTCTCTTTTCTCGCCCTCTTTAAGGATCTCTTATCTCGTGGTTTATCTCTTTACCTCACTTATATGAAGGTGGCTTCCATGGGTATTGTGTTTATTCAAGATATTCCCCTACATTTCCTTAAATAAAACCTGCTTAATAGAAATTTTCATTTGCATATAAAGAATAATACCATGAATCTCCACATTCCTATCACCTAGCTTGTCAATATTTTGCCAGTTTCGTTTTACATATACCAGATCCAAGTTCAATTACATTAGGAAAGAATATACCATACGCAGAGAGTGCTGTGTATTTTCTAATGAGTCACATAATTAGGCACATAATAACTTGTTATCTTATGTTATTCATGCTAATGTTGATCGTTGGGTTCTGTTTACATAATTCTGATCTATTCATTGTCAAGTTCAACATCAACCTAATGATTTTGGCACTCTTTGATAACCCTTATTTAAATCCACTATTTCATTAAGGGTTAAAAATCCTTATTATATTATTTTGTCTTTGTTTACTTGGAATTTTATAAGAATCTTCCTTGATCAACTGTTTAGTACCATGAAATACAGTTCATTCAAGAAAGACAGTATACATATTTGATTTGTTTCCTTTATTTATGAATTTTCAGAATAACTAGTTGATGCCTTGGCAAACTTCAATACTGAAGAAAGAAATTTTTAATTTTGTTTTATTTTCTGAAGGGGTCCATGTCATTACATTCTCATAATTCTTAAAAAATATCTGATATCATTCATTTCTTTGCAGTCATTCTTTTTTTTTTTTTCTTTTGACAGGGTCTTACTGTTGCCCAGGCTGGAGTACAGTGGCATGATCACCGCGCACTGCAGCCTCTATCGCCTGAGCTCAAGCGTTCTTCCCACATCAGTCTCCTGAGTAGCTGGGACTACAGGCATGCACCACTATGCCTGGGTGATTTTTGTATTTTTTGCAGAGAAGGAGTTTTTCCATGTTGCCCAGGCTGGTGTCGAACTCTTGATATCAAGGGATCCACTCACCTCACTTCCCAAAGTATTGAGATTACAGTTGTGAGTCACTGTGACCAGCCTTGCAGTCATTAATCTTTATGCTGCTCATATTGTTGAAGATTAGGCTGTGAGATCCTCTCTTAAAATGGGCTTTTGTGCCCCTTAGACATGATACCATCTGTTTTTGCTAGCTTTCTAGCATCACGGTATATGATGAACAAATCCTGTATATTTCCTGATCATACCTGGAAGCAATGTTTATCAAGGAGTCCTGGTTTCCTTGAAAGAGAATTGGTATTTAAAGACCACAATGTGAGCTGTAGTAGTGTTTCTTTCTACCGAGTCATTACTACTGCTTTTTCGATGGAAAGAACTAGAAAATACCCTCCTTCTTTTAAAGAGAATAAAATATTAGTTATACTGATATTTCCAATTTAAATATAAGATTACATGATTGCTACTCAAATTCTTGGATTTTATACTTGAATCTCTTCTCTTTTTCTAAAAATCTTGAATTCTAATAAAATCAATATAATTAATTATTTTCTTTGTCATGGAAAGCATCTATAATGATTTGAAAATAATTTTAAAATTTTGTTAACAAGTCTACAAAATCTTTCAAGTTTTGCTGCAGTTATTTTGGTTCTGGAATGTATTCCATTAGAGATTTGCTCTTAAGGTACTATATTTTAACTTCATGAAGTAATTTATTTCCCTGTTTGATTGTGCTGTTAAGGTCATATGCAGCAGGTTCATTTTCTTTAGTTTGGTTTTGATTTTTAAAGATCACTTTTAAATTATTATTTAAATTACATAAATTAAAATGTATATGGCTCCAGTCCAAATTATGTATATAAATTCAGAAAAGTTTGCTTTCAGTCTTATCTTATCCTCCTTTATGAGAAGTATGGATTTTTTTGCTAATTGATCAGGGGAAAGTAGTTTCTTAGCAAATCAACATCTATATCTGTCTTATCATGAGTGAGGCTAAATATTGTTTCCTATGTTTAAAGGCCAGTTGAATCAATTTTGCTGTAAACTGTCCATTTATATTTTAAATCATGCCTCTCGTATTGCTTTTTTAAAAGAAGTTCTCATTTTTTAAAAGTTCTGCATGTATTAAATGATACTAGTCTTATCTATAAGTTGCCAAAGTACTATATTCAATCTTCCATTTATCGTGAGACATTGTTTATGGTGTCTCTTGTCATTCAAAGGCTTCATGGTTAGATTGTCAGATTTATTAATATTTTAAGTTGCTCCTGGATTTTTAATTAACTGTATTACTTACCACTATTGGTTTCATTTTGTTTTACATGGAGATCACTGATTCGTTTCATTTCTGCATTTCCAATTCAAAATCAATATGCCAAAAAAAAATTTTTCTTCTCTTCCTCTTCTCTCTAGACTCACTTTCTTCTATTTACTTCCTTATTTCTATTAATAGTTCCACCTGGGTCAGGCGCGGTGGCTCACTTCTATAATCCCAGCACTTTGGGAGGCCGAGGTGGGCAGATCACGAGATCAGGAAATCCAGACCATCCAGGCTAACACGGTGAAAACCCGTCTCCACTAAATAAAATACAAAAAATTAGCTGGGTATGGTGGCGGGCACCTGTAGTTCCAGCTACTCAGGAGGCTGAGGCAGGAGAATGGCGTGAACCCAGGAGGCGGAGCTTGCAGTGAGCGGAGATGGCGCCACTGCACTGCGGCCTGGGCGACAGAGCGAGACTCCGCCTCAAAAAAAAAAAAAAAAAGTTCCACCTGATCTTGTCACTTGGGTCTAAAATCTCCAAGTCATTCTATGTTTCTTGCATGCCCTTTTCATTCTCAAATAGATTTCTTAAAAATCTGTTTGTGATCTCATCAGGTAGAGGAGAATTCCATTCAACACTGTTAAGATTATAGAAAAAAAGCCATAAAATGCAGACAGAATTGATATTAGATATTAAGCCTATTTTGGCTTAAAAGTACAATAAATCAAATATAGTAATTACTGGTCATTGATACCAGTAATATATCCTGGAAGAATATTTTGATTTTTCTTAAGTTTTATAAATTAATTGAACCAATAATTATTACACTTCATTCTCTGAGTGAGCCTTAGAAAAAAATAAATCAATGAGAAATAACTCTCTTTTTAAAGAAAGAGCTTTAGGTAAGATGGACAACCCATGACTTGTCTGCTTCCAATGAGCAGTTAACTCAGAATGGGGCAACTGAGTAGTTCTAGCTTCTTTGTGCTAACGTCAAACATCCCTTAGAAAAATGGCTCAACAGTCACCAAATCATAGTTCAGAGAAGTTATCAGCACCAGACTGCTTAATAGATACATTATTTTTCAGAAGAACACCAAAGGAACAAGATACCTTACACCAAGAATAAGTTAACAGAGGTTTGTTGATTGGTGCTGCTTCTGTATTTTTCTCTTTTTCTTATAGTGTCACTCAATAAATAGGCTTACTTTAAAAAAGTGTTTGATATTTTGAAGTTAAGTGTGGAAGGCCTATGGCCAATTCATATATGCTATTGCTTAGTTTCTAAAATAAATCCAGGTATTCAATGTCATTTGGTAACTAATTTTCAAGGCAAAATAAAGCTTGCAGAGAGCAGATATTAGAATGTTGTTAGTGGTTCATGTAGATGATAAAAATTTGTTGTCAACAAGACCAGAATTTCACTTTCATGAGTTTTCAAGGTAGTTCACACAGTTCTAGGGTTACTGATGCACTAAAAATTATTAGCAGACTTATCAATGGGTTATCAAGGGAGTGTTAATTTTTTTTTTTTTTCATTTTAAAAGAGCAACTGAAACAGAGTTTTAAATTTTAGTTTAGCATCTTTACATTTAAAAGAAAACTTTTAACAGTTGTCAGCAGTTGCTGAAAGTGAAGTTGGGTTTAAAGAATGGAAAAAAAGAGAATAGTACTGATAAGACTAGATAACAAACTGCTTAATCACCGATGTTTAGGTATAAAGTTAAAAAATTTTAGACTAAAAAGTTTATAATTTAAAGTGGCCATTGATTCAGAAAACTTATAAAAAGTTTATTTGTGTAATTTCATAAATAATGTTAAAAAAATAAATACCCAAAAGTACAAGGACATAATGTTAATCAAATTATATAGGCACACTATTGATAGTTAGCATTGCTAACTATAGCACTGCCTAGCATTGCCTGACTCTCAATTTCTGTTCATTATTCTACTCCAAATAATTTTGTGCCAGGCAATGCTGTAGTAATTTGCACATAATTTGGGGTTGACAAACAACTGATATGCATAGTATCAGTGTTAGTTCTGGCACTACACTGTGATTGATGAGGAATCGGTGACGTAGTTTTTCCAATTGGCGAGGCTAGATACAGGGCTTCTTTTAGTTGACTGTGTTTTTCACTTTGTTTGTGTGTTATTGTATATCAGACATCAGTTTATACACATTAGTAATACAAATAAAACCAGAGTAGGACATTCATGAGTTATATTATTCGAACTTGCATAACAGAGCTTGGGAAACTTCCCCTATGAAGCAAAAACAGAGTAAAAATGGAACTAAAGCACTTTTGCTCCCAGAAATTTCTTTTTCCATCAATATAGCAAATTAGATACCTTGATGACTCTCCTGACTAAAACAGGTACAATTCTGGATAAAATATGTTTTGAAAAGCTTCTTAAGTACACTGATGAAAAGGAAGAAAGATGGAGAGGCAAAAACGAAGTTAAACAAAAATTCTGGGGTCTAAGCAAATGTTAATGCTGGCATTTACTCTGGGGTTATCTGCACTGAGGCCTTGAACTTTCCTTTTGAAGGCTGCACAAGCAAAGGGGATGGATATGAAGACTCAAGAGTATATATGATGGGGAATCTAACAGGAGACTTATTTGAAGCTGAGACTCCAGATAATTACAGTCTTTACCTTCTTAGTAGTGGAAAGCAAGAAGACTTAACTATTTTTACTCTGATGTGAGCTGGAGGAAAAAATAATCTCACCTGAGAATTTGTAACGAAATTTAGCCTTAGTGAAGATACATCATCTTGATTCAATCTATCTATGTGGTCTAAAAAACTTCAAGCAGCAAATTAGTTTGGTCCATGTTTGCAAGTGACCCCTAGGTTGTGACACAAGCGGATATAAAACCTCTCTGGAGAAGCTTAACTTCAACCCAGGCCTCAAAGTATTCTCACAGAAAGAATTCCAAGGAAAATGAACAGGCTCACGGTAGAAAATCCCAAAGCACACGAGGTCCTGTGAGAACAAGTGAGGTGAGACATTAAAACAGACCCGCAAGTACTTCTGGTATTATCAGAAATTGAATTGTAAATGAAATATGAAATATGGAACTATGGAATATGCCTAAATAAGCTGAAAATCAACTTGCCCATTGGACAAACAAGAGATTACAAAAAATATCCTAACACCTTGGAAAAATAATCAAATAGAACTTCTAGAAATCAAAAATGTACAAACAAAATTTAAAATTTTATGGATGAATTAAATAGCAGATTGGATACACTGAAAAGGAACTCAGTGAACTGGAATATAGGTCTGAAAAAATTTGGTATACTGATCCAAAAAAACAAGATGAAAGAAATGAAGGCAGATTAACTCCTATGCTTATGAAGGATAGAAGTGACTCATATATTCTGTATATAAATATATGTAAAAATCTATAAATCTATATCTGTTATCTATCTATCTATCTATCTATCTATCTATCTATCTATCTATCTATCTATCTTCCAGAGGTAATTAAAAGAAATAAAATGGAGGAGGCTATGTGTAAGAGATAGTGGAGGATATTTTACCAAAATTGTTGAAAAGTACAAAGGCACAATTCTTCAGATATAGGGAACACAATGAATTACTTATAGAAACAAAAAATCAACACACAGACACACCGTCATGAAATAGCTGAATATCAACAAAAAATATATCTTTAAAGCAGACAGAGAAAACTACAGACCTCCTACAAAGGAACAAAAATTACACTGATTTCTGACTTCTCAAAGGCAACAATGGAAGCCAGAAGAAAGCAGAATAACATCTTCAACATTGCAGGAGAAAATCACTGCCAATTTAGTATTATATCCCCAGGAAAGCTTTCTTTCATTAATGAGGATGAAATAAAGACTTTTCAGAGCTGAACAAAAGCTGGTGAATTTATCATCAGAGGATGCTAGAGGATTCTAAAGGACAACTTCAACAAGAAGGAAGGTATGTCTAGGTTTAGTATTTAAAATAAATTTATGAAAGATGAATAAATATATTAATGCATATAGGAGTAAGTATAAACAAACACAAAATGTATAATAGTAATGACAATAGTGACATTTAATATGTAAAATACTGGACCCTAATAACATAAGTTCTTTATGTATCTAAAATTATTTCAAATAAAAAGCTTATTTAAAAACATAATTAGGAGAGGTATAGCAAGGTGACTAAATAGAACCCTCTGGAGATCATCCCGCACCCACAGGAACACCAAATTTAACAACTATCCACAAAAGAAAGGATCTTCATAAGAATCAAAAATCAGGAGAGCAATCACAGTACCTGGTTTTACCCTGGTATCAAGGAAAGAGGCACTGAAGAGGGTAGGAAACACAGTATTGAATTGCCGACAACACCTCTCCCCCATCACCTGGCAATGCTATGTGGCATAGAGAGAGAATCTGTGTGCTTGGGGAAGGGAAAGCAAAGTTACCATGGGACTTTGCAGCAGAACTCAGTGCTGCTCTGTCACAGTGCAAAGCAACACAGGGTAAGCAACAATTTGACTGGTGCCCATGGAGGGAGCATTTAGACCAGCCTTAACCAGAGGGGAATCATCCCTCCCAGTGGTTGGAACCTAAATTCTGGCTAGCCTCATCACTATGGACTAAAGCATTCTGAGGTCCTAAATAAACGCAATGGCAGTCTACGCCACAGGACTGCAATTCCCAAAAAGTCCTGGTGCTGTGATGTATTCAGAGCCAGTGGAGTTGGGGTACATGCAACCCAGTGAGATACTAGCTGGGGTGGCCAAGGGAGTACTTGTGACACGTCACCCCTTCCCGCTCCAGACAGCACAGCTCTGGGAGAAGGAAGGGTGAAAACGGACTTTGTCTTGCAACTTGGATACCTGCTCAGCCACCATAAAATAAAGTACCAGGCAGAGTGTTGATGCCCCCATTCCAGGTCAGAACCCCCAGATGACATTTCTAGATCCACCATGGGCCAGATAGGAACCCACAGCACTGAAGGGAAGGACCTAGTCCTGTCAGAATTCACCAACTGCTGACTAAAGAGCACTTGGACCTTGAATAAACATCAGCAAGACCCAGGCAGCAGCTGCCATGGGCAACTGTGTAAGACCCAGTAGCATGCTGGCTTCAGGTGTGACCCCAGCACATTCCCAGCTGTGATGGCCATGGGGAGATATGCCTTCTGCTTGAAAAAAGGAGAGGAAAGAGAACTTTGTCTTGCAACCTGGATATCATCTTAGCCCCAAATAAAGCACCAGGTAGATTCCTAAAGCCCCTAGTTCCAGGCCCTAGCTCCTGGATGTCATTTCTAGACACACCCTGTACCAGAAGGGAACCTGCTGCACTGAAGGGAAAGACCCAGTCCTAGCACAATTCATCATCTGCTGACTAAGGAGCCTTTGGGCCTTGAATTAACATCAGCAATAGCCAGGAAATAGTTGCCACAGGCCTTGGAGGAGAACCAATACTGTGCTGGCTTCAGATGTGACCCAATACATTCCAGTAGTGGTGCCATGGGAGTGCTTCTGTAACTCTCCACCAACTCCAGGCAGCTCAGCACAGAAAGAGAGATTCCAGCCGGGCGCAGTGGCTCACGTCTGTAATCCCAGCACTTTGGGAGGCTGAGGTGGGCGGATCACCTGAGTTTGGGAATTCGAGACCAGCCTGACCAACATGAAGAAACCCTTTCTCTACTAAAAATACAAAAATCAGCCTGGCATGGTTGTAGGCACCTGAAATCCCAGCTACTCAGAAGGCTGAGGCAGGAGAATCACTTGAACCTGGGAGGTGGAGGTTGTGGTGAGCTGAGATCACGCCATTGCACTCCAGCCTGGGCAGCAAGAGCGAAACTCCATGTCAAAAGATAACAAAATAAAAAAAAAAAGAAAAGAAAAAAAAAAGAAAGAAAGAGAGATTCCATTTGATTGGGGGAATGTTAAGAAAGAGAACAGAGACTCTGCCTGATAATCCAGGGAATTCCCCCAGATCTTATCCAAGACCACCAAGGCAGTATACTTCTATGAATGTGCAAGAGCCACAGTGTTACTCGGCTTGGGGTGACCCTTAATACAGATAAGGCTGCAGTGACCAAAAGCTTAGGTCACAACACCCAATTCCTTTTGAATACTTGGAAAGTCTTCTCAAGACAGGTGGGTACAAACAAACCCAGGCTGCAAAGATTAGAATAAATAACTCTTTAATGCCCAGACATAGATGAGCATCCACATCCATCAGTATCATCCAAGAAAACATGACCTCAAAGCACAAACTGAATAAGGCATCATGACCATCTCTGGAGTGACTGAGCTGTGTGACTTTTCAGACAAAGAATTCAAGATAGCTGTTTTGGGGAAATGCAACAAAATCCAAGATAACACAGAGAAGGACTTCAGAATCCTATGAGATAAATTTAACAAAGAGAATGAAATAATTTTTAAAAATCAAGAAGAAATTTGGGAGCCAAAAAATTTGATTGACAAAGTGAAGAATGAATGCAACAGAATATCTCAACAGCAGAACTGATCAAGCAGGAGAAGAACTAATGAGCTTCAAGACAGGCTATTTAAAAATATACAGTCTGAAGAGTCAAAAGAAAAAAGACTAAAAGAATAAAGAATGAAAAATAATGAATCATGCCTACAGGATCCAGAAACAGCCTCAAAAGGGTAAATCTAAGAGTTATTGGTCTTAAAGAGGAGGTAGAGAAAGAGATAGGGGTAGAAAGTTTATTCAAAGGGATAATAACAGAGAACTTTCCAAATGTAGAGGAAAATATCAACATTTAAGTACAAAAAGGTTATAGAACACCAAGCAGATTTAACCCAATTAAGAATACCTCCAGACATGTATTTCCCAAACTCCTAAAGGTGGAGGATAAAGAAAGGATCCTAAAAGCAGCAAGAGAAAACACATAACATACAATGAAGCTTCAACACAACTGGCAGTGGACTTCTCAGTGGAAACCTTACATGTCAAGGGAGAGTGACTTGACATATTTAAAGTGCCGAAGGGAAAAACCTTTTACCCTAGAAGAGCATATCTGGTGAAAATATCTTTCAAACATGAAGGAGAAATAAAGACTTCCCAGACAAACAAAAGCTGAGTGTTGTCACCAACACCGGACTTGACCTATGAGAAATACTAAAGGGAGTCCTTCAGTCTAAAACAAAAAAGAATCCCAATGAGTAATAAGAAATTATCTGAAGGTACAAAATTCACTGGTATCAGTAAATACACAGACAAATACAGATGTAATAACACTGTAATTGTGGTGTGTAAACTACTCATATCTTGACTAGGAAGACTAAAAGACTAACCTATCAGAAATAACAACTGCAACAGCTTTTTAAGACATGGACAGTATAATAAGACATAAATAGAAACAACAAAAAGCTTAAAAGCAGGAGTGGAGATGATGTCACATTGTGGAGTTTTTATTAGCTTTGTCTTTCCTTATTTGTTTTGCAAGCAGAATTAAGTAAGTTGTCATCAGTTTAAAAAATGAGTTATAAGATGTTATTTGCAAGCTTCATGATATACTCTAATTAAAAAAACTATAACAGATACACACAAAAAATAAAGCAATAAGCTAAAACATACCACCAGAGAAAATAACTTTCAGAAAAAGGAAGACAGGAAGGCAGAAAGAAAGAAAGAAAGGGAAGTCCACAAAACCACCAGAGAAAATAGATAACAAAATGGCAGGTGTTAAGTCCTTACTTATCAATAACAACATGGAATACAAGTGAATTAAACTTTCTAATCAAAAGACAGTGACTGAATGGATTTAAGAAACTGGACTCAATTATCTGATGCCTACAAAAAACACACTTCACTTATAAAAACACACATAGAATGAAAAATGAAGGGATGGAAAAAGACATTTTATGCAAATGGAAATAAAAAATGAGCAGTAGTAGCAATACATATATCAGATAGAACAAACTTTAAGACAAAAATAATAAAATGAGACAAAGAATATCATTGCATAATGATGAAGTGATCAACTTAGCAAGATGTTGTAACAATTTTAAATATATATGCACCAAACACTGGAGTTCCCAGGCATATAGAGCAAATATTATTAGCACTAAAGAAAGAGATAACACCCCAAAACAATTACACTTGGAGATGTCAGCACCCCATTTTCAGCACCAGACAGATTATCCAGACGGAAAACCAAAAGAAATATTGGACCTAATATGTATTGTAGATGAAATAGACGTCATAAATATTTACAGAACATTTCATCCAGTGGCTGGGAATACACATTCTTCTCTTCAACAGAAGAATAATGGATAATTCTCAAGGACAGACTACACATTAGGTCTTAAAAAAGATACTATAAAGCTCAAAACAATTGAAATAATATTAGATATCTTCTCTGACCACAATGGAATAAAATTAGAAATCAATAGCAAGAAGAATTTTGAAAACTATACAAACACATGGAAATTAAAAAATATGCTCCCGAATGACCAGTGGGCCAATGAATATATTAAAAAGGAAATTTAAAAATGTATTGAAATAAATGAAAATACAACATGCCCAAACCTATGGGATTCAGCACAAACAGTTATAAGAAGAAAGTTTATACCAATAAGTGCCTACCTCAAAAACATAGAAAATGTCACCTAATGATACATTTTAAAGAACTAGAAAAATACCAGTGGGTCAATGAAGAAATGAAGAAGGAAACTGAAAAATTTCTTGAAACAAATGATAATGCAAACACAACATACCAAAACCTGTAGGATGCAGCAAAAGTAGTACTAAAAATTTCATAGCTATAAGCATCTACATCAAAAAAAAGAGAAAAAACTTTAAATAAACAATCCAAAGATAATTTTTTTTTTTCCCCCCTGAGAGACAGGGGTTCGCTCTTGTTGCCCAGGCTGGAGTGAAATGTTGCAATCTTGGCTCACAGCAACCTCCACCTCCCGGGTTCAAGTGATTTTCCTGCCTCAGCCTCCCGAGTAGCTGGGATGACAGGCATGTATCACCACACCCAGCTAGTTTTGTATTTTTAGTAGAGATGGAATTTCTCCATGTTGGTCAGGCTGGTCTTGAACTCCCAACCTAAGGTGATCTGCCCACCTCAGCCTCCCAAAGTGCTGGGATTACAGGCGTGAACACTGTGCCCGGCAAGATGCTTCTTAAAAAACTAGAAGAGAGCAAACCAAATCCAACATTAGTAGAAGAAAATAAATAATAAAGATCACAGCAGACATAAATGAATTTGAGATAAAGAAAAATAATACAAAAGATAAATGAAACAGAACATTGGTTTTTTAAAAAGGCTAAACAAATTTGACAAACCTTCAGCTGGACTAAGAAAAAAAGAGAAAAGATCCAAATAGATACAATCAGAAATGAAAAATGAAACATTACAATTGATATTGCAGAAATTCAAAGGTTCATTAGTGGCTACTACAAGCAGCTACATACCAATAAATTGGCCTGGAATAAATTGACAATTTCTAAGATACATATAACCTCCGAAGATTGAATCAGGAAGAAATCCAAACCCTGAACAGACCTGTAACAAGTAATGAGATCAAAACTTCAAAAAGGCTCCCAGTAAAGAAAAGGCCAGGACCCAATGGCTTTACTGTTGAATTCCACCAAACATTTAAAGAATTAATACCAATCCTAGTCAAACTATTACATAAAAACAGAGAAGGAAAGAATATTTTGAAACTTACTCTATGAGGCCAATATTACCCTGATACCAAAACCAGACAAATACACTTCAAACAAAGAAAATTATAGACCAGTATCTCTGATGAATATGGATGCAAAAATTCTCAACAAGCCAGGCGCGGTGGCTCACGCCTGTAATCCCAGCATTTTAGGAGGCCGAGGCAGGCGGATCATGAAGTCAGGAGATCAAGACCATCCTGGCTAACATGGTGAAACCCTGTTTCTACTAAAACCACATAAAGATTAGCCGGGCATGGTGGCGGGCACCTGTAGTCCCAACTGCTAGAGAGGCTGAGGCAGGAGAATGGGGTGAACCCACGAGGCGGAGCTTGCAGTGAGCCGAGATCTGGCCACTGCACTCCAGCCTGGGCGACAGAGGGAGACTCTGTCTCCAAAAAAAAAAAAAAAAAAAAAGTCTGAACAAAACACTAGCAAAACAAATTTAGCAATACATTTAAAAGATCATTAATCATGACCAAGTAGAATTTATCCCTGGAATGCAAGGATGCTTCAACATATGCAAATCAATCTATGTAATACATTATATCAAGAGAAGGAAGGGCAAAAAAAACCATACGATCATTTCAATTGATGCTGAAAAATCATTTGATAAAATTCAAAATCCCTTCACAATAAAAACCCCAAAAAACTGAGTATAGAAAGAATATGCCTCAATACAGTAAAAGCTATATATGAGACCCACAGCTAGTATCATACTGAACAGGGAAAAAACTGAAATTCTTCCCCCTGAGATCTGGAACACTACAAGAATGCTGGCTTTCAACACTGTTACTCAACATAGTACTGGATGTCCTAGCTAGAATAACCAGATAAGAGAAAAAAATAAAGGGCATTCAAAGTGGAGAATAAGAAATCAAATTATTCTTGTTTTCAGATGATATAATCTTCTATTTGGGAAAACCTAAAGACTCTACAAAAAAAGCTATTATAACTGATAAACAAATTTAGTAAAGGTGCAGGATACAAAATGAACATACAAAAATCAGTAGCATTTCTATATGCCAACAGTGAGCAATCTGAGAAAGACGCTTAAAAATAATTCCATTTGCAATAGCCACACATAAAATTAAATTCCTAGGAATTAACCAAAGAAGTGAAAGATTTCTATAATAAACATGATAAAACACAGATGAAAAACATTGAAGAAGACACAAAAAACATGAAAAAAAATACTCCATGTTCACAGATTGGAACAATCAATATTGTTATAATGTCTGTTCTGCCTAGAGCAATCTACAGATTTAATGAGAGGCCCTATAAAAATACCAATGACATTCTTCACAGAAATAGAAAAAACAATCCTAAAATTTATATGGAACCACAAAAGACAAAGAATATCCAGAGTTATCCTGAGGAAAAAGAACTAAACTGTAGGAATCACATTATCTGACCTCAAATTATACTACAGAGCTATAGTAAACAAAACAGTTGTGGTATTGGCACAAAAACAGACACATAGACCAATGGAACAGAATAAAGAACCCAGAAACAAATTCACACACTTACAGTGAACTCCTTTTCGATGAAAGTGCCAAGGACATACACTGAGGAAAAAAATGATCTCTTCAATAAATGTTGCTGGGAAAATTGGATACCCACATACAGAAGAATGAAAATAGACCCCTATCTCTCATCATATACAAAAATCAAATTAAAATGGGTTAAAGACTTAAATCTAAGACCCTAAACTATAAAACTACTACAAGAAAACTTTGGGAAAATTCTCTAGGATATTGCCCTGGGCAAAATTTTTTTGAGTGATACCCCACAAGCACACACAATCAAAGCAAAAACAGACAAATGGGATTACATCAAGTTAAAAAGCTTCTGAACATCAAAGGAAACAACTAACAAAGTGAAGAGACAACCCATGGAATGGGAGAAAATATTGCAAACTACCCCTCTGACAAGGGATTAACAATCAGAATATGTAAAGAGCTGAAATAACTAAAGGAAAAAACTAATAATCCAATCAAAAAACGTCCAAAAAATTTGAACAGGCATTTCTCAAAAGAAGACATACAAGTGACAAACAGTTGTGTAAAAAGTGCTTCACATCTTTGATAATCAAAGAAATGTGAATCAAAGCTACAATGAAATATCATCTCACTCCAGTTAAAATGGCTCATATCCAAAGGCAGGCAAATGCTGACAAGGATATGGAGAAAAGGGAACCCTCGTACACTGTTGGTGGGAATGTAAGTTAGTAAAACCTCTACAGAGAACAGTTTGGAAGTTCCTCAAAAAACTAAAACTAGAGCTACCATAAGATCCAGCAATTTCACTGATGGGCATATACCCCAAAGAGTGAAAATCAGTATATCAAAAATGTATCTGCATTCCTATGTTTGTTGCATCATTGTTTACCATCATTAAGATTTGGAAGCACCCTAAGTGACCATCAACAGATGAATGGATAAAGAAAATGTGGTACATATATACAATGTACCATTATTCAGCCATGAAAAAGAATGAAATTCTGTCATTTGCAAAAACATGGATAGAACTAGAGATCATCATGCTAAGTGAAATAAGCCAGGCACAGAAAAGCAGACATCACATATTCTCACTTATTTATGGGATCTAAAAATCCAAACAAGTGAACTCATGGACATAGAGAGCAGAAGGATGGAAACCAGAAGCTGAGTAGGGTAGTAGGGGTAGAGGGAGGTGGGGATAATTAATGAATATGAAAAGTTAGTTAGAGAGGGGTGACTAGCAAGATGGCTGAACAGGAACAGCTCTGGTCTGCAGCTCCCAGCGAGATCAACGCACAAGGCAGGTGATTTCTGCATTTCCAACTGAGTTACCTGGTTCGTCTCTTTTGGGACTGGTTAGACAGTGGGTGCAGCCCACGGAGGATGAGCTGAAGCAGGGTGGGGCATTGCCTTACCTGGGAAGCACAAGGGGTCAGGGAAATACCTGCCCTAGGCAAGGGAAGCTGTGAGGGACTGTGCCTTGAAGAACAGTGCATTCCAGCCCAGATACTATGCTTTTCCCATAGTCTTCACAACCTGCAGACCAGAAGATGCCCTTGGGTGCCTACACCACCAGGGCCCTGGGTTTCAAGCACAAAACTGAGTGGCCATTTGGGCAGACAATGAGCTAGCTGCAGGAGTTTTTGTTGTTGTTATTGTCACTGTTTTTTTTTTTTCTTCATACCCCAGTGGCACCTGGAATGCCAGTGAGACAGAACCCTTCACTCCCCTGGAAAAGGGGCTGAAGCCAGGGAACCAAGTGGTCTAGTTCAGTGGATCCCACCCCCATGGATCCCAGCAAGCTAAGATTGACAGGCTTAAAATTCTCTATGCCAGCACAGCAGTCTGAAGTCAACCTGGGACACTTGAGCTTAGTGGGGGGAGGGGCATCTGCCATTACTGAGGCTTTTGTAGGTGGTTTTCCCCTCACGACATGAAGAAAATTGCCAGGAAGTTCAAACTGGGTGGAACCCACTGCATCTCCACAAAGCTGCTGTAGCCAGATTGCCTCTCTAGATTCCTCCTCTCTGGGCAGGGTATCTCTGAAAGAAAGGCAGCAGCACCAGTCAGGGGCCTATAGATAAAACTGCCATCTCCCTGGGACAGAGGACCTGAGGAAAGGGGCGGCTGTGGGCACAGCTTCAGCAGACTTAAACATTCCTGCCTGCCTGCTCTGAAGGGAGCAATGGATCTCCCAGCATGGCGCTCGAGATCTGCTAAGGGACAGACTACCTCCTCAAGTGGGTCCCTGACTCCCATGCCTCCTGAATGGGAGACACCTCCCAGCAGGGGTCAAGAGACACCTCATACAGAAGAGCTCTGGCTAGGGTCTGGTGGGTGCCCCTCTGAGATGAAGCTTCCAAAGGAAGGAACAGGCAGCAATTGTTACTGTTCTGCAGCCTCTGCTGGTGACACCCAGGCAAACAGTGTCTGGAGTGGACCTCCAGCAAACTCCAGCAGACCTGCAACAGGGGGGCCTGACTGTTAGAAGAAAAACTAACAAACAGAAAGGAATAGCATCAACATCAATAAAAAGGATGTCCACACAGAAACCCCATCCAAAGTTCACCAACATCAAAGACCAAAGGTAGATAAATCCATGAAGGTGAGGGAAAAACTAGTGCAAAAAGGCTGAAAATTCTAAAAACTAGAAGGCCTCTTCTTCTCCAAAGGATCACAACTCCTTACCAGCAAGGGAACAAAATTGGATGAAGAATGAATTTGATGAATTGACAGAAGTAGGCTTTTGAATGTGGTAACAAACTCCTCTGAGCTAAAGGAGCATGTCCTAACCAAATGCAAGGAAGCGAAGAAACTTGAAGAAAGGTTAGAGGGATTTCTAACTAGAATAACCAGTTTAGAGTAGAATATAAATGACCTGATGGAACTGAAAAGCACAGCATGAGAACTTTGTGAAGCACACACAAGTATCAATAGCTGAATCAAGCAACCAGAAGAAAGGATATCAGACATTGACGATCAACTTAATGAAATAAAGCATGTAGACAATATTAGAGAAAAAAGAATGAAAGGAGTGAACAAGGCTCCAAAAAACATGGGACTATGTGAAAAGACCAAACCTATGTTTGATTGGTGTACCTGAAAGTGACGGGGAGAATGAAACCAAGTTGGAAAACACTCCTCAGGATATTATCCAGGAGAACTTCCCTAAACTAGCAAGGCAGGCCAACATTCAAATTCAGGAAACAGAGAACACCACAGAGATACTCCTTAAGAAGAGCAACCCCAAGACACATAATAGTCAGATTCACCAAGGTTCAAATGTAGGAAAAAATGTTAAGGGCAGCCAGAGAGAAAGGTCAGGTTTCCCACAAAGAGGAGCACATCAGACTAACAGTGGATCTCTCTGCAGAAACCCTACAAGCCAGAAGAGAGTGGAGGCCAATATTCAACATTCTTAAAGAAAAGAATTTTAAACCTAGAATTTTATATCCAGCCAAACTAAGCTTCAGAAGCAAAAGACAAATAAAATCCTTTACAAACAAGCAAATGCTGAGATACTGTGTCATCACCAGGCCTGCCTTACAAGAACTCATGAAGGAAGCTCAAAATATGGAAAGGAAACACCGGTATTAACCACTGGAAAAACATGCCAAATTGTAGAGACCGTAGACACTATGAAGAAACTGCATTAAATAAAATTTCAGGCTAATACTCCTGATGAACACTGATGTGAAAATCCTCAAGAAAATACTGGCAAACTGAATCCAGCAGCACATCTAAAAGCTTATCCACCACAATGAATTCAGCTTTATCCCTGGGATGCAAGGTTGGTTCAACATACACAAATTGATAAACATAATCCATCACATAAACAGAACCAATAACAAAAACCACATGATTATCTCAATAGACACAGAAAAGGTCTTCAATAAATTCAACACCCCTTCATGCTAAAATCTCTCAATAAGCCAAGTATTGATGGACTGTATCTCAAAATAATAAGAGCTATTTATGACAAACCCACAGCTAATATACTAAATGGGCAAAAGCTGGAAGCATTCCCTTTGAAAACTGGCACAAGACAAGGATGTCCTCTCTCACCACTCCTATTCAACATAGTATTGGAAGTTCTGGTCAGGGCAATCAGGCAAGAGAAAGAAATAAAGAGTATTCAAATAGGAAGAGAGGAACTCACACTGTCTTTGTTTGCAGATGACATGATTATATATTTAGAAAACCCCATCATCTCAGCCCCAAATCTCCTTAAGCTGATAAGCAACTTCAGCAAAGTCTCAAGATACAAAATCAATGTGCAAAAATCACAAGCATTCCTATACACCAACAGTAGACAAACAAAGAGCCAAAACATGAGTTAACTCCCATTCATAATTGCTACAAAGAGAATAAAATATCTAGAAATACAGCTTACAAGGGATGTGAAGGACCTCTTCAAGGAGAACTACAAACCACTGCTCAAGGAAATAAGAGGACACAAACAAGTGGAAAAACATTCCATGCTAATGGATAGGAAGAATCAATATTGTGACAGTGGCCATACTGTCCAAAGTAATTTATATATTCAATGCTATTCCCATCAAGCTACCATTGACTTTCTTCACAGAATCAGAAAACAACTACTTTAAATTTCATATGGAACCAAAAAAGAGCTCATATAGCCAAGATAATCCTAAGCAAAAAGAACAAAACTGGAGGCATCACATTACCTGACTTCAAACTATACTATAAGGCTATATTAACCAAAACAGCAAGGTACTGGTAGCAAAATAGATATATAGCCAATGGAATAGAACAGAAGTCTCAGAAATAATACCACACATCTATCTGATCTTTGACAAATCTGACAAAAACAAGCAGTGGGAAAAGGATTCCCTATTTAATAAATGGTATTGGGAAAACTGGCTAGCCATATGGAGAAAACTGAAACTGGACCCTTTCCTTACACCTTATACAAAAATTAACTTGAGATGGATTAAAGACTTAAATGTAAGGCCTAGGATCATAAAAATCCTAGAAGAAAACCTAGGCAATATCATTCAGAATGTAAGCATGGGCAAAATCTTCATGACTAAAACACCAAAAGCAATGACAACAAAAGCCAAAATTGACAAATAAGATCTAATTAAACTAAGGAACTTGTGCACAGCAAAAGAAACTATCATGAGAGTGAACAGGCAATCTACAGAATGGGAGAAAATTTTTGCAAAATATCCATCTGACAAAAGGCTAATATCCAGAATCTACAAGGAACTGAAATAAATTTGCAATAAAAAACAAACAAACGAACCCATCAAAAAGTGGGCAAAGGATATGAACAGACACTTCTCAAAAGAAGACATTTATGCAGCCAACAAACATATGAAAAAAAGCTCATCATCACTGGTCATTAGAGAAATGCAAATCAAAAACACAGTGAGATACCATCTCACACCAGTTAGAATGGTGATGGCTAAAAAGTCAGGGAACAGCAGATTCTGGAGAGGATGTGGAGAAATAGGAACACTTTTACACTGTTGGTGGGAGTGTAAATTAATTCAACCATTGTGGAAGACAGTGTGGTGATTCCTCAAGGATCTGGAACCAGAAATACCATTCGACTCAGCAATCCCATTACTGGTATATGCCCTAGGGATTACAAATCATTCTAGTATAAAGACACATGCACACGTATGTTTATTGCAGTACTATTCACAATAGCAAAGACTTGGAACCAACCCAAATGCCCATCAGTGATAGACTGGATAAAGAAAATGTGGCATATATACACCATGGAATACTGTGCAGCCATAAAAAGGATGAGCTAATGTCCTTTGCTGGGACATGGATGAAGCTGGGAACCATCATTCTCAGCAAACTGACACAGGAATAGAAAACCAAACTCCACATGTTCTCACTCATAAGTGGGAGTTGAACAATGAGACACATTGACACAGGGAGGGGAACATCACACACTGGGTCCCAGGTGGGTAGATCACAAGGTCAAGAGATTGAGACCATCCTGGCTAACACGGTGAAACCCCATTCTGGGGCTAGTGGAGAGATAGCATTCGGAGAAATATCTAATGTAGATGATGATTTGACGGGTGCAGCAAACCACCATGGCACGTGTATACCAATGTAACAAACCTGCACTTTCTGCACATGTATCCCAAAACTTAAAGTATAATAATAAAAAAAGAAAAGAAAAAGTAGTTGGAAAGAATGAATAAGACCTACTATTTGATAGTACAACAGTGTGACTCTAGTCAATAATAACTTGATTGTATATTATAAAATAACTAAAAGAGTGTAATTAGATTGTTTGTAACATGAAGCATAAATGCTTAACAGGATGGATACTTCATTCTCCATGATGTGATTATTTCACATAGCATGCTTGTATTAAAACATTTTGGGTTGGTCCCATGGTGCAACGGTTAGCACTCTGGACTTTGAATCCAGCAATCTGAGTTTGAATCTCAGTGAGACCTTTCAAAGGAGTACATTTTGGCCAGGTGCGGTGGCTCATACCAGTAATCCAAGCACTTTGGGAGGCTGAGGCAGGCAGATCACCTAAGGTCAGGAGTTTGAGACCAGCCTGACCAACATGGAGAAACTTTGTCTCCACTAAAAATGCAAAACTAGCCAGGTGTGGCAGCTCATGCTTGTAATCCCAGCTAGTCGGAAGGCTGAGTTAAGAGAATCTCTTGAACCCAGGAGGTGGAGGTTGCAGTGAGCCGAGATCCTGTGAAACTCCATCTCAAAAAAACAAAAAACAAAAAACAAAAAACAGCAAAAAAATATTTCGGACCCAGTGCAGTGGCTCACACCTGTAATCCCAGCCCTGTGGGAGGCCAAGGCAGGTGGATCACGAGGTCAAGAGATCGAGACCATCCTGGCCAACATGGCAAAACCCTGTCTCTATTAAAAATACAAAAATTAGCCTGGCGTGGCGGTGGGCACCTGTAATCCCAGTTACTCGGGAGGCTGAGGTAGGAGAATCGCTTGAACCCAGGAATTGGAAGTTGCAGTGAGTTGAGATTGTGCCACTGTACTCCAGCCTGGTGACAGAGCAAGACTCCATCTCAAAAAAATAAAACAATAAAAAAATTTCATGAACTCCATAAATATATACAACTACTACATGCCCATAAAAATAAAAATAAACTGGAAAAGTAAAACTGAACACAAATTTAGTAGAAGAAAAGAAGTAATAAAGACCAGAGCATACATACATGAAATTGAAATGAAAAAATAATTAAAATATCAACAAAACAGAAGTTGACTTTTTGAAAAGATAAACAAAATCCACAAAACTTTAGCCAGCCTGATTAAGAAAAAAGAAAGACATCCCAAGTAAATAAAAATCACAGATGAAAAAGGAAACATAACAACTGATATCACAGAAATGCAAGGAATCATTAGAGACTAACATGAGCAATATGCCAACAAATCGAAACACTTAAAAGAAATGGATATATCCTAGACACATACAACCTACAAAGATTGAACTATGGGAAAATCCAAAATCTGAATAGAACAATGACCAATAATGAAATTGAAGCTGTAACAAAAATGCTTCCAGCAAACAAAAGCCTAAGACTCAATGACTTTACTGTTGAATTCTTTCAAACATTTAAAGAAGAACTAATACCAATCCAACTCAAACTACTCCAAAAAAATAAAGGAGGGAATACTTCCAAACTCATTCTACAAGGCCAGTATTACCCTTATATTAAAACCAGACAAAGACACATAAAAAACAAACAAACAAAAAGAAAAAAAACTACAGGTCAAACATTGATGCAAAAACATTCAACAAAATACTAGCAAACTGAATTTAACTACACATTCAATAGATCATTCATCATGACCAAATGGGATTCATCCCATATATGCAAAGGATAGTTCAACAAACACTAATCAATCCATGTGACACATCATATTAAGAGAATTTAGGAGAAAAATCATATGATCATTTCAACTAATGCTGAAAATGCATTTGGTAAAATCTGACATCCCTTCATGAAAAAACCTTAAAAAATGCGTACAGATGAAACATATCTCAACTGAATAAAAACTATATTTGCCAGACAGATAGCTAGTATCATACTAAACAAGGAAAAACTGAAAGCCTTTGTTTTAAGATGTAGAATAGGACAAGGATGCCCATCTTTACCACTGTTGTTCAACATAGTAGTGGAAATCCTAGCTAGAGCAACCAGACAAGTGAAATATATAAAAGGCATCCAAATTGGAAAGGATTAAGTCCAATTATTCCTGTTTGCAGATGATATAATCTTATATTTAGAGAAACTTAAAGACTTCACCAAAAAATTATTTGAACTGATAAAGCAATTCAGTAAAATTGAAAGATATAAAATAAATATACAAAATAAGTAGCATTTCTATATGCCAACAAAAAACAATCTGAAAAAGAAACTAAAAAGTAATTCGATTTACAATAGCTACAAATAAAATTAAGTACCTAGGCAATAACTCAATTAAAGAAGTGAAAGATCTCTACAATTAAAGTTATGAATCATTGATGAAAGATATTGCAGAGGATACAAAAAATGAAAAGATATTCCACATTCATGGACTGGAAATCAATATTGTTAAAATCTCTATTCTATCCAAAGCAATCTAAAGATTCAATGTAATTCCTATGAAAATACCAATGATGTTATTCACATAAATAGAAAAAATTAATCTAAAATTTATATGGAACCACAAAAGAACAAGAATATCCAAAACCACCCTGAGCAAAAACTGGAGCAATCACATTACTGGATTTCAAATTATACTACAGAGTTATAGTAATCAAAACAATATGGTGTTAGCATTAAAAACAGACACACAAAACAATGGAACAAAATAGAGAATCCACACATAAATTTATGCATCTACTGTGAACTCATTTTTGACAAAAGTATCAAGAACATGCATTGGGGGAAATGTCTCTTCAATGAATGGTGCTAGGAAAACTGGATATCCATATGCATAAAAACAAAACTAGACCTCCATCTCTCATTATGTATAAAAATAAAATGAAAATAGATGAAAGACTTAAATCTAAGATCCCAAAGTATGAAAATACTAAAAGAAAACCCTGGGAAAACTCTACAGGGCATTGGCCTGGTTGGATATTTCTGGAGTAACACCCCAACAGCACAGACAATCAAAGCAAAAATGGACAAATGGGATCACCTCAAATTAAAAAGCTTCCAGATAGCAGAGGAAGCAATCAATAAAGTGAAGAGACAGCCCAGAATAGGAGAAAATATTTGCAACCTATTCATCTCAGAAAAGATTAATAACCATAATACATAAGGAGCTTAAACAAGTCTATATGAAATAATCCAATAATTTCATTAAAAAATGGGCAAAACATTTGAACAGACATTTCTAAAAGAAGATATACAAATGGAAAATGGGCATATGAAAAGGTACTCAACCTCATTGATCATCAGAGAAACGCAAATCAAAACTACCATAAGATATCATCTTACCCCAGTTAAAATGTTTTTTATCCAAAAGCCAGGTAATAGAGAATGCTGGCAAAGATGTGGAGAAAGGGGAATACTCAAACGATGTTGGTAAAAATGTAAATTAGCACAGCAACTATGGACAAGAGTATGGAGGTTCCTGGAAAACAAAACAAAACAAAACAAAACAAAACAAAACAAAACAAAACAAAAAAAACTAAAAATGGAACTGCCATATGATCCAGGAAGCTCCTTATTGGGAATATACCCAAGGGAAAGGAAATCAGTATATCAAATAAATATCTGCACTCTCATATTTATTGAAGCACTATTCACAAAAGCCAAGATTTGGAAGCAACCTAAACGTCCATCAACAGATAAATGGATTAAAAAAAACAGTATTCCATTGTGCTACCTACACACAATAGAATACTGTTCAGCCCTTAAAGAATAAGATCTTGTCATTTGCAACAACATAGATGGAACTGGAGGACATTAGGTTAAGTGAAATAAGTCAGGCACAGAAAGACAGACTTTGCATGTTTCCACTTATTTGTGGAGCTAAAAATTAAAACAATTGAACTCATGGAAATTGAAAGCAGAATGATGGTTACCAGAGCCTTGGAGGGGTAGTTGCAGGGGAGGATATGGGAAATGGGGATGGTTAATGCATACAAAAATATAGTTAGATACAAAGAATAAGATCTAATATTTGATAGCACAACAAGTTGACTACAGTTAGCAGTAATTTGTTGTACATTTTGGAATAACTGAAGTAGTCAAATTGTAATATTTATAGCGCTAAGAAATAATAAATTCTTGAGGTGACTGAAACCCCATTTACCCTGATATGATTATTATACATTGTATATCTATTGTATATCTATATAAAAATCTCATATATCCTATAAATACATACACATACTGTGTGTTCATAAAATTAATAATTATTTTTTAACTAAAAAATTTTAAAAACTAAAGAATAACAAACAGCATAGCACATTCAAACAAATGGGAGAAAAGTAGAATCAGAAACAGTAAAATAATCCATTGATCCAGAAGAAGGCACAAAATACACACACACACACACACATACATGCATGCACATACACGTGGGGGAAAAAAAGTATTACCACAGAATTAAGTTCTAGAAATAAACCCAAATATACTATAATCACAATAAGTATAAATGGCCCTAATTGCCTAAAGTGACAAAGAATACCAACTGGATATAAAAAATATACTCAATGGCATGAATTTAAAATATATTCATCTAATGCATTACAACACAGGAGGCTTGAGAATAAATGTTTATAGAAAGATATATTAAGCAGATATTAATCAAAACAAGGTAGTACATCTGTATTAATATCAGACAAAATAGTCTTCAAGGCAAAAGTATTATAAAAGATAATCTGAGGAGGCATGCCCAAGATGGCCGAATAGGAACAGCTCCAGCCTCCAGCTCCCAGCCTGAGTGACACAGAAGACACATGATTTCTGCATTTTCAACTGAGGTACCGGGTTCATCTCACTGGGGAGTGCCAGACAATCAGTGATGGTCAGCCGGTGCAGCCCGACAAGCGAGAGCTGAAGCAGGGCGAGGCATCGCCTCACCTGGGAAGTGCAACGGGGAAGGGAATCCTTTTTCCTAGCCAAGGGAACCTGAGACACACAACACCTGGAAAATTGGGTAACTCCCACCCTAATACTGTGCTTTACCAAGGGTCTTAGCAAACGGAACACCAGGAATTATATCCCACACCTGGCCCGGAGGGTCCCACGCCCATGGAGCCTCCTTCATTGCTAGCACAGCAGTCTGAGATCTAACTGCAGGGCGGCAGCCAGGCTGAGGGAGGGGTGCCCGCATTGCTGAGGCTTAAGTAGGTAAACAAAGCTGCAAGGAAGCTCGAATTGGGTGGAGTCCACCACAGCTCAAGGAGGCCAGACTGCCTCTGTAGACTCCTCCTCTGGGGACAGGGCATAGCTAAACAAAAAGCAGCAGAAACCTTGGCAAAAGTAAATGCCCCTGTCTGATAGCTTTGAAGAGAGCAATAGATCTCCCAGCACGGAGGTTGAGATCTAAGAATGGACAGACTGCCTTCTCAAGTGAGTCCCTGACCCCTGAGTAGCCTAACTGGGAGACATCCCCCACTAGGGGCAGTCTGACACCTCACACCTCACATGCGAGGGTACACCCATAAGACAAAGCTTCCAGAGCAAGAATCAGACAGCAACACTCACTGTGCAGCAATATTCTATCTTCTGCAGTCTCCACAGCTGATACCAGGCAAACAGGGTCTGGAGTAGACCTCAAGCAAACTCCAACAGACCTACAGCTGAGGGTCCTGACTGTTAGAAGGAAAACTGACAAACAGAAAGGACACCCACAACAAAACCCCATCAGTATGTCACCATCATCAAAGACCAAAGGCAGATAAAACCACAAGATGGGAAAAAGCAGGGCAGAAAAGCTGGAAATTCAAAAAATCAGAGCACATCTCCCCCTCCAAAGGAACACAGCTCATTGCCAGCAATGGATCAAAGCTGGATGGAGAATGACTTTGACGAGTTGAGAGAAGAAGGCTTCAGTTGATCAAACTTCTCAGAGCTAAAGGAGGAACTACGTACCCAGCACAAAGAAACTAAAAATCTTGAAAAAAGAATGGAAGAATGGATAACTAGAATAATCAATGCAGAGAAGGCCATAAACGAACTGATAGAGATGAAAACCATGACACGAGAATTACATGACAATATGTGGAATACTATGCAGCCATAAAAAAGGATGAGTTCATGTCCTTTGTAGGGACATGGATGAAGCTGGAAACCATCATTCTCAGCAAACTATCACAAGAACAGAAAACCAAATACCACATGTTCTAACTCATAGGTGGGAATTGAACAATGAGATCACTTGGACACTGGAAGGGGAGCATCACACACCGGGGCCTATGGTGGGGATGGGGGAGGGGAGAGGGATAGCATTAGGAGATATATCTAATGTACATGACGAGTTAATGGGTGCAGCACACCAACATGGCACATGTATACATATATAACAAACCTGCACGTTGTGCACATGTACCCTAGAACTTGAAGTATAATAAAAAGATAATCCAAAAATCTGAAAAGATTCAATATAGTACATAAAAATAATTTTTTTATGGAAGAATATACGAATTCTATATTTTTTGTGGCTATCCTAGAAGCTGAGAAAGGTAAGAAAATTGATTTTCCCAGAGAGCCTTCAAAAGGAATACC
This sequence comes from Macaca fascicularis, assembly GCF_037993035.2. Lineage (NCBI taxonomy): Eukaryota > Metazoa > Chordata > Mammalia > Primates > Cercopithecidae > Macaca > Macaca fascicularis. Next base: position 49,415,259 of record NC_088378.1, read on the forward strand.
AGCCATGCTGACATCTTTATTCAAGCCTGTATTAATAGAAAAAGGCAGAAAGGCAAACGTTTTTCTCCAACTACACTCTCAATAGAGGATGCTTCTGGTCATCAAAATCTGTGAGGTTTTCCATATCAAGCAATTCTTCAGCACCAACTGGGTGTCCTATAATTTAATTCAGTTCTGTCACTAACTGTAGTGCAAACCCTACAGGTTAAGGGCTGAGTCCCTGAAGACTGCCTCCTTTCCAACTTCGAATGCCAACCAATATCCTAGATTGTTTTAACCTGTGCTTCTGATTGACTGACTATAAATTAGAGGTACCATGACCCCGTCTCAGGTTCAGTTATTTGCCAGAATTGCTCAGAGAAGTCTGGGAAATACTTTACTTACATTTACCAGTGTGTTATAAAAGCATATAAAAACATATAAATAAACAGCCAGATGAAAGATGCAAGAGCAAGATAGGGAGGAAGGAGCCTGGAGCTTCCATGATGCCTCAGGGTGCTCCACCTTCCCAGCATCTTCAGGAGTTCAGCAACCTGGAAACTCCCGGAACCCTGTCCTTTATGGTTCTGTACAGAAGTTTTATTATGTAAGCATGATTGACTACATCCGTGGCTATTGGTGATTAATTCATCTTCCAGCTTCTCTTCCTTCCCCATAGGTTGAAAATTGCAAATCTTTCTTCACTAGGTTGGTTCCCCTGACAAGTCCTCACCAGGAGGCTATCCAGGATACCCCAGCTAGTCCCCCAGGATCTAATCAGCATACAAAAAGGCACTAATCACTTTAAGATTCTCAGGGTTTTAGGGACTATGTATATAAAAAAAGGAGGAGTGTGTAGAGATCAAATATATTTTTCTTATTATATTTTATAATATCACATTTTTATTATATATTATAATATCACAAAGTTCCATAAGGCTCATTTCAAACTTTTAGCCTCAAGAATTATAAGATAACAAATGTATGTTTTGAGCTATTGCATTTGTGATAATTAGAGCTACAATAGGGAACTAAAATAAGCAGGTATTTTATTTAAGAAGAAATACAGCTGATTAACATAACGTGATGCTCAAGCTTATTAAGAGAAATTAAACTAAAATTATTATAATATTTCATTACCATCAGATTAGGCAAAAATGAAAATTTAATAATGTCAGATTTATGGAGAGGATATTGATTAATTAGAATTCCACTCACTTTAGGTGGTGTAAATTTTAGGAAAATAGGGGCCGTGGGCAGTGGCTCATGTCTGCAATCCCAGCACTTTGGGAGGCCAAGGCAGGTGGATCACCTGAGGTCAGGAGTTCTAGACTAGCCTGACCAACATGGTGAAACCCCATATCTACTAAACACAAAAAATTAGCTGGACGTGGTAGTACATGCCTGTAATCCCAGCTACTTGGAAGGCTGAGGCAGGAGAATCACTTGAACCTGGGAGGCAGAGGTTACAGTGAGCCAAGATTGTGCCATTGCACTCTGGCCTGGGCAACAAGAGTGAAACTCCATCTCAATAAATAAATAAATTAATTAATTAATTTTAGGAAAATAGGCATTAACTAATATATGAGTACATACATAACCTATAACCTAACTACCCCTAGGGATCTAGCTAAAAGAAAACACCATTTCTCTACACATATAACACTTCTGATAGCAAATGTGCTTTTTTTTCACATGAAGCAGTTTTATATCTCTCTGGATATCAGCTGTGTGTCTCACAATGTAATCCAATTCTGATACTATTTACCTAGAGTTAGCATCAGGTCACACAAGTTAAATGCTTTGGTGTCACATGACTAACACCATTTTTGATGCTAATTGCAAATCTGGGTCTCATGTACTTTGACTGACTGGCTATAAATCAGAGGCTTCTACCACCCTCTCCTCGGATTTGATAATTTGCTAGAACAGCTCGCAGAACTTGGGAAAACACTTTATTTACATTCCATAGTTTGTTGTAAAAGACACAACTCAAGAACAGTAATATAGGTAATATGTTTCATAATAAAAAATTTTAAAAATGATTTTATTTCAGTGAAGAATAAATATGAAAAAAGTTGTTTTCTGGTCAAACTTTAAAATATTAATGTTTTAGTACTTTTAGTCAAAATATATTTTGTGGTTCTTAAATTTGCAATTTGGAAAATTATTAATCTTTAAAAAAATAAAAAATTTCTCATTCATTTATTCTTTAAATGGATATTTATTGATGCCTGTCCATGAAGTACTATAATTTTTCTATTTAGATTATTTGACTAAAAGATAAAGTATTTGCTTTAGCTATCCAAGATGCAATATTTTAAAAAGATTATATGAATATGCATCTCCACAGATGCCTACATTTCTACCACAGATAATCAGAGAAAGACCAATTTGTTTGCAAAACAGATCTAGTCTCATTAAACTTGACTTGATTATTTACACAAGTGTAGCAAGAACAGTGATCAACCATATAGGCCCTTTTAAGTCTGCTTTTAAAAAGGAATCTCTGATTAGACTTTTAAAAGTGTTCTCCCTGCTAGTAAGCCAAAGACTTGCCATAAGAATTTTCCTGTAATACCTACAAATGTAGGGCAATCCTTCTGTTTTTAAGAATCGCGAAATATTTTTGAGGTTCTAGGGCCTTCTTTCACGAGGCTTGGGAAACTTTAAAGCCAGATGTCAGGCCAGTTATTTACAAGGGCCTTTACTGGCTACATAAAGTCAACCTTAGTTTTTTAAAACTGTCTGATCATATCTGATTCTATGCACATTCTCAAATGTAATGTCCCATTTAAAGCCTTAATGATACTGTATAACCAAAGTTTCCAGTTGTCTCCTGTTACAAGGCAAGCAGATTCCTATTGAACTTATGCAAATAATGATATTGTCATAAAGTAAGAATACTCACAGATAGCTTTTGAATTCTAGAGGGATCAGGTAAAAAGAAAAAGTAATTATTTCATCTTTTTTCACAGAGGTATACTTTATCAAATTGCTGTAAGTTATAGATAGCTTAAGGGAAAAGAAAACGGTTTCCTTAAATCTGAAAAAGTAAAACATTAAAGAGCCAGCAATGTTTCAAACAAAAAGGCCATAAAATTAATAATCTATTTGTTCAGTCCCATGTAATTAATTCTTGTTCTGCCTGTTGTCGGGTTAGCAGTTTTACGAGCCAATCAGTTTCTTCATTAGAGTCCTGGAAATTCTTTACCTAGTTCAATGGTGTGATCTTAAAGTTAGAAACCTGTATTTGTTAGAGTCTTTTTCATGAATCTTCTTGATGATGAAACATTTTAGGACTACAGATGCTTGCAAAAGCTTTCCGAATATCAGAGTAAAACAAGTAACCATCTACGGACATCAATGCTTAAAATGGACATAGTTAAAGATCTGATGAGAGAGTTCATTATAATAATGATGAAATTGACAAGGAAATTTGGATATTTCTATGGCATACAATATTTTAACACAATACCAAAATTATGCCTGATAAAAGTGTCAGGACACACCAAATTTTTAGAAATTTCATGTAATTTCTGTGACGCTCATAACATATCCATATAAATATAATTCAAAGAAGGTTAAACAACATTTTTTATTTGACAATGCTTCCCATACAAATTTAACATATCAAATAAGTCTAATTAGTGTGATACCGTTCCTTTTATAAAGAGCGAGAAATAATTTTTATATATTCCAGAAATCCCTAGAAATTCTCAAAGTTAGTTCAAGGTCAAAAATACTTAATTTAGAACTTAATTTTGGAAAGTTTGTAAAAAAAATATCAAAGTTTTAAAACATATCAAAGGTTTAAAAGACAATCACAGGTCACTTTGAAACAATAGTCACTTATTTAACCAGAGTGATAGTTAAAAGACTTCAAAGGCAAATGCAGAAAGTTACATAGTTTTAGGGAAAATTATCCTTTCACTATTTGAATAAAGAGGAGTCAGTTTTCTTAAGTATTTGAAGACCTAATAACATGAAGCACAGAAAATTATTTTAATAAAACACAGAATTTTTCTCCTAAGTGAGTTACTTAAAGGTAAAGAAAAAACTTTCACAACTAGTTTAAAAGAGAAGATCAAATTCTGGTTGTAGTTCAGTGGACTTTTGATATTAAGGCAGATTATTTTTTAAAATAACTTATAAACAAATCCATTCAAATCTTAGCCATCTTAACCACAGATACAATTCCTTTCCTAACATTATTTGATTATTTTTCCACAAACATACAACTTTACTTTTTATTTTTATTTATTTATTTATTTTGAGACTGACCCTGGCTCTGTCACCAGGCTGGAGTGCAGTGGTACGATCTCAGCTCACTGCAACTTCCAGCTCCCAAGTTCAATCAATTCTCCTGCCTCAGCCTCCTGAGTAGCTGAGACTATAGGCATGCACCACCACACCTGGGTAATTTTTGTATTTTTAGTAGAGACAGGGTTTCATCATGTTGGCCAGGATGATATTGATCTCTTGACCTCGTGATCTGCCCATCTCGGCCTCCCAAAGTGCTGGGATTACAGGCATGAGCCACCGCACCCGGCCACCTTTCTTGTATCTATTCAGTTTTGCCTATTCTCTTTCAATATGGCACAGTTCATGTTTACTAACAGACCCAAATATCTTTTTTTCTTCTGTAATAAAAAGCCAAGTGTAGAAAAACTTACGTTCCACAATTATTGTTTCAGTATTTATCTGATTTGGAAAGTGATTTAGATATTCAATAAATATTCATTATTTAATTTAACTGAGTAAAAGTGCAAGGGAATAAGTTACCAAAGAGATCTGAAAAACTGTTTTCAAGTAGACATAACATCAAACAAAGCTAACCATCATCAAGTTATTTCCCTATAGGTATTTTCACTGCATGCACATGTTAGATAGCCATCATTAAAGCAAGAATCCTAAAAAGTTAACTATACTGGTTTTTTTTTGTTTGTGCTTGAAATATATTAGTAATGCACACTGCACGTCACATATTTTCTTTATGATATTAAATATCTAGTAGAGATAAATGTATCTGCCTAGTAAATCCAGGTAAAATAAACATATTTAGCTCATATTATACCTAAAAATGAAAACTCAGAAGATGCAGTTTTTTTTTTTTTTGAACCAGAGTCTCACTCTGTTGCCCAGGCTGGAGTGCAGTGGCGCAATCTCAGCTCACTGCAACCTCCGCCTCCCTCCGTGGTTTGAGTGATTCTCCTGCCTCAGCCTCCCGAGTAGCTGGGATTACAGGAACGCATCACTACACCGGGCTAATTTTTGCATATTTAGTAGAGACAGGGTTTCACCATGTTGGCCAGGCTGGTCTCAAACTCCTGACCTCAGGCGATCAGCTTCCCTTGGCCTCCCAAAGTGCTGTGATTACAGGCGTGAGCCACCACGCCTGGCCACAGCTATTTTTAATAAATGAACAATATTAAACTAATCTTATTTACCAAAGATTTACCAATCATGAGAACTTGAAACACATTTTGAGTTAGTTTCTGTAATTCCAAGAGTTTAAGAAAAGTACTGATGTGCTGCAAAATGACATTTCAGTAAGTGAAGGACTGTGTATAAAAAGAGGTCTCATAAGGTTATAACGAAGTTGAAAAAGCCCTGTTACTTAATGGCTTTGTAGTGTAATGCATTACTCACATGCTTATATGATACTACATGTCTATGTGTTTTTGTAAACAAACCAACTGAACTGCCAGTCATGTAAATTATAGCACAAACGATTATGTATAGTACATAATGCATGACACTGGTCATAAATGGAAACGGACCCAATAGTTCCATAGATAGTTTTTTTTTTTTTTTTTTTTTTAAATAAACGTAGAAATCCACCCTTCTGGTCTTAAAGTTTAAAACTTATATTTGTTTTATCTGAATTCCTTCCTCAGGAAACATCCTTTAGGCCTCTCAAAAAAAGTATCGAATATCTGAAACTCACCAGATCACCACATTCAATGAGTTGGATTTCTTCCTTGCCCCTCCCTAGTTCCTGCCTTCTTACACATTGTTACATTACTTCACTGCTATACTGAACTGTACTTTTTATCATTATTTTAGACTGTACTTCTTGTACTTATTTTTAAAAATTGCTGTAAAACAGCCTCAGGTAGGTCTTGCAAGAGGTATTCCAGAAGAAGCCTTATCATCATAGGAGACAGCAGCTTCATACATGTTATTGACCATGAAAAACCTCCAGTGGGACAAGATGTGGAGGTGGAAGATAGTGATCTTGATGATCCTTGCCCCGTGTAGGCCTAGGCTAACATATGTACTTTGTCTTAGTTTTTAACAAAAATTTAAAAAGTTAAAAAACATTTGAAAATAGAAAAAAGCTATAGGATTTTTAAAATAAATATTTTTGTACCATTGTACAACGTGTTTGTGTTTTAAGCTGTTACTATAAAAGTCTGAAAGTTAAAAAAATTAAAAAAGATTATAAAGTAAAAAAGTTAGAGTAAGCTAAAGTTAATTTATTATTAAAGAAAGTTTTTATATAAATTTAGGGTAACCTAAGTGTACAGTGTTTATAAAGTCTACAGTAGTGCCCAATGATGTCTTGTTTTTCGCCTTCACTTACCACTCACTCATTGACTCACTCAGAGCAATTTCCAATCCTGCAAGGTCCATTTATGATAAGTACTCTATGCAAATGCACCATTTAAAAAATCTTTTATAGCATATCTTTTTCTATATACTTTTGTGTTACAAATGCTTACAGCATCCAGTACAATAACCTCCTATATAGGCTTGTGGCTAGGAGCAAATGGCTACACTAGGTAGCCTAGGTATATAACAGACCATGCTGGCTAGTTTTGTGTAAATACACTCTATAATGTTTGTGTAACCAAACTCACGTTTGGCTGCTTGCTGCTCAGAAAGCCAGACACTGGAAGTGAGGTTTGGTGGAAGGAAAGCAGGTTTATTCAAGTGGTAACTGCTTGGGAGACAGCCATATTCTGGTCTCAAAAAGCCATGGCAAACTTTCAGGCTAACTAAAGGGGCTTTAAGGGGAAAGGTGGCATGGAAACTATGTGCATGAGTGGTGTGGGGTATAGATCTGCTTGTCATCCAGTGGTTATCTTGAGTAATGGACTATCCAGAGGCCTGGCTGGTATCAGGTTATGGATCAACTGTGCAACTGCCATCTCTACTTCATGCCAGGATTGTGTTTTTTGTTTATTTGTTTGTTTGAGATGGAGTCTGGCTCTGTCACCCAGGCTGGAGTCAGTGGCGCAGTCTCAGCTCACTGCAAGCTCCGCCTCTCGGGTTCACGCCATTCTCCTATCTCAGCCTTCCGAGTAGTGGGACTACAGGCGCCCGCCACCACGCCGGCTAATCTTTTGTATTTTTAGTATACATGGGGTTTCACCGTGTTAGCCAGGATGGTCTCCATCTCCTGACCTTATGATCCGCTCGCCTCAGCCTCCCAAAGTGCTGAGATTACAGGCTTGAGCCACTGCACCCGCCCATGCCTGGTTTGTTTTAAGATTAGCCTTTGGAGTTCTCCAGTGAACAGGTAGTTAGATATATGTGTAGCAAGAAACGAAGGGAGGGAAGGGTTACTTTTAGAGAAACCTAGCAAACTGACTACACTGGTTACATTTGCATGGTGACAAAATCCTCTAATGGCTCATTTCTCAGAACGTATGGTATCCTCATTGTTAAGCAACACATGACTGTACTTAATTTATATAAGCTCTTAGTTTTCCTTAAGCCAATTAAATAAAGCTCTTTTAAAAGTTAATTTTGTCAATACCATCTGTAGATAGAAGAATATCACATATAGATTGCATACATACATAGATGTGCATAAGCACATAGACAGAAGGAAATACAGATCATATAGCTTCTGTATTAGTCTGTTCTCACATTGTTATATAAGAACTATCTAAAACTAAGTAATTTATAAAGAAAAGAGGTTTGACCCGATGTGGTGTCTCATGTCTGTAATCCAACACTTTGGGAAGCCAAGGCTGGTGGATCACTCGAGCTTGGGAGTTCAAGACCAGCCTGGCCAACAAGGTGAAACCCCATCTCTACTAAAAATACAAAAATTAGCCCGGCATGATGGTGGATGCCTCTAATCCCAGCTACTAGGGAGCCTGAGGCAGAAGAATCGCTTGAACGCAGGAGGCAGAGGTTGCAGTGAGCGGATGGATTGTACCACTGCAATCCAGCCTGGGCAACAGAGTAAGACTCCATCTGGAAAAAAAAAAAAAGAGGTTTAATTGACTCACAGTGCTGCAGGCTGTCCAGGAAGCATGGCTGCAGAGGTCTCAGGAAACCTATAATCATGGTGGAAGGCAAAGGGGAAACAGGTACTTTCCACATGCCTGGAGCAGGAGAAAGAGAACAGAGCAGGAGGTGCTACACGGTTTTAAGCAATCAGATCTCATGAGAACTCACTCACTATCACAAGAACATCAAGCAGGAAATCTGCCCCCATGATCCAATTACCTCCCTCAGGCCCCTCCTCCAACATTGGGGATTATAGTTACGTGAGATTTGGGTAGGGAAACAAATTCAAATGATATCAGCTTCTGTTTGCAAATTTATGTCATGTACTATGTACAATAATAAAAAACTCACTAGTAGTTTATAAAATAATATTAATCAGAAGGTCGATGAAATAAAATTTTCTTCATTGATAGTTAACACTTTCTACTACTATTTGTGAAAAGAAGTTTTAAGATTTTTTATTTGCCAGTTTCTAAATAAAGTTGACCCTTGAACAACACAGGTTTGAAAGGTGGAGGTCCACATATACACCAATATTTTTTCAGCCAAATGCAAATAGAAAATACAGTATTCCTGGGTTGCAAAACCCATGCCTATGGAGGGCTGACTTTTTGTACATGTGGGTTCCAGGAATGGCTCTTAGGTAAGACAAGGCAAAAAAATTACATCTCAAATGCACAGAGTTTAAACCTGTGCTTTAATACCATCATTTTCAGAAAGAATGGTGTAGGTAAAGGCCCAGTTAAAATAAGATGGCCAAAAAAAGCAACGTAAACAAAGGTAAGATTTGTTCTATAGATTTAAGCTGAGACCTCTCCAGTGTAAGAGTTTCTAGTGATTTAGCCTTTTTTTTTTTTTGCTTTCTTGTGCAGAGAGAGATCCACACTTTCACATGGAGATATTCTTTATATATGGATTTCTTTTTCCTAACAAAAGGGTCTCACAATAACTGGCTGAAATAGTCCTTGTGCCAGAAAGGTGTATTTTGGAGACTAATTCAGCTACACAGGCTGCTTTTCAACCCAATTTGTGTTTCTTTAACTAGATTACTGAGTTCAGTGTGGAGCTCATTAATAGGTAGGGCAAACAGAGCATTTTCATGGACTCAGCATGGATAGACTAGAATCTTTTATAAATAATACTTCTAACCTTTACTTATAGTCAGAAACAGGTTCTTTTTTTGTTTGTTTGTTTTTTGAGACAGTCTCGCTTTGTTGTCCAGGCTGGAGTGCAGTGGCACAGTCTGGGCTCACTGCAAGTTCTGCCTCTCAGGTTCATGCCAGTCTCCTGCCTCAGCCTCCCGAGGAGCTGGGACTACAGGCGCCCACCAACACGCCTGGCTAATTTTTGTATTTTTAGTAGAGACAGGGTTTCACCATGTTCAGGTGGTCTCGATCTCCTGACCTCGTGATCCACCCACCTCAGCCTCCCAAAGTGGTGGGATTACAGGCACGAGCCACCTTGCCTGGCCCATCCTTTTTCTTTTCACAGGATTGAATGATCAGTTAGGGTTTGTTTAGTTTTTTAGGAAGTACTTTGGGTTTTAAGAGGTTATTTTCTTAACCCTTTTCTTTGTCTATCTTGGAAGATTAAGTAATCAAATCTTTGATGTATTTCTCAGTACCTCCCGTTTGGCTTTAGCCATCTATTTTCAGGGTTTACCAGGTCCCAGTATCATGTAAATGTAAAGTTGCCAAAGGTCATAGTCTTGGATCATTTACTCCAGTGAGTATTCTAAACTTCTTGGCAATTTTATGGAAGTTTCCTTTGGGACAGGAAAACATTTCACTTTTTCTCTGTGCTCGAGATTTTGATCAAAATGAACAGGTGGTTAAAGAAGCACATCTGATTGTTCTGAAGGCCTAATTTTGTAAGGCACTTGTTTAATTTTGTTTTTATTTTTAGGGTGAGAAGGTAACTAAGCTAAAATGTTAGTAGATTCAGAGCAGGCAGAGAAGAATAGAAAGAGAGAAAGTGTAGTTGGAGAGAGTCAATATACTGTTATTTCTAATCAATTAATTGCTTACACTTTTCTTTTGCCTTTTGTAAGGATTTTAGAGAATGCATATATTCTCATCTAGTCTTTTAGAAGCTCTGCATGCCAAACATACATTCTCCATTGTTTCTGTGGCATTTGTAATCTTTTTTTTACTCTATCGCACCTTGAAAGTGAACAATTTTATATAGTTTAAGACTTTCATGCTCTAGTGAATATGTCTCTGAGTTACCTTTGGTAAGTTTCACCAATTTCTCTAGAAAAGCACATATTCTTGGTCTATAGTTCTTATAGATGAAATTGGCTGGAGTTCCACATGGAGGAGTTCTAGACTTCTTGGATCCAGATGAATCCATGACCCTTGTCTTCTTGTAATCTTACCTACTGGAGACCTCCCTACTGCACCCAGCCAGTTTCTGTCTGACACAGTATAACATCCCAAATAAAAAAATAAATAAATAAACTTCAAAACATAGGTTTTAACTGACATTTTTCCCTGAGAGTCCTGGTTGGTGGGAAGTGAGGAAGAAAGATACTGAGTTAAAACTCAATATGTTTTTATTAGCAATTCTCCATTGCATGGGAATATATTTTCTTTTAATTTGTTCATCTATTGTCTGGATAGAAAAGACAGAATGGAAACTAAAAGCAAACTGAAGCTCATAAAAGGAAATAACTAAACGCATAACAAAACAAGATCAGAGTATTTTGAGGTTAGATTTTCTACTTCTGCCATTTGGAGAAACCAGGGTATTGCAGAAATTAATAAGGCAGCATTTTATGGATTGACTTGTTCTGGTAAGAAGAGACCCCCAACTCTTTCATTACAGAGAAGCAATGTAAACTAAGCACCAAACTCCGTATCACTACAAATAGCTATTCTAATCTGCATGTCAGAATAAAATTTACACATTCATAGTATGTGGATATTTAAAAGAACCTTTAAAAGACATGTTTTTAGGCACTTTCTCTGAATAAGGAAGAACTCCTATGCTTCAGCTGCCTTCTCTATACAACTGAACTCATCTGTTAACAGGATTAATTTTAATAAGCAATTTCTAAGCTCTAACAAAAATTAGTCACTGTTTTTCACACTAAACTCAGTAGGAAAAGAATGTTCCCCCAATTTTATAGACAGAAAACTGTACAGTGAGGAATAACGTGTCCATCAATATTATCATAGATGAAGTTGGTAAGGTAAGATGCATAATCAGTTTGTCAGCTCTTGGTATCTTTATAGCAGTTTGGATTCATTCTTGGTGTTTCTTCTGCCCACGTGGAATTCACCTAAATTTTAGAGGGTTGCAGGCCATGGAGGGGCGGATTCAAGAGAAGCTCTTGAAGAAGACAGGACTATCCACAGGCAGGTGGTCCCTGAGGAAATGAATTGGCTTCTAGGATCCACTCCTCTTTACCAACTAGTAGAAACCATCCTTGAATATGGTGAATAGGTATGTGACTTCTTCTAGGAAGTTACTTGCACTTGATTTTTTTTTTTTTTCCTAACAAAAGGGTCTTATAATAACTGGCTGAAAATAGTCCTCATGCCAGAGAGGCATATTTTGGAGACTAATTCAGCTACACAACCTGCTTCTCAACCCAGTCTGTGTGGAGAACACTAGGTTTGTGTGTGTGTAGATGACTAACTTAAGTCAGAATTAGCCCTTGGATACAGAGAAACTTAAGGTATATAGAGGATGTGTTCACACTTGTTTCCACAGCAACAGGATTTCCCCCCTGAGCTTAATCCCTAAATGTCAATTTGATGTTTTCACTCTAAATTTTAAAATCACATCTTAGCTAAATCTAATACCATTTGTAACATTTCAGAATTCTAACAGATATGGATAACCTCAGACCTCACTGTAGTGAGAAAATAAATAATTAGCACTTCTTAGTTCATTTTGGAAGATGTAATAAATGATAAAAATAGAGTTAAAAGACATTTTATTGTTGTTTTTCCTTTTAAATTTGCTTTATTTTTTCTCAGAGGTATAACAGGGCATTTAAATAAAAGTATGATAGGTTAGTATCATGCCTGAAACAGTACAATAATGAAGACATTTCTTGTGCGTTAGTAATTTACTAGTTCTTGATGACTTTGGATCCAGTCACACGCTTTCTTCGATGTGTGATTTCTAGTAAAATCCCAACTCTAATTCTGTACTGTGTCAAAAACTCCCTAAAAATACAAATGTTAAAATAATCCCCCTAATTTAAAATTCAAACTTTATACATTTTAAAATATTGAATTTGGCCACACACTGTGCAGATAACAGTTTTTTATCATTTTCAGGGAATTTTACTGTCATCTATACTTGATATTCACAACTTAAAAAGTTTCTTTTAAATTCTACAAGGTAATGGTTATAAGGTGACACTATCTTTTACACTAATCTCCTCTTCAGTCTCCGGAGAAGAGCTGTAAGAATCTTGAAAAGCAAAACAAAAAAATATGCTACCCTTAATTGTACAAATATAGTCATTAACGGCGTAATGACATTTTGGGCAGTGATGGAACACATATACATCAGTGACTTCCTAAGTTATCATATTGTATTTGTACTGTGCCTGTTTTAGGTTTAAATAGGTTTTGATGGACAAATCTTTACCATGGTGTTTCAATTGCCTACACTATTCAGTATACAACATATTGCACAGATTTGTAGTTGAGCAGTAATAGGCTAGGCCATATAGCCTAGGTGTGTAGAAGGCTATGCCATCTAGGTTTGTGTAAGTTCACTCTGAAGTACATTCTTCAAGTACACTTTATAATGTTTACACAATGATGGAATCACCTAATGATGCATTTCTCAGGATGCAACCCTGTCATTAAGCAACACATGACTGTACCAAACTGTCAAGGATGAGGCCATATACAGTCTATAACCCTCCATAGGAACTTTTGTAAACACTGGAAATGCTTGACTATTGAGGCCTGGAGCAACGCAAACACCATGTAGCTAATGGTTCTATTCAAAAAAATTGTCACTTCTCTATTGTCCTTTTCATTAGTCACTGCCAATTTTCTGTTTTGCCAGTTTCATTTTTCCTCCAGACAAACATCCTGTAAGGCATTAAAAAGAAGGGTGGGAGACTAATTAGTGTGTCAAGGGGAACTAGAGGTATGGTGAGAAATTCAGAATCTCATTTTCCTTTCCCCCCTTAGAATTGATTTTGCTGTCAGCATTTAAAAAATAACAAATGGATGTGCTTCTATTATTTGATGGAGATAAAGTACTTTTTCCTCTCCAAGTATAATTTCCTGCAAATTCTATTAACCAAAAATATATTTCAGAATCAAAATTATTAAAAATTTTGAATGTCTTAATCTAATTGTGACTATAAAATGGATTGATTTGTATTTGTTTATAAATGTAATTAGGATAAATCCAAATAGAAGTGAAATAAAAGATATATAATTAGATTAGAGTACTTGCCAGAAAAGTAATGATTTTTTTAAAAAACTATGCAGCATGGGGAAAATTTTGCAATCTGTTATTATAAGTATTATACTTATATAGTTTGTTTAGTTGCAGATTAAATGAGAGGTAAGATTTTGTTGTTGCATTTTTCTTTTAAACCACCTCTAGACTTGTTTGCTTCTAAGTAGAAAGTCCTGTTTTGTAGTATGGTTTGTAAATGTTGGCAGGAAGGTATCACAGGTTAACTCTTATTAATGCTTTTTTTTAAAGAAAGGAGTGGGCAGGCACCAGTTCTGTCTATAAACTCTTTTTATTTCATACTGAGAATAGGTGAGATTTGATAGTTTCACATTGTTATCTTGTTTTGATTGATAGTCACATCCTTCCCATTTGGGCATTAGTGATACGGAAAAGTTAGACTCTTTTGCCAGGGGTGTCATTAATCTGAGTTGTTAGGTATTGATGACCTGAATGTTAACCCTACATTGCAGTTCCACTAATTTGTAAGCTTTTCTGGTTTCTGCTCTTTCCTCTTGTCCTGTTTCCCAAGTGATCAATTTCTGTCAGGCTTGTTTGTTTCCAACTGGATTGCTTTTTTATAGTTTGATTCAAAGATATTGATTTAGTCCACCTGTCCTTCCTCTGGAATGGTACCCAGATCTTATTTTATTTTATTATTTTATATTTATTTATTTGGTGGCAAAGAATTCATTTCTTCTGTGTTCCCCACCACCCCTCACTTTCCTGTTTTTAGTGATCAATTGTTTGTGCAAGTTATTTTAGTGATAATGCACTGTGGTTGGTTAACAACAAACTTGCAGGATACATGAAAGCAGATGTTTTAGTTTTCTTTGCATGGGGAAGGTAGCCCCTCCCTCCCTTCTTTTCCTTCCTTCCTTCTTCTCTCCCTTCCTTCCTTCCTCCCCACTCCTTCCGTTTCTACTTTTCTCTCTTCCTTCCTTTTCCCTTCCCTCCCTCCCTCCCTCCCTCCCTCCCTCCCTCCCTTCCCTCCCTCCCTCCTTCCCTTCCCTCCCCTCCCTCCCTCCCTGCCTCCCTCCCTCCCTCCCTCCCTCCCTCCCTCCCTCCTTCCTTCCTTCCTTCCTTCCTTCCTTCCTTCCTTCCTTCCTTCCTTCCTTCCTTCCTTCCTTCCTTCCTTCCTTCCTTCCTCTTTATTCTTTCCCAGCTTTGCTACAGGAAGGCATATTTCAGTTCTTATAGTGGGGCTAGAGAAGATACCAGAAGGTGGAAGAGCATTGGGTTAGGACTCAGGGTGAATCCTCACACCCATATACTTCAAAACAAACAGACAGGAATAAAGAAACTCAAGAAATTGTCCTTTAAGGAATGGATATAATTTTCTCTGACTCCTTTCAAGGTCTTGTTTTCGTCATCATCTGTGGAAAGCTGGACAAATGAGTCATGTTCTTCTCACTTGGCTTTCAACAACTTGGTTAGAAACTAATGAACTTCTATCAATTAAAAAATAATCGCTTTCTCCTAGTGGAGAAGTTAAGGGCAGTTGTTAGGAGTTAGAAGGAAGATTGTGGAAGTACCAAGTGACGAACGAGGGCAGACCGAGGAGGAGAATCCATGTGGCTGAGTCCTGGTGGAGAAGCTCAGGGCTCTGCCCCCGGGTCAGCTTCATCTGTTGCCTCATCCTCTCTGCACTACTCGCAGCACATTTCCCACCCTTTCTGACCCCTAGTTTCTTCATTTGTGAATGAAAAAATTATATCTATTTCCCAGAGTTATGGTGAGGATTAAAGAAGATAATATTATCTCTGAACTGTGTCTTCTTGAGGGCTGGGATTTTGTCATTTGCACCTAGCTATGCCACAGAGTCTAATACAGTGCCTGGCACACAGGAGGTGCTCAGTAAACATCTAGTTGAAGGAAAGAGAGCAAGGAATCTAACAGAGCGGGATATTAAAGAAGTAGCTCAGAAAAATAAGCAGGAAAACAGAAAGAAAAATAGAAAGATGAAGCATGGAGAGCTATTTAGACCTCTAGGTTAAAACTGATGCAGCCTGGAGCCATGGCCTCCCTTCTCATGTCTCCCAGGAAGAGCTCTCTTACTGTCTTTTTCTAAAGCCATCAAAATGTAAATTGGAAATATAGGATAAAAGTAGGTAGTGATAGCACACTGAGGGAAAGATTTCTTTTTAAATATGTTTATAAGCCAGACCCCACTTCCTCAACTTGTCTAATGCTGATGGTAATTTGTTCAAGTATTCCCATTTCAACCCATAGATTCCTGAGACCTGCAAGGTCACTGCCACTACTCACGCTGACCCACTTGTGGCAACCTCTAAAATTGTCCAATGTATCGTTGTTTTATTTAGGCTAGCAAACACGGAGGAGTAGTTGTTAGTCTTGTTCCCTATTTTCTCAGTGATTTTTATTAATCTTCATTTGACACTCTGAGAAATGCATGTGGGTTGTAGACAGCCAGTTCAGAAAGGTCATCTAATGTCAGCCCAGCTCGTGGTGCATTGCAAATGAATCCTGACTACAGTGCAGTGGCATTTTGGTGCTTTATTTATCACAAGTTTTGAATAGTTATCTCACACTTCACCCCTGAAAATTATATCATGTCATTGTGAATTTTGGAGATCACTCCTCTCTATTTACATCAAGATCAGAACTTGATGTTATCATGAAATTTTCTATGAAAAAATATATTTTTGATGTTCATTAGTGCCTCGAAACTCAAAATAATAAACCAGGTATACTGACAAGAAAAAGAAGGCATGGAGATGGTCATTTCATTAAATCATCAATATAAGAGATGGCACCTAATGAAAACACAACTAAACAACAAAACAGCAAAATTTCCCAAACAAAATCCAGGTACAGGTTGGGCATGGTGGCTTATGCCTGTTGTCTGTTCTCCCAGCACTTTAGGAGGCCAAGGAAGGAGGATCGATTGAGCCTAAGAGTTTGAGACCAGCCTGGGCAACATAGCAAGGCCTCATCTCTACAAATTAAAAAAAAAAAAAAAAAAAAAAAAATTGGCAGGGCATGGTAGTGCACATCTGTGGTCTGTTACTTGGAAAGCTGAGGTGGGAGAATTGCTTGAGCCCCTGCTGTGAAAAGCTGCAGTGAACCGTGATCATGCCACTCCACTCCAGCTTAGGCAACAGAGTGAGACCATGTCTGAAAATAAAAATAATAATCAAAGTGTATATATTTTTAAAGCCAATGTTTTGACCTAACTGAAAGACCCATGCATTTGTTGAGAAGAGCATAGTTAACCAAGAAAAAGAAGCTTTACATCTCACCCAGAGGCACTTGCTACTTCTATTTTGGGATCATGATGACAGCAGATTCCCAGTCCTCACAGAGTGCTGGATGGTCAGGAACTGTGACCTCAGAGCTTTGAGAAGTGAGGGGAGCTGCACTGTTTTCCCGGTTGTTCTTTCAAATCCATAGAGTAGCTCTTCCACATAAGGTGGAAGCTTCAGAGTGATGAAGTGCTCCAGTTTGCAGCTCTTCTTTCCATAAGACAGGTCATTTCTAGGCTCAAATCTGTTAACTTCATGCCCTTTATGCATATTATATTCTCAGCTTTCTATCATGTACATTTTTTTTTAAATGAGAAGCAAAAGTTGATCCTTCAGAATGGTTACTCAACACAAAAAAGAAGGCTAATAAGAGTGAAAGAAGACAGGTTTAGTATCAGTGAGTTTTAATTGAACACCTACTGTGTTCCAGCACTGTTCTGGGCATTTCAAAACAGAACAGAGAAATAGTAGCTACAGAGGGTTGACACATAGCTCTGTATCCTGGTTATTGTCAAGGGGAGGGTGAATTAGTCTTACAGTAAATTATGTTGACGTGGCACCTCAGACATGGGGCCTTTCTAACTTGTTTTCTGTCTTGTGCATTTTGTAGCCTACTGGAAATGTCAGTGTGATGTTCTGTCTTGCAGAATAATTCACTTAATCTATTAGAGTGATAAGTGATAGGCCTCTGCTAAAGCAGAGAGAGCACATGGTGCCATTGAAAATAAAATGTCCTTGGCTTCTCTCACTACTCATATACTTGTGACACTGTGTTTCTTTTTCTTTATAAAATGGGCTTTCCTCATGCTATTGTTAGGGCAGAAAGGTCACATAGCCTTTGGCTTATTGTTTAGAGCTCTCAGAGAAGAACTTATTATTTTTTAATTGCATTTCCTCTCCACTACATTAGAAGCATATCAAATTGGAAAAATCAGGCTAGGATGGACTAAGGGCTTCCTTTACCTGTGATGGGCACCACATTTTTTAAACTAAAAATCTTGCAAAACTTGGTCTTTTACACTTCAAAGTAAAAAATTTACTCGAAGGACACTGTGTTCTCAAATATCCTCCTATTTGTCTTCACAACAGCCCTGAGAGGTAGAAGAATGGAATAAATATTACTGTCATCATCATATAAATGTGGCAACTGAGGCTCAAAAAGAGTACATGCCTTGTTTAAGGTAATTTAAGGATATACTTGATAAGTCTGTAAATATTTGTTAGTCATAGGGTAATTGACAGAGGCGAAAATACAACTTGAATTTTTAGCTCCATGTCTTCCCACTACGTTAGTTTTCCACTAACATAAACAACCAGATTCAACATGTTAATTTATTACAATAATGATTGTGTGAGATCTCAAACACAAAAATGTGTAAAGCGGAAGAGAATTGTCCCTGATTCAGAAGTTATCTTTCTAGACATTGAAAGCCTAAGACAAGTAAGAGGTGGTTCCTTGCTTTGGAAATTCGCTTCAATAAATTTTTGCAATGAAAGCTATTACTTCTCACATACGGAAATTGACAATAAAATGATAATGTATAACTGGATTATTTACAAACAACCTCTGTCTTACAACAATGGGTTTTTGTTTTTTTCCATTATTCTAGGTATTTATTTCATCAATCTTAGAGAGATTTTCCTCTCAAGCTTTGTAGATGTCAGCTCGTTACTTGTGACAGTGAATGACTGGCTGGCTAATCTCAACCTTGGTTCAGCAGCAAAGCGAACTTTCTCACCAAGGATGGCCATTCTTGAAAAGACATATCTGGGTCAGTGAGTGCAGGTAGATGTGCTGTGTTCAATTAATGCAATGGCAGTGTACCAAACTGAGATCCTTCTCCTCCTCTCGTCTCCGATGCAAGCACCTGTTCCTTAAATCTGTTCATTTCCCCTTGCTTTTGGAAGTTAGCACAAGGGATTGGTAGTAGAACTGTATATGCATTTCAAGAACACTTCTGTTAGTGACCGTGTGTAAAAATGTTGTTTGCTTTAAGGTTTCAATCATCTTGCTCTAGAGAGGACAGTATTTTAGTAACTATGATCCTTTTGGAACCCCAATAGATGCTTCTATCCTACGTGGACTGAGGAAGAGAGTAAAGGGAAAGGGAATTGTCCAGGAGGGAAGGAAGTAAAAGAAATTCAAACACAGGAGACTTCAAGCCCTCAATAAATATTTCTGTCATCTTTTCAAATAAATAGAAACTCATATTTGCATCGTTTACAAAAGAAATTCTCATTTAAGAAGGATATTATTATTCTAATATGATTCCCTTTTTATTGATGGGATAACTGAGACTCGTCAATAAGTAAATTGTCCTAATTCACTCAGCAGGTAAGTAGTGAATAAAGCCTCCACCTGGTTCTCTTTTCACAACCACACTTTCCTCTACTCTCCTTACCCTTTCAATTACCATTGGAGGTCCTTCAGGGCAAGGGCAGCATCTTCAATATTGCGACTTTCCCTCCCGGCATATTTGACAGTCTGTGCACACAGTGGTAAATCAGTAAGTGCTGTCATCTGTCTGCTGGGTAATAGTCTTTTGTGAATTAGTGAAATGGTGTTTTTCCTTCTCAATGTAGCGTAGCTGAGTGACCTCATCTGCTATCTGCACGGCTTGCTGTCATCACAGCAGTAGCCCCTGGCTACCGGGCCAGTTTGTGTTCAGAGAGCCATCTTTCAGTCTCCCAGGTACATGTGGTTCTCAACAGAATTGCTGACTTTCAAGCATTTTAGAGGAAGACAAGATTTCATGTCTACAAAAACAAGACAGCAAGAGCTCTGGCAAGCAGACGTCGTAATCTTGCTAAGTTTAGCCTTTATGATGAATCATCTAGAGGCTGTTATTTGCTCTGGGTCTTTGGCTGTTTTATTTTTAGAAAAATCTGAATTTCAGTTAAATCCATTTACTGGTACATAATCAGAGTGGATCCAGTCCAAACGAGGTAATTATGGGTCAGCTGGAGGTGATTATCTCCATCCACGAGATAGCCCCAAGCTAGGAAGCTCTATGCAGGACTTGTAAAGCAACATTTTCTTCCTCGTGACCAATTTTGTAGTTATGAAGCTTTTTAGGGGCTTTTCTTGTGTCATCTTAACTTGGTTTGTTAGTCTTTCTGCCTTTTCTTGGAAAAAATAAATCTTCTCACCAAAATTCTGTCTGAAACAGTGAGAAAGAAAGAATGTGATTGTGCTGAATTGATACTCATAGGCATGTCTGCTGCATTCAGGCCATCTTCATTTTGGGTGTCCTTTTCCGAGATTATTTTACAAAGTTTTCCAGGGCAACTTCAACCCAGCCTCCATGATCAGAGAAGAGATTTCACAGGGATAGTCTTTCTCTTTAAATTTGGCATCTCTTAAAGTTCCAAAGAAAGATTGGCAATGCACTTTGCTTTATATCTATTAACAGGAGAAAGCAAATGAAATCATTTTAAATGGGTTGCTTCTGCTGGGCTGGTTTTTGTCTCTAATGGGTGGGAGGATGCTTGGTGTGGCAATTAGGATTTCTTAGCTCCCAGCATGTGCTTTTCCCTGTGTGTCAGTTGTTTTTCTATTGTTGAACAGTCGGCACCTCCCTCATCTTATCTCTTAATTAGGCTTCTGCTTCCCCTTTATCTTGCCTCACTGCCTTGTGATGGACTCCAAGAGGTACTAATAAATGTATCACTAACATCACATGCTTAGATCTTGTAGTTTTCACCACTCGGGGTCTTGGCAGGAAAAAGCAGAAATGTCTATTATTTCGACTGTGTTAGAAATAAGTCCAACTTTTCCCAGTAGGGATTGTATGCTATTTCAGAAAAAAAAAAAAAAAATTTGAAAACCCTTTTGATGACCAGTTTAAGTTCATCACTTTCCTCCCCTACTCACTGACTGCAAACAATTTCTGGCTCCACGTAACCTGGAAATACAACTTCCATGTCCCTTTCTTCTGTCTTTCACTCTTGCATCCAAATTTCAATAAATGTTATATGTTTGTTCCACTGAAAAGCATCATGCTATTGTGAAAGAAGATGAATTTGTTAGGTTAGAAGAATATGGTTCAACAAATAGAAGAGTTGTCCATTGATTGAGTAATCTGGGCATTTTAATTTAATCTCTCTGAGTCTCACTTTCTTCATTTAGGTAATGGGATAATAATATGTACTCCACAGGATCATGGAAATCATCAGATATGGCTTATAAACCAAGAAATATTCTCAAGTTAATAACTGTTAGTCTACTATCAGTTTATGCATCCATATGGTCTATATATATGCAGCAAAATTTGGCGTTTTATATCGGTATATGTCTTAAAGTTCCTAGGGTCTGTGAGCACAACATGTGTGACCATTTCCAATATTAGCAGAGTAAAAGCAGATAGCAATTTGATATATACCATCTAAGCATGGAATAGATGAACTAATAACTGAGAAAAAGAAAACTAAATTAAAGAAAAGCAAACCCATGTATTTCTAGAGTCATATATCTGGAAAGAACCCTCGAGATGATGTAATGTTTATTGATTTGTGAAAAAGTAAGATCCAAGAACAATATAGATACAGATAGATAGAAAACATTTTGGTATCTGCTCAATCTCCCAGGCTATTTAGTTACAGACCTGGGCCTGGTCCCAAGCACCTGACCCCTCAGCCTGCACATTGCCATTATAACATGCTATTCTTAAGTTCTACATGTAAGCATATGGTACAAATATGAAAAGTTTCCAACTGGAAGAGAGGAATAACCTAGAATCCAAGGTATTTTTTGCCATATGAACAATATATAACAATGGAATTTATACTTCCTGTCATTTCTGTCCTGCCCCTATCTCCCAGCAGTGAGAGAGGCTGGTTTTGCTCATGTTGCTTCTCTAATCTCTGCCTCTGTCTTTCTGAGATTTCAGATACATTCTTGATTCTGTGAAATGGAAATAAATATTGTTTATTTTTCCCATTCTGATGGGAAATGTATAACATCCAGATTTATATTTCTGATATTTATTCTAAAAATCTTGAACTCTGGTTTAAAGAATATACCCACACCTGACTTAATAAGCTAGAGTGAACAGTCCGGTAAAGAGAGGGCCAAATCACCTTCAAGACTGAAGTCAAATGGTTGACTTACTTGGTAATAAGGATGAAGTCTATTCTGCTGTAACCAAATCTACTCTCCTTTAGAGAGACAGAACATTCCCAAGGTCTAATCCAATCCCCAAAACTTATTTTGGAGAGAAAAACAGGTGCTGGCAAGTAAACAAATAGCAGTCTTTTGAGGCCTCAATTTCTTCAGAAAAACAGGGACAATAATCTATGAGCAGTACTAAAGGGAGGAGTCAATGAAGTCATGTATTTAATATACATAGCACAGTGCCTGACACATGGGAAATACTTTTAAAAAACTGTTCTTTTTGTTTTTAAAACTGGCAGAATTTGAAGATGGGGAAAAAAATCTCACTTTGTAGTAAGACAAAGAGGGGCAATCTTTGAAGGTTATATTTGATAGGGTGCAGGCATGAATGTATTAACTATTTTGATCAGAGGACACAGAGAATGGGCAGGGTTCAGCTCACCCATCCATCTCAAACTTTGCAGGATATTAACTCTAGATGTCTGAGCTGTTCCAAACAGGAGGCAAGCTGCTCATGTAGATCGTGTTTCATAGGTGGTGAATATTATTAAAAACATTTTTGATTCATTCAGTTTTTACTTCAAGTAATTCCTAAACTGATATTTAAATTCAGTTAATAGAGTCTGAATCCAAATGCCTCTACCTCCTGTTCCTTGAGTAGCTAAGCTTCTTGTTTCTGAATTATTAGTACCTCATTTCTGGGATGGTCTAGCTCAATGAGGTATTGGCATCGGACAATGGCAAAAAGAACAAATATAGAAAGTCTAGATAAATACTCCATTCCGTTTATTAACGTGTGTCCTAATCTTGTTCCAATTTTGACAGATAAGATATAGTGCTCTATAAACAACTAATTATGTAGAATGGACATTTGAAAAGAACAAGTTGGAAATGATACACAGTTTCATTATTTGTCAAATTTTTATAAACTGACTTTTCCAAATTCATTATTTTATTCACATCCATTTTATTTCACTTATTTTAAATTGGTAGGCTTATTATTTAAAAAGAAAAACCCAGACTCAAGGTATCTGAATTCATAGTTCTCTGAAAATAGTATGGAAATGAAAATATAATTTTAGTGTAAAAAGAGTTAAGACTTATAGTACCTCAAAAGATGTCCGTTCTTTTAAGGTTATTTTAATTTACTAGAGCTGGAAGAGATGTGATAACTTTGAACTTTTTAAATAGCTTGAAAAAATTAAGAAATTGAAATCTCTCTTCTTCCATACTTTGGCTCCTTTTTGTCTCGTGCAAGATCTCATTTTGCTGAAAATGCTCGTTTCATGTTTTAAAATATTTCCCTTCAGTTTCAGTTCTATTAATAAACAGTTGAATTTTTCTCTTGGCTAATCATCTTGCCCAAGTATTTTATTCCTCATTTAAATTATAAATAATAGATAATCATCCATCTATTTACTCAAAAAATGTATCGAGTTCTTGCTGTTTCCCTATATTCTGAAGATATAAACTGGAGTGAGACTTACGTCTGCACTCAAGGAGCTCATTTACCTCTAATCATTCATTCTCTTCCAAGTCATTCGACACATTCCCAGCACATTCTGAGTGTCCCAACAATCACAGTTTACAGCTTTGATAACTGTTGATATTCTTTTGTCTTCATCACTAGGATCCTTGACTCTTACTGGTGACATTTTGTTGCCTTCTTTCTATTTGCTTGGCTCAACATTAAATACTAAGTAGGCCAGAGGGTTTTTTTTTCTATGCATTTATTTATTTAATTTTTATTACACTTTAAGTTCTAGGGTACATGTGCACAACATACAGGTTTGTTACATATGTATACATGTGCCATGTTGGTGTGCTGCACCGATTAACTCGTCATTTACATTAGGTATATCTCCTAATGCTATCCCTCCCCACTCCCCCCACCTCACGACAGGCCCCAGTGTGTGATGTTCCCCGCTCTGTGTCCAAGTGTTCTCATTGTTCAGTTCCCACCTGAGTGAGAACATGCGGTGTTTAGTTTTCTGTTCTTGGATTGTTTGCTGAGAATGATGGTTTCCAGCTTCATCCCTGTCCTTAAAAAGGACGTGAACTCATCCTTTTTTTATGGCTGCATATTATTCCATGGAGTATATGTGCCACATTTTCTTAATCCAGTCTATCATTGATGGACATTTGGGTTGATTCCAAGTCTTTGCATTTGTGAATAGTACCACAATAAACATACGTGTGCATGTGTCTTTATAGCAGCATGATTTATAATCCTTTGGGTATATACCAAATAATGGGATGATAAGCCAGAGTTTTTAAAAACAAAGATTAGACCCACTCACTAAGAATATAACAGGCATTATTTATCCAGAGATAAGGCTCTGGACACCTAACATTTTCTCCTTGTTCTGCTATTAATTCTTTGTATAACCCCATCAATTTATCCCACTGCAAGATTCTACTTATAAGTCTGTCGAGAGCTGTTTGTCAAAACTAAGATCAGCCACAAAATTTTCAGCTTTAGAATACAGTAGCACAACTAGGTTTATTACAGTGGAGTGACTTCATTTCCTTCAAATCACTGATACAAAAACCTGATTTTGCAAAAATCGAATCAATCACTCATTCATTAGCAAATAAAATGCAAACATACCTACTTTTTACATTATGGACTATCCTGATTTTTATGTATATATCTCTAGTTGCAAATCATTTATTTTCATGGTCATACACAGAGAATATGCTCCTAGAAGGATAGACACAATATGGCAATGTTCCATCAACACATGAAATATGATGTGTTAATAAGCATTTAATTTTATTTGCTTTAAAAATAGACAATTTAAATGTTTTATCTTTTTTCAAGTACAAACGGTGTTCATATAATTCTCCTATGATATCTTTTCAGTCAGGTAGTCAAATGGCTAAACGACTGAAGTAAAATTTGCAGACTCATTCAGCACGGGGCATATGATAAATGGAATGCAGAATTCCCTCATCCTGGGGAGCCCTCGCTGACTCTCTCTGAATATTTAAGCAGTCAATCTGGTTATGCCATTGCTTCATTGACTAGACAACACTAATTATATTAAAGCCACTGGAGATGTGATTTAATCAGTTCGCCCATAGCAAATGTTCTATAAAGAACGTGCAGTTTCTTTAAAAATGACACAACTTCTAGGATTAGATTATTTAGCTCAACCCTCTGCAAGAATCCTTTTCAAGTTAACTTCAAAAGATGGTCATACAGCTACTGCTTGAGTATGTCAAGGAATGGGTGACCACTACTAGTTTGTGGAGCTTTCCATTCCAATGTTGGGTAGTGAAGTCTCTTACAAGCCTGCTTTCTCTTTCTCAAGGCTGCCATTTAATATTTAAAGACAGCTATAGGGGTGGAACCAAGCTCCTGGTCTCTTACTATCTTTCTCTAGCCTTTCCAATATTTGGACCAGTGGTTCAGAAATGCCAGCTAAGAAAGCTTAAATAACTTGGAGGTTTCCAGTCCAGTTTACAATGAGTTAAGGGCAAGGTGGAAGGCAAGAACTGTTGTAGTGGATCTGGCTGGTCATTTTGAAAGCAGGTAACTGGTCAAGGGTAGAAAGGCACATGCCTAATAGAAGACTGAATTCGGGAAGCAATAAATTAACACAGCAGAGCCAGAAAGCCCTGGCAGTAGTTGCTTCCACAGGCCCCTGAATGTCTTCAGTCTAGACTAAGAACTGCTGTGGATTTCACAGGTGCTATAAGAGAAAAGAAGTTAGTGGTGAGCTATGTTGGTGCTTTCATCTAGATGTTTATGTCCCTCCAAATTTATATGTTGAAATCCTCATCCTCAAGTTGATGTTATTAGGCGATGCAGCCTTTGGGAGGTGATTAAGTCATGGTCAGAGATTTCATGAATGGGATTAGTGTCCCTATATAAAAGAAGCCTGAGAGAGACCCCTCGTCTCTTATATTAAGTGAGGTTAGAGTGAGAAAATGGCTATATATGAGAAAGCAAGCCCTCACCACTAGACATCAAATCCTCTGGTGCCTTGATCTTAAACTTCCCAGCCTCCAGTACTGTAAGAAATGAATTTACGTTGTTTATAAGCCATCTATTCTATAGTATTTTGTTGTAACAGCTTGATCAACTCAGACAGTTGGGGAAATCCTGGGCTAAGTAAAACAAAACTAGTTTCTTAATGGCGGGACCTGTCAGTCTATAACGTACTGTGGTGGACTGTCATTCTCCAATAGAAGGGTGCAGTATGCAGTGTTTCAAAACGTCTTTAAACTTGAAATCCTTTTTGCAAGAAAAAAAAAAAAAAAAAAAAGAAAGAAAGAGCAAAAGAATAGACCCAAAACTTAGGTCTATTGGTTAATCTTCATTCTGAATGGCCAACTTCTCTGGGCTTAAGGGTTTTCAATAATTTCTCAAATAATTAAAATCGTCTCTGATTGAAAGGAGAATTAGAGTTATTCTACACCAATTCCTTATTGGAAGCGTGAATTTGTATTGTCTATGATAGTTGTTATCCAAACTAGCTGCATATCAGAATCACCAAGGGTATCCTTCAATAAAATAGCTGGACCTCAACCCAGAATCAGAATCTCCAAAATGGAGACCTGGAATCTGTATATTTACATGACTTCTATTTAGCCATGCGATCACTATTGCTTACTACCGCTGTGTGGCCTTGGCTAATCATTTTCAACTTTTCTAAACTTTAACTTCCTCATATACATAATGATCATTTTAATAATACTTTCCTCACGGTGTTTTTCTGAGGATCCATTTGTTTTTTAATTTTATTTATTTATTTTTTTTATTATTGAGACAAGAGTCTCGCTTTGTCGCCCAGGAGTGCAGTGGCCCCATCTCCGCTCACTGCAAGCTCCGCCTCCCGGGTTCACGCCATTCTCCTGCCTCAGCCTCCGGAGTAGCTGGGACTACAGGTGCCCGCCACCAAGCCTGGCTAATTTTTTGTATTTTTAGTAGAGATGGGGTTTCCCTATGTTAGCCAGGATGATCTCGATCTCCTGACCTCGTGATTCACCTGCCTTGGCCCCCAAAGTGCTGGGATTACAGGTGTGAGCCACCATGCCCGGCCTTTTTTTCTTTTCTTTTCTTTTCCTTTCTTTTCTTTTCTTTTCTTTTCTTTTCTTTTCTTTTCTTTTTCTTTTTCTTCTTTTTTTTTTTTTTTTTGAGATGGAGTTTCACTCTTGTTGCCCAAGTTAGATTGCAATGGCGTGATCTTGGCTCACTGCAACCTCTGCCTCCCTAGTTCAAGGAATTCTCCTGCCTCAGCCCCCCGAGTACCTGAGATTATTATAGGCGCATACCACCATGCCTGGCTAATTTTTGAATTTTTAGTAGAGATGGGGTTTCAACATGTTGGACACGCTGGTCTCGAATTCCTGATCTCCAGTGATCCACCCATCTCGGTCTCCCAAAGTGCTGGGATTACAGGCATGAGCCACCATGCCTGGCGGAGGTTACAATTTTTAATGCCAAGGCTGGTGGATCACAAGGTCAGCCTCCAGACCAGTCTGGCCAACATGGTGAAACACCATCTCTACTAAAAAATACAAAAATTGGCCAGGCGTGGTGACATGCACTTGTAGTCCCAGCTACTCAGGAGGCTGAGGCAGGAGAATTGCTTGAACCCAGGAGGTGGAGGTTGCAGTGAGCTGATATTGCACCACTGCACTGCAGCAGCCTGGGCGACAGAGTGAGACTCAGTCTCAAACAAAACAAACAAACAAACAAACAAACAAAAAAGCTATTTAAAGTGCTCTTGGTACATACTAAGCTCTCACTGGATACCTGAGAGCTGTTGTTGTTAGTATTTTTACAACTATGGAATAATTAATTAGATGAAGCTGAAGATAATAAGTTGCTTAACATAACTTCAAAGTGCCTTTAGTTAAAAGCAAAGTAGGCCGGGCACGGTGGCTCAGATCTGTAATCCCGGCACTTTTGGGAGGCCGAGGCGGGCGGATCACGAGGTCAGAAGATCGAGATCATCCTGGCTAACACGGTGAAACCACGTCTCTACTAAAAATACAAAAAATTAGCCGGGCGTGGTGGCGGGAGCTTGTAGTCCCAGCTACTCAGGAGGCTGAGGCAGGAGAATGGCGTGAACCCGGGAGGCGGAGCTTGCAGTGAGCCGAGATGCCCCACTGCACTCCAGCCTGGACTACAGAGTGAGACTCCGTCTTAAAAAAAACAAAAAAACAAAAAACAAACAAACAAACAAAAAATAAAACCAAAGTAGGCCTGAAAGCCAGGTTCCTCCTTTTACAAAGGGTAACATGTGCAGCTCAAAAGAGGATACAGTAAAAATTTTCCAGACCATTGAGTCCTGGCTTTGTTTCCTTTTCTTCAGAAGTTAAGCTTTGACTCTGGCAGTGTCACAGGTTTAACACAATTTGAAAAAGTTCTGTATATTATGGGATGTGTCATTTGACAAAAACTAAAAAGTGTATTTATGAATGTGTTTCAAGGATCCCATCTAAAGGCTCTCTTTGCCAGATTCTGATTAGAGTTTTAAGACTCTGCCCAAGTAATTGTTCACTTGATTTCTTTCCATGGTACAAGTGGTTACAAGCTCACCAACTCATGCGTTGCATGATGCAAATGGCAGTAAATACCACTGCTGGGAAATACCAACTGAGAGAAAAGTCAATCTTTCATTGGGAAGTCTGGGAAGTTGGGGCTCTAGAGGAGTTTTCTTCCACTGGAGCAGAGACAAACTTCTCTCTGAATTGATGGTCTGAGTTCTCTCTAGCCACATTTTAACTGAGGATGTAGCTTTTCCAAGGGTCTGCTTTATGCAAGGAGTCCTGTTCAAACTCCCTGGCTCTTTGGAGCCCAAGATCTTAAATGTCATGATCAAGTCAATGTTAAAGCCATTGGCTATCAGGGCAAATTTCTGGGTCCAAACTTCTATTCTCCAGCTTATCTCAACTGCACCTGAAGGTTGCATTATTTTCTTTTTCATTTCTGTCCCATGGAGATTTTTCTTTCTTCTTACAGGCCCATTTATATTTACTTTGTTTTTCAGTTATGTTTTATGTCAATTTTCTAGTTGTTTATAGCAGGAGGAGTGACTTCCTATCTCAGTTCCCAATGTAAGAACTGAGAGTGAAAGAACATCTGTTTTGTATTGAACTAACATGGGCCTCTCAGTATAATTTCTCCTTGCTGGTCTTTCTGCTATATTCTGACATCACCCAAAAGGTCCAGTAGAGATGGAGTGTGGTTGCCATTCTTTAGATGTTTTTCAGTTTTTCAATTACCTTAAAGTCATAGGCCCAAAGCCTAACATCCCAGGGTATTTTAACCAATGTAAACAAAAGAACTAAACGATCCCCTCTTTTGCTCTGAATCCTATTCTAATAATGCAATCTGTGATTGCACAGGCACATTTTGACAGCTTTAGAAGCTATTGACCCAGAATAAGTTTAGTCAAATAAATTTCAATGTGCTGCTGTATTAACAAGGTAGAACTGAAGTTTAATTTTGTTGACTGGTTTCAGTACGTTCAAGTAGATTGAAGATGTGCATTAATTTTAATGGTTTTTGTTATCTATTTGATGTGTTCTGGTTGGACTATGGAAAAGAAATCTTTGAAACTAATTCAAAGACAACATAATACTAAGTAAAGAAAGGCAAAACTTTACTAAAACATATTCAACATATGGCTGACTTGGCCTTTTTACTTTTATTGGCTCAATTTATAGATTTTTTACAAAGGTCAGTGTTTTGTATTCTCTATTTCAGTTCTTCTTTTGATTTTTTCTTCATCATTTGTCTTATGACTATACCCTTAATTTAACACAGAAAATATCCAACCTACATTTTTTTCTGCAAATTTTTTCTTACACCAGTGAAAATTTAACCCTATGAAATACTTTGTGATAAATTTGATATAATTCAGCAGGTTGTTGCCATTTTTTAAAAAATAGGTGGTGCATTTACTGCCACCTGGTGGAATGTTTGAGAGGAGTGAGAAATAGAAACTAGATTAGTAAAAAAACAAAACAAAACAAAACAAAACAAAAACAAAAACAAAAAACCCAAAAGAACCATTAAAAATACCTAAGGAGGTAAAATTTCTCCACTGAGTCAGTATGCTAGTTTACCTGGAGCCATGTATGTACAATTAATCTGGGCCCATATGTAACTTAAATTAATCTGAACCAAAGTAAGACTTTGGGCTTCAATTGTATTTTCTTTGTCTAGTTATTAATTTATTGTCCCAATGTAGTAGGCAATGCTAATCTGATTTTAATTCAAATGCGATTGTTTAGACATGGAAGCAAATGTCAGAAAAACCTAAAAAAATAGAAAGTTTTTTGCTTACATTTTCTTTATCTTTGATTCTCTGTATTCATGTTGTTTGTATCCCTTAGTGAATCAGCCTGATTGTGGCTTGATTCTTTCTCTCATCTATGTTCTACAGTTTGGTCTATCTAACATCTCAATAAACCAAGACAAACCAGGTAAAATTTCCTTGCCGTTCCTCACCTCAGCTTCCCTTTCTCCCACAATATTCTTCATTAGTTTCCTTTTTTATTTGTGAACAAATTGTGAAGAATCTGGTCTCAATTTTGTGATCTTCCTGCTAAACATCTGGGTCAAGCAACTTTACTTTTCATTCTCATATTACACATCTGTATAATGTCAAGGATTAACTTATTTATGTTCAGTGTTCTCTTATAATTCTGAGACTCTATGAAGTCATGAATAAATTAATTTAAATTTAAATGAATGTGACCAGTTAAAACCTTCTACAACTGTTAATACTGCATTCAGGGCACTAAAAGCTGATAGAATTTCCCAGACTTAATATTAGATTGAACAATTAGCCTTTCCTTCAATGATGCCATATGGACAACTGCCTGGTTTATTACTTATAATTTATATCACACTTATTATTTATTTTATTCATCACCATTTACTGAGTCTTTGTTAGCTCCTGGGGTTATAGTCATAAACAATAGATCAGCAAACAACATTAGGAAGATAGAAATAAACAAATGATTATGGCATACCTTAGTGGTACCTCAACTTGAATGTTTATAGAAATCACTGGCAATATTTGATAAATTTGTAGATTCCTGGGCTCTAATAGAGCCTGATTACTTGAAACAATTATATTACTTCTGATCCAATAAGTCTGAAAGTAAAGCCTTGAACCTGTATTTTTCAGAAGTATTTTAAGTAATCCCCGATGCAAGTGGTAGGACATACAACACACAAGAAAACTTGACACAAAAAATGGATGTTATAAAACTAGGTAAGCACAAGGTATAAGGGAACATAAGGAAAGTGTGTTTAATTCAATTAGGAGTCAGAGAAGCTGATAAGGAGTAAACCATGAGAAGGAATGAATTCAAAAAGGAGTCTACAATTTCAAGCGAAAGAATAAGAATTGCATGTGGGAGAGCTTGGCACTTTTAGGAGATGGCAACTAGCTCTGTATTTCTGAAAGATACAATTTGAGGATGAAATTGACCATATATTCAGGTAAAAAGCAAGTGTCAATAAATTTAAAAGAAGTAGTATAATTTGAACAAAATGTCCTGATCACTATGCAATTAATTTAGAAATCGCTAATTTATTTTACTACTCTATATGAATGAAAATGTGAAATACACCAGACGTTTAAATAATCTATAGGTCAAAGAAGAAATCATAAGAAAAATATAAAAGGGACAAAACTTTAGTGAAAATGTTACACATTGGGAGAAATAGGACAAAGTTTTGAATAGTATTTAGAGGAAATATTAGAGCCTTAAAACATATAGTGAAAAAGTAGAAACTTTGGAAATTAAAGAAAGTGGAAGAAAATTAAAATATAAGCTACTGAAAGTAAAATCCAAATACAGCAGAACAAAATAGGATTATTGTATCAATTTACAATGTTATTAGTAATTAAAATACATGCACACATGTGTGTATGTATGTTGACTAATCTATTTAGTTGAGAATTTTTAATAATTTGAGCTTCGACTTGAACTTATGAACGGTTTAAACTTGCAGGTTTTAAATTTCCATACATATGAAGTTTAAAAATAAGGTTTGTAGTTGTTGTTATTGATATCTAAGTCAATATCTAGGTTGGTACACCACTGTAATCCACCAGAATGTGATTTCAGTTGTATCCAAGAATATATATATTCTTTTTCTAAATGAATTTTCATGGGATAAATTATCATATAAATTAGCACATCATTAGTTAAGCTACAGATCTCAGTGTGCTGCATAAGATGACTCCTTACAATTTTCCCATCTTCAATCAGTAAGAGAGAGATATGTATTACTATCAGGGCTATGGATAAAGATCTGATCCCATAATAAATATACATATCACATAAGTATCATTCTTCATTGTATGTCAATAAGGTAAAGAAAAAAGTAGTTGATATTTACAAGTAAATAAATGAAGGTGTTATTTTGCCTAAATATTTAACCTCAGGTGATTAGCATAATACCATTTTTATTTCTTTTAATTCTTTATTTCCATAGGTTTTTGGGGGAACAGGTGCTATTTGATTACAAGAGTAATTTATTCAGTGGTGATTTGATAGATTTTGGTACACTTATCATCTGAGCAGTAAACATTTTTATTACTAGTAGCAATTATAAAAATAAACGTGTTCTGATAGTTAATACAACTGAGATAGAAAGAGACTGTCTAGCCAAAATATTATTCTTGAATATCAATTATGATCTTATCTTATTTCAGTAGGCCTTATCTAAAAAAACCTTGCCCCTAACACAGTAATGCATTATACAATATATCTGCAGCAATTTATGGTTCATAAATACATTGTATTCATCTGGAATTATAATAAAAAAATAGTGCAAATAATCCTGGACACTATACCTTTTCTCCCCTTTCATTGCCTTCTATTAGAAAGCCTGTTGGCATTGAAACCATTGGAAGTTTTGGAGAATTTTAAGCTAGGCAGGAAGCCTTGAAAAGTTGATTTAAAAGCTTGAAGAGGGTGACTATGCGAGAAAAGAATTAACATAGTAGACCTGATACTCCTTTTCTTGGAAAGGCCTGCCTGAAAGATTGAGCATTGTCTGGTATCAGGGAACTTGACTGGCACACAGCATTCTACCCTAATAAAACTTCCTTAAATGAAACAAGTGGCTAACTGTGCTTACTCCTTAAGTTATTTATACAAACAATACAATTTATTCTGAACACCTGCTTTCCTTAAGGAAATCTGAAATTTTGGTACATGCTAGGCAGAGAATGCCTTTATTACCAGATTGCAATAAAAGCCTTGGACACTGAATCTTCAATGGGCTGCCTAGTACATTTGTGTTGTCCCATTTCAAAGATGGGGAAATTAAGTGTGTCTTGTGTGACTCCGGTCTTGGAAGCTTGTACTTGGTTTCATCTGGATTTTTCCAAGTGCCTTTTTGCTTTGCTGATTTTGTTTTGTATAATCTCACTATAAGTCATAGCCATGAGCATGACTATATGCTGTGTCCTGTTAGCCGCTCTAGCAAATCATCAAGCTAGATTGTGGGCTTGGGGACTACACTCAACACAGGAAAAATTGACCTGCCATGTAATGTTCCCTATCCATGCTGTTTGAAAGTAGAATAATACAAAGGAAAAAGAGTTACATATTTGACAAATCTAGAGTTTATCTGGACTAATAAACACCCTCTAAAACTATAAAAGTGTCTTTTGAAAGTGCTAAGAGGTTCATCAGTTACATACTGAGTAATAATAATAACACCTAATATCATTACAGCATTTCTTACACTAGTCACAGTCCCAAATTCTTTAATCAGATGATGTTATTTAATCCCTATAGTGCCTTCTAACAGTACCTATAATTATTCCTACTTTACAAGTAGAGAGAATGAGGTTCAGAGTAACTAAGTGACTTGCCCTGGTCACACATCTAGTGAGAAGCAGAGGCGAGATGTGAACACAGCGAGTCTGATTCCAGAGCCCACCCTCTTAACCATTGCCCTCCTGTATTTGGTCCAGATTTTTTTATAATCTATCATAGAAGGAAGAGGAATTTGGGTTGGAGGGATAGGAATAGATAATTTTGAAATACAGAAACTTGATTCCTGGAAAGCTTAGATTGTTACTTCCCTATACTCCATCATACTGTGATTATGGCTACATATATATTTTTTAAATCATACACTGAGGACATAAGGGGGAAATACTGGAACTGTGTTGGTCTGAAGGCCTGAAAAGAAGAGGCTGGAAATGTAAGGGGAATTGGAAAATAAATTAGGAAAGTGACAAATATAAAATTAACATATTTTAACAAATATGTCTAGAGCCCAGTGATCTTACTGAAGGAAGAAGAAAGATTTTGGTGTTTGGAAATCCAAGGAAGCTAGCATTGCGAGGCAGAGGAACAGAGAGACAGACACTTCATATATCTCTATCTCTATTATCTCTTTCTCTTTCTATCCCTATCTCTATATTTAGATACATGATATATAATATTGTTCTAGATCCATCCATCTATCTATCTATCTATCTATCTATCTATCTATCTATCTATCTATCTATCTTCTATCTATCCTTCTGTCATCTGTCTACCTACCTATTTGAAATTGAGGTAGGTATCTTCAGAGGTTACAAAGTGATCCTCTAAAGTCTTTGGTGAAATAGTGATGTAGGCTTGCAGGTAAGAAAACTACCTGACTCAAGGGAAAGCATCATAGAATCACGGAAAGGAGCAGGCAGAACAATCGTAAATGCTCATTAATGGATCAGAAGTAATTATTATTTCCAGAGGTCACAGGGGAGATATATTTTTATATACAAGGCATTGGGTAGAGTTCTTAGGAAGCTATTGTCTCAGTATTGCAGCTAAATTTCTCCCAAATTACCCAAAGCAGAAAAAAAAACGAAAAAACGAAAAAACCACCACGAGGAACATTATTGTAATATTGCTGATATCAGTGATGAAGAGAAAATGTTAAAACCACCCAGAGGATAGAAGACAAGTCAAGTACAGAGGAATGGCAACAGATGTGACATCAGGAACCACCCAAGCAAGAAGAAATGATGAAATATCTTTAAAGTGCTGAAAAGAAAAAGAAAACTAAATCTATATCCAGACAATATATTTTTCAAAAATAAAATCAAAATAAAGACTTTTTCAGATAAATAAAAGCTAAGAGAATGTATTACCATCAGACCTTTACTACAAAAAAGATTAAAGTAAATATTTCATGAAAAAGGAAAATACTACCAGAAATTTGAATTTACTACACAAAGAAATAAAAAGCATCAGAAAGAGGAAACATATGGGTAAATTTAAAAGCTTATGAAAATATTTTTGAGAAATTTAATAGATAATAGACTTTTATAAGCAAAGAATAATATATTTTGGCATTTCCGATATATGTAAAAGTAACACTGTGACAAAATAGCACCAAGGCCAGAGCAGAGAAATGGAAATACAACAAGCATACTGTTGTAAAGTTCTCATACTATAAATAAAGTTGTGCAATATTACTTGAATGTACAAGTTAACAATATAGATGGTAAACTTTAAAGCTACTATAAAAAAATCTACAAAGAGACTAGGCTAATAAACCAACAACGGATGTAAAATGAAATATTAAAAAACACTCAATTAGTACCAAAATGTCAGGAAAAAGGGGGACAAACCCTCAAAATTAGATGGGACAAATAAAAAATAACCAGATGTTAATATAAGTCCTCCTTTATGAATAATCCTATTAAGATAAGGGGTTAACAGTATAACTAAAAGGCAGAGGTTGTCAGACTGATATAAAAGCAAGATCCAATTATATGGTGATATGGTTTGGCTCTGCGTCACCACCCCAAATCTCATGTTAAATTGTAATCCTCAGTGTTGGGGGAGGGACCTAGTGGGAGGCAACTGGATTGTGAGGGGGTAGATTTCTCCCTTGTTATTCTTATGATAGAGTTCTTACAAGATCTAGTTGTTTGAAGGTGTGTAGCACTTCACCTGTGCCTCTCTCTCTTTCTCCTGCCAACATGTGAAGATGTGCTTGCTTCCCCTTCACCATTCCACCATGATTGTAAGTTTCCTGAGGCCTCCCCATCCATGACTCCTGTACATCCTGTAGAACTGTGAGTCAATTAAACCTCTTTTCTTTATAAATTACACAGTCTCAGATAGTTCTTTTCTTTTTCTTCTTCTTCTTCTTCTTTTTTCTTTTTTTTTTTTTTAGATGGAGTTTCACTTTTGTTGCCCAAGGCTGGAGTGCAATGGTGTGATGTCGGCTCACTGCAACCTCAACCTCCCAGGTTCAAGTGATTCTCCTGCTTCAGCCTCTCAAGTAGCTGGGATTACAGGTGCCTGCCACCATGCCTGGCTAATTTTTGTATTTTTAGTAGAGATGGGGTTTCACCATGTTGGTCAGGATGGTCTTGAACTCCTGACCTCAAGTGATCCACCTGCCTCGGCCTCCCAAAGTGCTGGGATTATAGGTGTGAGCCACCCCACCTGGCCTGGTAGTTATTTATAGCAGTGTGAGAGTGAACTAATACATATGGCCTTAAAAAAAATGTTTTTTAAACCCCACCAAAAAGTGGGCAAAGGACATGAAGAGACATTTTTCCAAAGAAGATATACCTGTGGCCAAAAAGCATATTAACAAAATGCTCAACATCACTAATCAATAGAGAAATGCAAATGAAAACCACAATGAGGTATATCTCACATCAGTTAGAATGGCCATTATTAAGAAGTCAAAAAAGAACTCATGCTGGTAAGATTGTAGAGAAAAGGGAACATTTATACACTGCTGGTAGGCATGTAAGTTAGTTCAGCCATTGTGGAAAGCAGGATGATGATTTCTCAAAGAACTTAAAACAGAATTACCATTCAACCCAGCAATCTCATTTTTGGGTATATATCCAAAGGAATATAGTTTATTTTACCATAAAAACACATGCATATGTATGTTTATTGAAACACTATTTGCAATAGCAAAGATGTGAAATCAACCTTAATACCCATCAACAGTAGACTGGAAAAAGAAAATATGGTACATATATGTCACAGAATACTATACAGCCATAAAAAAGAAGGAGATCATGTTTTTTGCAGCAACATGGATGGAGCTGAAGACCACTATCCTAAGCAAACTAATGCAGGAACAGAAAACCAAATAGCGCATGTTCTCACTTATAGGTGGGAGCTAAACAACAAGAACACATGGGCACAGAGAGGGCAACACTGGACACCAGGGCTTACTTGAGGGTGGAGGTGGGGAGGAGGGAGAGGATTTTAAAAATACTGTTGGGTACTATGCTTATTACCTGGGTGACGAAATAATCTGTACACCAAACCTCCATGACATACAGTTTACCTATGTAACAATGTTGCACATGTACCCTTAAATATAAAAATAAAAGTGAAAAAAACACAGTTTAAATATAAGAAACTGGTAGTTTAATACAAAAAAAGATGAAAAATTATGTACCATAAAATTTTAATCAATAGAAAACTATATCAAATTAAATACATTTCAAAGCAAGGAATATTACCAGGGATAATAAGTGGCATTTCTTATTTAAAAGGTGTTAAATTATCAAGATATAACAATCTCAAACGAGTATTCACTTAAAAAGAGAGCTTCAAAGTACTTGAAGTAAAAACAGACAGAACAAAAAAAAGGAGACAAATACACAATTATGTCTGGAAATTTTAACACGCCATTTCAATAACATTAAATAGAAGAGGAAGACACACATACACACAAAACCCAGTAAGAATGCATTAGACTTGAACAACACAATCAACCTATTTAATCTAATTGACATTTATGGAATACTTCACCCAAACAACAGAATGCACATTTTCGGGGGACCCAAAACAAGATGGAAGAAGTTTGAAAGGATTGAAATCTCAAGAAGTATGTTCTCTCATCACAACAAAATTAAATGGAAAATAGACATGAGAAACATATCTGGAAAATCTCCAGATATTTGCTAATTAAATAAAACATTTTTAAATAAAGCATGGGTCAAAGAAAAAATTTACATAGTAAAATGAAAACACTACATAACAAAATTTGTGACATGCAGCTGAAGCCATGGTTAGAGGAAGATTTATAGCAATAAATAATTTATTAATAAAGTCTTAATTCAATAGTATAAGTGTCTACCTTAAGAAAAGAAGAACGAATTAATCCCCAAAACCAAAAGAAAGAATTAATAAATATGAGGAATAATCAATGATGTAGAAAACAAAAAGAATATAGAATATCAATAAAACCCAAAATTAGTTATTTGGAAGTTCAATAAAACTTATAAAGCTATAGGAAGACTGATGGAGATAAAAGAGATTTAGGCTACCAATAACAGGACTGATTAAAAGGACATCACAACAGATTATGCAAACATTAGAAGGATGATACATATTTGTTACTTATCTGAAATAGACAAATTTCTTGTAAAATACAAATTACAAAAGCTTGCTCCAGGCCACGAAAAGGTCACTAGTTATTTCTAACAAACATTTAAGGGAGAAATAATATTAATTCTGTACTAACCCCTCCTGAAAATAGAAGACTCCAAATCACTCCATGAGACCAGTATTACTCTGATACCAAAACTGAAGACAATACAAAAAGAGAGAGAAATACTTATCAATATTTCTCATAAAGATAGATACAAAAATTTTACAAAATTTTCACATATCGAATACAACTATATATTAAAAGAAGGATAAATCAGAACCATGTGAAATTTACCAGCAATAAGGGTTGATTTAACACTGGAAAAATCAATCAATGCTATTTGCCATGTTAGCAGCCTAAAATATAAAGCATTTCAATAGATGCAGTAAAATAGTTGCTGACTTAATCAGTTCTATTGCTGGATCTGATGTAAGTAAACAATTCTTATTTTAATTTGGGTTGTGGACATTTCCAGGGTAGGCATGATCAATATAGGAATCTCTGTGCTGCTGATAAATTAAGATTTCTATTCCTGTCATAAAATGACTTCATCAGGAAGAAGCCATGTTATTTTTCATATTCCTCTCCACAGGATACACAAAGTTCCCATTCAAGAGAAAAATAATTCAGTTCAATGCATAAAACAGAAAATGCAATTTATTGTGATGTATCCAGCTAGAGCCTTTAAAGTTGTTTTTATTTTTGTTTGTCTTCTAGAATAACTAATGCATGAGATAGAAAGTTGAGAACTGGTAAAGTGGCACCTTGATGTTCCAGAGTGCCTGGCTTTTTCTATCTTTCCACTCAGCTTGTGATTAGATTGTTCATAATCATACCTCCTCAAGGTTGAAAAATGGCTGCTCCATCTCTAGCATCACATCAGTGTTCCATGCAAGAGTAACGGAAAGAACAAAGGGCCAAAGGCATTTGTCACTCTGCTTTCAAATAACTTTCTGAGAAGTCACACTTCA
This sequence comes from Macaca fascicularis, assembly GCF_037993035.2. NCBI lineage: Eukaryota > Metazoa > Chordata > Mammalia > Primates > Cercopithecidae > Macaca > Macaca fascicularis. The sequence goes on from NC_088378.1 coordinate 49,454,685, forward strand.
TGGCTTCCACTTACATATCTTTAGCTAGAAGGATGTCACTGTCTATGCCCACCTGCAAGGTGGGCTGAGATTTTGGTTTTTAATCTGGAAACATTGATATTACAGCAACAATAGGAGTTCCTATTGTAAGGAATAAAGGGAAATGGGTATTTAGTAGGCAAGAGAGTGTCTGCCACATGCTTTCCTCCCTATAATCAGTGGAGTGCTTTTGTTGATGGGCTGACTCATATTGAAGACATCAGATCTGCATATAAAGCTTTAACCTAGTTCGGTTTTGGAACTTCACAGACCTTGAGAATAATCCTATAATTTCTACAGCAATCTCTGCTTTTTGTTGGTGTAAACTTTGAAGAAAGAGTGAAGCAGTGGTTGTCTGTGATGGAGTAACTGAGGCCTCTCTAGTGTGCAGACTGTATTTGTCCAGACTCACCTAATTTTGCCCTATGAAATATTAAAGAAGAGGGTTTCCTCGTTTTTGAGAAACATGTGGATTACCCCTACTAAGGCTTTAAAATGCGAGTCTGAATTATGTCTGGTTAAAACGCTACTTCATCAAAAACTGCACAAACACCAATGATCTAATATTACATTTTTTTTTTTTTAACAAGCGTGTGGGTAAGGAATGTTCCCAACATCCCAAGCATCCTGGAATATCCATCAATGAGGAAATTTTAGTCTAACATGATTGCCCGCTTTGTCTGATAAAAAAGAATAAATTCAATTTGTTAATTATGAAGCAATCTATTGACTTTAAAGATGATAAACATTTTCCAAAGCCACTGTGATTTTTGAGAGAAAACTATAGATATACTTAGAAACAATTAGGAATACAGAAGCATTGCTGCTGAATTAATGAAGTCATGAAAAAAGAGGCCCAGCAGTTCTGGATCTTGTTCATTATTCATCTACATTGATTTTCTAAGACTTGCAGAATTTTACTTTGATTGACTCTACATGGTGTCAAAAACATCCAGATGCAAGTTTAAGAGGTTTTGATATGTTTTAGACATAGCTTTTATCCTTGTACTTCAATTTTCTCTACACCAAAGGAAGGAATGACTGTTTCGTACTCACTAGAGAAAGATATCCTTCGAGACTAGCCTGATCAATATGGTGAAACCCCGTCACTACTAAAAATACAAAAATTAGCCAGGCATGGTGCTGTGCAACTGTAGTCCCAGCTACTTGGGAGGCTGAGACAGGAAAATTGCTTGAACCCAAGAGGTGGAGGTATTAGTGAGCTGAGCCAAGCCGAGATGACACCACTGCACTCCAGCCTGCGCATCAGAGCAAGACTCCATCTAAAAAATATAATAATTTACAATCATTAGCCAACTTGGTTCCATTGCATGAACAGTACATAACTTCACCATGGGAAAAAACACTTTATCACCATCATTTTAGATCCCCTGCAACAAACTTCCCAACTGAAATAAGTTTGGAGGCATTGTAATTAGTAGAGGTTTAGCTTGGAATAGGTGAAAAGAAAAAAAAAAAATACTTACAGTGGATGCTAGTGATATGCTGGGCCTTTTCATGTGTCTCACGTGGGTTATGCTGTGTTAGGAGTTAGAAGACCTGGTTTCCAGATCTAGTTTTGTCATTAAACAGGTTTGAGATGTTGGACAAAATACACACATTAATGCTTTCGCCTCACATTTTTCAGTTACAAAATGAGTTGCTTTCCGTTACAATTGATACTTAAATTGTAAGACATAGGATCAGTTCATCTTTTATTAAGTCCTGTTTTCTCAAAAGGAAATGTGGATATGGCACTGAGTCAAAGCAATTCCCTTCGTGGTTTATTACATTTATGAAAGGAATTCATATTCCTCTGGAAGAATCTGACTGGGCTTCTCAAAGCAAGGTACCATTTTGGGTTGGATACACAGGCATAGCTGAATTGAATTACTTGACTGAAACATGGCATCTAAATCGTAGGAAAATTCTACGGACTTCCTGAGCAGTTTAACAGGCTTAAGTAAGGACTAGAGCCAATACTTTTGCCAGTTGACTAAATAATGATAACATTTGCCATTTACTTAGCATACACCTTTTGCTAGGCACTGAAATTCATTTATATTATTTAGAATCTGCAGAACAAAACCTCAAAAGTGGGTATTAATGATCCTATTAGAGCAGATTAATTCTCATAGACATTCACTAATTGTCCATGGCCAAATAATTATTAAATACTAGAGATAAGATTCAAACCCAGGTTGGCTGAATCTTGAAGCCTGCGCTCTTTCTTTCACACATCCAAGCCTAAGTCCTAAGGTTGGAAGGGTGTTGGATTCCTAATAGATCATCCTCCCAGCATCATTTTCTTTAGTGCATATAAATTTTCTGGCATTTCCAAAGTGGTATGGAATGTTTGGAGAGTTCTAGGACTAGTAAAATATACAAGAATATAAAGTTATTCCAAAACACACATACACACACACAAACACATACACACAGAGTTCCCTCAAATAGGAATTTACAGGCAAAGATTTATAAACAAGTTTACATTTGACCTGAGCTTGGAAGAAAAGCAGGGTTTTGACTGATAGGATGAGAAATGTAACTGGGAAATGCTGGTTGCGTTCAGGAAACACTGAAATGTCCTTACACACAGGAGTGTAGAGGGAGTTATTGCTGAGTTGGGCAATAATGTTCAAGGAAAGGAAGGCAAAGTGAGACTTAATGAGTGCCAATTATGTTTCAAACCCTCTTCTGGACTCTTTATAGTTAATGTCTCAAGTAGGGGTAGGGTGGGGGTGTCAAGACAAAGAGTGTGTGTTTAAATTATTTGACAATGATGATTCATTGATGTCTTTTAAACGGTGTGCAACCAGATTAGTGCTCAGTTTTAGAGAGATTACTCTGTCAGTTGCCTGCTAAATATATTATTCATATAGAGAAAAAGTTGAAGACAGACCTCTTAAAACTAAATGGAACCCTAATCCATGAACTCATATAAATATCTTAGATACACAAATGATTTTCTCTACTCTACCTTCCAAGGAGTAATTCACATTTTCTCACTTTTTATGTAATGAATGGCAATAATTTTAATAAAAATATTATTTTCTGAACACTTAATTATGTGTAAGAGTGTATTCTAAGTGCCTTTATATACATTTTGTTAATCATCACAGGGTCGAATAAGGCTGAGTTTAGAATGAATTAAGGAATTAGGTGTAGACAGATTAAGGAATTTGCCCAAGACCACACAATTGGTAAATGCTGGTGCTGGCTTTTTCACTCAGTTGTAAATCCAGAGATCCCAACCACTGTGGCACTAAAGAACAGGCTGAGTAAAGAAACTCTTTGCCATTATGGAAAAAATATCCCTTCTTTTTAGTGAAATTGACATACTGACTTGGGATGCTAAATCAGCTAAAGCATATAGTGTTAGGAGCTAGGCTGCCAAAGACCATTCTCAGGGTAGAAAACCAAAATGGGTCCACCAAAAAGGAAGAACATTTCAAAATTTTCTTTAATGATGACCCAGCAATAATCACTTTGAAAATAGGAAACTGGGCCAAATGTGTCTGTCAAGCACATAAAATACCCATTGGGCTTCCAAAAATCAAGATCCAGCCAAAAAAGTCTGAGGAGAATTATGGCAGTATCTCAGTGCTAGCAGCTGGGTAGCATTGCAATATGGCAGGTTAAGATGAGAATGTGTTGGGAGGACTGACTCGTTCAACTCATCCCAGTGCAACTATTCTGAGCTTAAACATAAGGTTTAATCGTTAAACTCAATTTGCTGTTAAGGTGACTTGTCGAGAGCTGAGGATAATTGCAACTGGATCTCAAGTCTCAGTGCTAAACAGTCTTATCAGAGGCATCACCCCCAGTATCTGTGGTGATGCCCGTGGAGGCCCAGCTGTTTCCTCGGTAGTTCCTATACTTGGGAAAGACTACAGGATTGTTTCAGGTAGCCTTATGGAGGGGGCTGGCATTTTGGTGAATTCACCATTGGTCTAGTTTCTGGATCTGTAATACTGAAGACCAGCTTCTCACGAGGATAAATCTCAGTGGAATTTATTTATGTTATCCAACTGCACAGGAGGATTACTTATAATTTATAATTCAGTTGTTAATTTTTAAAGCCTCAAATTCTTTGTGGAATAGTTCAGAATATAAATAATGGAAGGCTGGGTGGCAACACAGAGAGAACATATGGTCTAGATTTAGACAAAAGAGTTTCTGAGAACTTCATTTAGCTAGATGACCTTGAGAAACTTCTTAACAGCTCTAAACTGCAGTTTCCCCTGAGAAATGAAGATAATATTATGTCATCAGGTTAGTTTGACTCTGGAATACTCAGCTCAAGGGTGAGGGATACTGGCTGGGGAAAACATCACAGGCTGCTAAGGCTGGCTTCAACAATTATAGCTGCATGCCCCAGGAAGCAGGGCCCCAGAGAAGTAGCTGTCTAGGTACTCATCAGGCTAGGGCATTACCAGGGGTCTCAATTTGGTGGTTGGATCATTAAAGTATCAGAAGGACTCTCATTGTAGAAAAATCCTAGAATGTAGTTTCCTTTACCTCACAAAATGGAACTCTCAAGACATCAAACCATGGCTGTGATAAAATGGCATTGGGTTCAGAGTCTGGTTCCAGTGAGAGAGGAGAAGTGGCAACATGGAACGGAGGAGCCAGGGTACTTTCAGAAGGAGCTCTGTGCACTGAGCCATCCCTTATTAGGGAAGGGTAGTCCCTGGTGCTTCTGTTCCAAGCTCTGACAGTGAATTCTAATTCCCACTGCGTGATGGAAACAAAGCTGTTACCCATCCTACTCATCAATATGGCTAACTTTGGGCAACTGTCAAAGATGAAGGCAGGGAGGCAAGGCAGGGTCTGTCAGCATCACGGCAAGAGACATTGAATAATAATAATGAGATTCTAGAAAAGTTTAGGAAAGTAACTGAACCTCACAAGGAGCATCTCTTCCTAAGGCCAATGAGGTATCTGCTGGGGCCACCTGTATTTTGAGATCTAAATAACATTGGCCCAGCACTCTGTCACAGTTTCTCAGCCTATGGAAGTCACACCCCAAGATTTCTCTAAATTCCTTTCTCTCCTTTCCTCTTTCTCCTTTTTCTCCTCTCCTTTATTTTCCTTCTCCTTTTTAAATTTCCCTTTCCCTTTTCCCTTTTCCCTCTTCTCTCCCCTCCTCCCCTCCCCTCTCCCACCCCTCCCCTTTGCCTTCTTCTCCCTTCCTTTTACCTCCTCCCTCCTCTCAATTGCACTTTCAAGTAACTTGACCAAATAAATTCCTCTTGTAAGCAACATTCATAGCACAGGGTATGACTACTGTTATGTAAAGGCTGTCCTTGGTATCAAAGCAGAAGGTTAAAGAGCCATTCTCAGAAACTGAACCTAACAACAGCCAGATAAAATGAATGCTGGTCTCCTGTGGAGTTCCTTCTAGAAGGAATCTTAATCTAATAGATACTTTATTTTCAACGTATTCCTTTCCTTTTCTGTTTCCCTCCTTCCCCTCTCCCTCCTTCCATTTCTCCCTCCTTCCCTCTCTCCCTCCTTCCTTCTTTCTTTTCTTCCTCTTTCTTTCTTGTTCACATTGGCAATCTCGATTATGAACCACAATGACGAAGGTATGGAATACATCCCCTTCAAGTTTAGCACCCACCTTCCCAAAAACACACTCTCAAACAAAGTGTTCATGCCTTGTAGACTTTATTAATGATTTTTGGAAATGAGTGAGAGAAGAAGGTCACATAATAGCACTGGGAAAAACAAGTGTAATGGAGATCTAGACCATCCCATCCCTGGAGATTTCATTACTCCTCTCTTCATCCTCCCTTTCTCACTCCTCTTTACTTATCTTTCCCATTTGCTTTTGGGCACAAATCCCACACATTACACTTCTTTTCTCAGGCAAATCAATTACAACGTCTATTGCTGATGTTCATGCCCTCTGTTAATGTCTCATTTCTCTTAAGGGAACATGAGGTGGTTGTTTTGAGGACCATTTCTTCCTAAGAGATATTCTTATGTTATCAGACAAGATAGTAAAAAAGACACTAGTGATTAGAATACTGGTGCTTCAACAATTCAGAATTTTTTTTGGATGATGCTCAGTAAATACTTACCAGTATTCACTTAGCCAACTCACTTCTTTTCAACATTCTAGCAAAAGAACCTATTACTCCAACTTTCTAATGACAATCATGTATCAAATAGTTAAGCTTAGCTTTCTTTATATTCATTGTATAAAAGTCTTAGCATATGGATTTTAGAAGACACCCTATTCTCATCAGCAATACTTTTAAAAGAAAATATATATTAGAATAGGATCCTTTCTAGAAAGAGTTCCATAGGAAACCAGCATCCATTTTATCTTGCTGTTTTTTAGGTTCAGTTTCTGAGGATGACTCTTTAACCTTCTACTTTGATACTAAGGTCAGCCTTTACATAACAGTAGTCATATCCTGTGCTCTGAACATTGCTTACAAGAACTATGGGGTCAAGTTACTTGGAAGTGCAATTGAGAGGGATTCAGAAATATCACTTCTGATTTTGTTGTGCAGAAAATAGTGATTAATTTAACCAGAACTTCTGCCAGAAATATTCTGTCATTGTGTAACAGGAAAGTTCACCCTATTATGATGATGGCCAGATGTATTTTTTTTTTTTAAGAAAAAGTTACCTTATTTGACCACATTAGCAACAAAAATATTTTATACCTGAAATAGTATCCAGATATTGAAACCTAGGAAAAAGAAGGTGAAGAATAAATAAAATAGCCAGTAGTCTAGAATAAATGTAAAATAGAATGCATTGGATAGGCAGCTGAAATTTTGTAGAAGCTTTATAGAAGAATTTTGTAGAAGATTTTTGAATTTTAGTAGAGATATTTTTGGAGGTTTCAATTGTCTCAAGTAATCTCCATGTAGTTTTACATTACTGTACTCTGGAATTGGGAGGCTTGTGTAGAGCAAGTTGATGTAACATCACAATAGGAAAGATGAATATTTTTGTATTCTAAAAACTACTCAAGCATATGAGTGGCACATGAGATATCAAATATCATCTGTCAGTATCCCAATAATATTTCCAGGGCAAAAGCAATTCTTGATGTCACTTTAGTTTGAATGAGTAATTTTCTGGCCAAAAACATTGCAGATTTTTTTTAAACTTCTCTGTGCATTAAATAAAAGAAACAGCTATTTGGAGGTACATGATTTCATTGGTGGCTTTGCATGCTTTAATCATGCACACTTTTCTGCAACTCCTAAAACAATAGAGAAATATCAGCAGTAATAAAATACCTTCAAAAGACATAGTTTAATTTAAACAACAATTTCCACATATAGAATAGATCCTTGTCATTTATACTAATGGTAGACCCCCGTGCTGGGCTGTATTATGGGAGAATCTTTAGGGAAGAAATAAGCAAAACAGGACCAGACTGTGAGCTGAGGCAGAATGTTGGGTGGCGGGGTATGGACCTGATTAAATCAGAAAAGTTGTTTGCTTCCTTCCTCACTCATGGGAAGGGACCAGGAGACCAAGTCTATGAATGTGTGGCAACCTGAAATTCCTACTCAGGTGTCACAGCCCTGGGAGTGAGGGTGTTGCATAGCTTCCACTCCCTTTGTGAAGAGTTCTTTTCAGGGTCAGTAGAGCCTACCTTTATATGTATTTTATATACACATATAATAATATATATAAAATATATTATGTTACATATAATAATATATATAAAATATATTATGTTATATATAAATGTATCTGTGTATGTATATGTATGTGTGTGTATATTCTCATTACAATAAACAATTGAGAGAGCTAGGGTTTTTTTTCAGGTACAAATTAGAATATTGAACACTGCAACTCATGATTAGAAGAGTCTGTGAGGACAGGGTGGGAACAAACTAGAAGAGAGTTCAAGTGGGAGGGTCCAGAAGGGCCATCTTTTCACAGATATTGGAATTTTTTTTTTTTTATTATACTTAGTCTATTCTCAGCTTGGCATGACCATGACCCTTTGATCCAAGGAGCAGCTGACCTAGAAATTCTAGTGTCTATTTCAAAGGAAGATGGGGTCTGCTGACATGGTCTGGAAAGTACAACTTGCCCTCATTTGTCAGTAACCACTACTCTCTGACATTGAGCTCCAACTGTTATCTGTGAATCCTTCTGTGCTCTTTTGCCAGCAGCTGCATTTTGCCTTTAACTTCCCTTGTGATCTGCATCCAACCCTAACGCCTCTGACTTGTTCCATGGTTTCAGCTACAGAAAAAGACCACTGATCACCTGATTTCCTGCATCTTCCAGATCAACAGCCTGATTCAACTGGTCCTTCTTTGCATGACATCGTTCTATGTCTGCTCATGTAGCCTGATAAGCTCCTCAGTGGACACTGAATTAAACTCTCAAGTTGGATACTAGTCTAGCTATATGGTTGCAAGAGCATGCCTTTTTTCTAAAGGAGGTGAAAAGTTAAAAAATACATTGAGGCCAAGTATGGCGCTGACATCTGTAATCCCAGCACTTTGGGAGGCAGATAGGTGGTTTGTTTGAGCTTAAGAGTTTGAGACCAGCTGGACAACATGGTGAAACCATGCCGCTAAAAAAAAAAAAAATACAAAAATTAGCTGAGCATGGCAGTGTATGCCTGTAGTCCCAGCTACTTGGGAGGCGGAGGTGGGAGGATCTCTTGAGCCCTGGAGGCAGAGGTTGTAGTGAGCCAAGATAGCACCACTGTACTCCAGCCTGGCTGTCAGAGTGAGATCCTGTCCCAAAAAACAAAAACAAAAACAAAAAAACCTACAACCATGGAAAATAATCTTAGCCCAGTTAAGACACCAATTAATTTCCTAATTTCTTTAACCATTTAGTGCAGCACTGTCCAATGTAACTTTTTTCAAAAATGTGGATGTTCTATTTCTGTACTTGCCAATTCAAAAGCAACTAGCCGCATGTGGTTACTGAGCACTTGAAATGTAGCAAGTGTGGCTGAGGAGCTGAATTTTTAACTTAATTTAACTTTAATTAGTACATATTCGAATTTAAATAGCAACATGTGCCTGTGGCTACTGGTTCAGAAGCACGGATTTACCCTATTCCTTTATATTCTGTGACAGAACAACAACTGATTTACGAGAGGCAAATGATCAAACTTAATTCATGTGTTATGATAAGATCTTTGTAAAATCTTGAGAAGAAAAAAAAAAGGAAATTAACTTTGAAATGGGGGTCTAACCATACAGCTCCAGGGCAATGAGTTAAGCTTACCATCATTTATGTGTCCTTGGAAAATAACATTTCTATCTTTCTAGCTCCAAGCACACCTCAAGAACTATGGGAAATCTGACAAAAGGTGAGAATGTTTGCAACGTATTCAGTCAGGTTTCCCAGAAGCCGGGTGAGATGCTGGACAGGGTTGAGGACCTAACCTTTTCTGATAAATACCTTGTCCCTTGAAAACATTGTTTGGCTCTCATTTTAAACTATTGCAGCAGTTAAGAGATAAAGGAATTATCTTGGCATTTTGAAATTGTTTCTTTTAATTTCTCGGAGTTCAATTTAGCGTTTTCTTTAAAAAAATGCTTCATTAGCATTCATGTGCAAAATGTTATTCAAACTTTAAAAATAGAAGATGTTAAAGTTAAGGTAATGTATCTGATTGGGAAATTGAGGAGTAAGCTCTGATTTTTCTCTTTTTTTTTTTTTTTTTGAGATGGAGTCTCGCTGTCGCCCAGGCTGGAGTGCAGTGGTGAGATCTCGGCTCACCTCAAGCTCCGCCTCCCGGGTTCACGCCATTCTCCTGCCTCAGCCTCTCTAGCAGCTGGGACTACAGGTGCCTGCCACCACGCCCGGCTAATTTTTGTATTTTCAGTACAGATGGGGTTTCACCGTGTTAGCCAGGATGGTCTCGATCTCCTGACCTCGTGATCCACCAGCCTCAGCCTCCCAAAGTGCTGGGATTACAGGCGTGAGTCACTGTGCCCAGCCACTCTGAATTTTTTTTTAACCTTACCCAAATTCCTACCTAAGAGGTCTAGGGAGTCATGCCCTACAAACTATAAATTCTCATCCGATGGGTTTTATTTGGCCCTGTATATTGTGGCTTACCTTTCAATCTGACTCTGGCATAACATTATGAGACAAGGAAAAACAATATTTAACCCCAAAATATATTTCCTTGCCATACTTTAAAATTGCCCTGCAACCCACATTCTGTAGAGAATCCCCTTCCCCCTTTGTTTTCCTTCCTTGCTTCCCAGATCCAGGAGATAATCAGCTAAAAGCCAGGCACCCTTTTAAGTCCAATAAAAAACAATTTACAACCTGCTCTCTCTAAAGTCTATTACCTAAGAGCTTCCTCTGTACAATAAAACTTGGTCTCCACAATCCTTTATCTTTAACCTGAATATTTCTTTCTATAGATCCCAGGTCTTCAGACAACCTCAACCAATTGTCAACCACAAAATGTTTAAATTTACCAATAGCTTGGAAACCCCTGCTTTGAGTTTTCCTGCCTTTCTAAACCAAACTAACATAATTATTAAATGTATTTGACTGATGTCTCATGCCTTCCTAAAATACATAAAACCAAGCTGTACCCCAACTACCATGGACACATGTTCTCACGACCCCCTGAGAGCTGTGTCAGGAGCCATGGGCACTCATATTTGGCTCAGAATAAATCTCTTCAAGAATTTTACAGAGTTTGACTCTTTGTCAACAGATTATTTTATTACTGAACTGGAAATCCAAAGAAACAAAGAAAAAGGGCAGTTAAACAGAGAGACATACTATTGACTGCAGGGAGCACTTCCATTGTAAGGCCCGGGAGAAAATATTTCTTATAGTACCAAGATGAGAAACTTCGTAGAGAATCAGTTTAAGGTGATATAGGCACAAAACCCCCAGTCTTCCACCTTTCCAGATTCTCCTTCAAGGGGCCCAAAAATCTACAGCTTGTGTGGTTTTGAATGTCCATATAATGACTTTCCAGTTATTCCTCAGACAGTTTTTTCAGGATATCCTTGTAATATCCTCATTTTTGTTGGAGAGAAATCAGCTCCACTGAAACATAAATTTTGGGCAACTTGCTTTGTTTAACAGAATACTGAGTCTGTGTGTCTGTGCAAAGGTGACAGGGTTCCTTCCTTCCTTCCTTCCTTCCTTCCTTTCCTCCCTCCCTCCCTCCCTCCCTCCCTCCCTTCCTTCCTTCCTTCCTTCCTTCCTTCCTTCCTTCCTTCCTTCCTTCCTTCCTTCCTTCCTTCCTTCCTTTCCTCCCTCCCTCCCTCCCTCCCTCCCTCCCTCCCTCCCTCCCTCCCTCCCTCCCTCCCTTCCTTCCTTCCTTCCTTCCTTCCTTCCTTCCTTCCTTCCTTCCTTCCTTCCTTCCTTCCTTCCTTCCTTTCTCCCTCCCTCCCTCGTCTCTCCCTTCTTTGTTCTTTCCCTCCCCTCCTCCCTCCTTCCCTCCTTCCTTCCCTATCTCCCTCCGTCTTTCCTGTTGCATTGCTTGCCTGATATGGGTGAGAATTATAAGATTGACTCAGCAAAAATAATATTTTAATATTCTGGCTTTCAAAATATTTGTGAAACCCATTGTCTGTAAGCCAGGCTTGAATAGGAGCGTTGGTCAATTTCCATAGTGAGCCAGGAATCACACAGTTATGAAACCCTCCTCCTCTGTTACCCATCCTCAACTGCATCTCTAAGAGACATAAAAGAATGTTTGTCTTTTTATTTTCAAATACTTCTTTTATTTGTCTTATTAAGTCTTGTATTTTTGCATAGAAATGAGGAGATGTTTTACTGTTTATATCACTGCCACTTGTCAGGTAATTGATCTATGTGACACTAGAAAAAATAAAACACTATTTTATATTCATGAATTCTCATTTATGCTTTCTAAACAGATATAATACAATCTGTCTAACCTCTCCAAGAAGTTCTAGAGCCCTGTCATCTTGTGACATTTTCTCTGCAATATAAGTAAAAGGAAAACAGTATGTGAAAGGTAAAAATATTATAAATAAAATTGAATATCTTCCAGATAAACAAAAATTAGAAGGAATTACTAAGTCATTCGTTACTTTCTAAACTTAATTTTATAATACTTCAGACGATGGAACAGAAAACTTTGGCCTGAAACTTGAGGATTACCACAATATGTCTCGCATGTATATATGAATATCTATATTGGCAAACAAGCAAATAAAAATCCAAAAGCAGTCATCAGTAATAACTGCACACATTTAGCTACAGTAATTGGTATAAGCAGCCTCACCTGTCAATTTACAACATGCCAAATTTCTCTTTTTTCTCAGATAGTTTGTAAATTTTTTTTATCATATCACATATCTCGACCAAACCAAACCAAACCAAATCAAAATAGCTAATATTTATCTTTTAAAGGTTTTGTTCTTTTAGTTAATATCATTAACATTCAACATGTCCTTGTGGAGACAAATAGGGTGAAATAATTTCAAGTCTCAGTTAAAGATTACTTTCGTAGAACGACCTTCCCCAGCTTCCCAGGTTTGTCTAGGTTCCCCTTTTACGTACTCTTTTTTTTTTCTTTTTTTTAAATTTTACTTTAAGTTCTGGGATACATGTACAGAATGTGCAGGTTTGTTACATTGGCATACATATGCCATGGTGGCTTGCTAGACCTATCAACCTGTCATCTAGATTTTAAGCCCCACATGCATTAGGTATTTGTCCTGATGCTCTCCCTCCCCTCGCTCCCTACCTTCCAACCCCGGTTTGTGATGTTCCCCTCCCTGTGTCCATGTGTTCTCATTGTTCAACTCCCACTTATGAGTGAGAACATGGGGCATTTTGTTTTCTGTTCCTGTGTTAGTTTGCTGAGAATGGTGGTTTCCAGCTGCATCCATGTCCCTGCAAAGGACATGAACTCATTCTTTTTTATGGCTGCATCATATTCCATGGTGTATATATGCTACATTTCTTTATCCCTTCTATCATTGTTGGTCATTTAGGTTAGTTCCAAGTCTTTGCTATTGTGAATAGCACTGCAATAAACATACGTGTGCATGTGTCTTTACAGTTAACTGATTTATAATCCTTTGGGTATATACCCAGCAATGGGATTGCTGGGTCATATAGTATTTCTGGTTCTAAATCTTTGAGGAATCCCCACATTGTCTTCCACAATGTGTCCTGTGACATACTCTTGCAGTCCTCTGTATTCCCCCTCCACAGAACTTTATACAATTGCAATGTAGGCAATTATTTTTACAATGCTTGCTTCATGGCTGCTTATCATAAGACTGAGCTCTATGGTGAAGACACTATGTTAAGCTTATTCCTCACTGTTCCCCAAGGCTGAACCCAAGACCTCTCTGGGATCTATATGGTACTTGTTCAAAAACACACTGGATTAATGAGCCATGATTTTTACAAGAAACTTTAAAATAAAATATTTAAAGCATTTAACATTTGCATAAGAACTGCTGTGGGTTGGATTGCTCTTTCTTTGGAGGGATTTGTCTGTGGGATAAACCTGCTAAGCTGGACATGTGCATTGCAACACTGGATTCTGCCAAGGGTCCAGAGATGAGTGTTCCTTTGTATTTGTGATTTACATTCTGGAAATGAAAACAGTGAGTAATGTGTGGCTGAAGTATATGTGGGATGAGGCCAAAATTAGGTTTACTCTGTGACTAAGTGACTTTTTTCAGTAGAAGTTAAAGCTGAGGAAAATAAAAATGCTATCTAAAATGGAAATGAGAGCCATCATGGACCAGAAACGTGGGCAGGCGTAGGAAGCTTCAGAGTTGGAATCCAATTCGAAACAACTTCCCATCACGGCAGGAAAGAACCAAATTGAAATAGAGGAAGAAGCTTTGGTGAAATTGAGCTTGGAAAACAGCTTGTTGGTAAAAATATTAACTAAGTCATTGATAGTTCTGGTGTGTTGGAGTGTTAATGCTGGTTCCCTGAATAATACCATTAAAATACCTGATGATAAGACAAACCCAAGCTTATTGCTCATAAAGTCAAGGAGAAGAGAACAAAAAGTCAGAATATTTATGAGATTTGGTTGTATGTGTAAGGGTTAATATTAAGCGAAAATCATACTAATTTAAAATGGGCGGGTAGGATTTCCAAGAGTCTCAGAGAGTTAACAGTCATTTGATGCTATTTATTGAAAAGCTGGGCAGTCTGATAATAAATTAAGTGGAATTTTGGAGAAGTCTCTGAAATAAACAATGAAGTTTTCTGCAACTTTTATCTTTGTGGGCAGGAGTTTCCTGGAATAGTAAAGCCCTGTTGATGAAGTCAAGGGAATAGTAAAGTCTTGCTAAAAGTCGACAGTAACTTGTATGGGTGTGCATGGTTTCAAATCTTCTTCCTCTGCAACATTTTTCTATTTTAGCATAAGATCACTTGGAGGAGCATTGGAGGAAATAATGGCTACCTTGTAAAAATCACCATGGGAAAAAAGCATGATATCTTTCAATCCACCTGTTCTATCATGAGCAAGACATGTCTTTGTGTGGCTACTGGAGCTCATGAGTTTAAATCTTTTCACTCCCAGATTGCTAGTTAAATAACTATACAGCAATAAACAAGGCCCTGGACCCAGAGAAGAAGGGAAAATAGCAGATGCCACATTTACCTGTTTAATTCATTTGCTTAGATATTTCCAGAAATATTTGTTCAGGGGAGATTATTTGTAGTAGGGACAGATAGTATAAATTTATAAGGTTAGTTTTTCATGCATTATACATAGTACAATAACAGTATAAGGCATATAATATTTCTGATAGGTATGTGGGGACAGGCTTTTAAGTGGACCAGCTATAATTTGTTTTGCCTGATTACATGCTTGGTTAAAAATGACCACTCTCATAATCGAATGAATACCAAATCGAGGAAATGTTGTGATGCAATTTTAAAACATGAGAAATGTCTGTAATAAAAGGCTTACTTAATTTTTTTGGAAAAATATCACAGTGTAACCAAATGCATTAAAATGTTTGTCAAGAACTCTCAATGGACTGGAAAGCTAGCAAATCCTCCTGACCTAGATGAGGAGACAAGAAAAGCACATTAAAACTCAAATGGTTACCAAACTGCGTGAACATACACCTGACCAACAGGGAGCAGCAACAGTAGCACCAGCAGCTTCGTTGTTTTAAGTGAGTTAGCCAGAACTGTGGAGTGACTGGGATACCGGTGCTGTAGTCCCTTCTCTTGTTCCTTAGGGAATTCCAGTTCTTCTCTAAATGCTTCCCTCTGAGGCTATGTGGTAGTGGATCCATGTAAAGCAAAAATCACAAAATCAAATACCTATAGAGAACAGCAATGTATCATAAACTGGGGGAGATTATGCGAAGCATTAGGGGATGATGGCAACTGTGGTGAATTAAAAAAAGCAGCAACTTGTCAGATCTAGTTTATTGTTACCATGTAGGAATAGATGATCAATGTGGCCAGAGGTTTCATTCTTTCAAGAAATTCTGGCAATTCGGATTTTTGTGTAGTGTTAACAGTTTTTTGTTTATAATGTTTTAATGGTAAAAAAAAAAAAAAAAAAGGCCGGGCGCGGTGGCTCAAGCCTGTAATCCCAGCACTTTGGGAGGCCGAGACGGGCGGATCACGAGGTCAGGAGATTGAGACCATCTGGCTAACACGGTGAAACCCCGTCTGTACTAAAAAATACAAAAAACTAGCCGGGCGAGGTGGCGGGCGCCTGTAGTCCCAGCTACTCGGGAGTCTGAGGCAGGAGAATGGCGGGAACCCGGGAGGCGGAGCTTGCAGTGAGCTGAGATCCGGCCACAGCACTCCAGCCTGGGCGACAGAGCGAGACTCCGTCTCAAAAAAAAAAAAAAAAAAAAAAAAAAAAAAAAATCCCACATATATGCAGGCTGAATTTTCCCTGTGGCTTTCAAGTTTTTTAATAGCCAAATTCTAAAAACATAATAGTCAATATGTAATCCGCTTTTTTCCTTTCCCCTTTCATTTTGCTGAATAGGAAACCATCGATGCTGTTTAATTTGAAGGGGAGACCCTCACCCCAGTCTAGAATCACCCTGTGCTGCCTGTGGCAGGACTTGAATTTCCATCATTAGTGATTATCTTGGTTTTAGGACAGAGGGTCCTTTAGTTATATGTCAAATATTAAAATATCCCTGGTTGTCACTTTAAGGTAATAAAATAAATCTAATCAATTATAAACTTTTGTTGAAACTAATCGACTAATAGCTGATGGAAAGAAAGCAAAGCACCCAGGAAAATGATTCAATTGTGTAAAAGAACCGTTTGTTCAAAATGCAGATTCCCTGGCTATAATCCTAGAGATACAAATTCTCAGAATCTAGGGGAGAGACCAAACTGTGTGTTCAGGGAGCGCTCCTGGGTGGATCTCATGCAGTTAGTTATTTGGGAACAGAAAAACAAAAAGAAAAACAAAAGTCCAAGCAGTTGTTCTCAAACTTTAATGTGCCTCAGAATCACACGGAGGGCTTATTATAAAATAAGTTACTGGCCCACCTTCAGAGTTTCTGGTTCAGTAGATCTGCAGGGGGGCTGAGAATTTACATTTCTAGCAAGATCCAAGATGACGTCAGTACTGGTCATGGGACTATACTTTGGGAACCACTACAAATAATTTCCCCCAACAAATATTTCTGGAATTCTCTAAGCAAATGAATTAAACAAGTAAATGCAGCATCCGCCATTTTCCCTTCTTATCTGGGTTCAGAACCTTGTTTATTACTCTAAAAGAATGAAATACAGGTTAGCTGTATCCCGAGTGAACCATGCAGGCCCTGGGAAGTGTATGCAGGAGCTGAAAGTGAGGACGGGAGAGTCTGGAATAGTGCCAACCATTTCATAATGTTGCCTTGGGTCTGCTCCTGGAGCCCAACACTTAATTGCATTGTAGACTTTGCTCTTGGTTCATTCACTCATCAACTATTTATTGACACTAACCATATGTCAGGCATTGTGCTAGGCTTAGGCCCATAAATTAATTAGCTTATTAAATCACCTATAATTAATTTGACAAATATTTATTAAGCATCTACCATTTTTCAAGTCATGGACTTAGTTGGTAGTAAAAGACAAATCTCAGCTGCCATGAATCAGAAGCCCTGACTCTTGGTTTCCCTGCTGTTATTCATATTCAGAAGCAGGCTTGAAGAAAATCTTGGTTCTTTCTGTGTAAGCTAAACAGAGCACAACAGAGCTGGTTGGTTGTGTTATCCCAGGGGAATGATGCTCTGCACAGATCCCTGAAGCTCTAAAGGAAGAAGCATTTCTCTCTGAACTGTGCTGACAGCTGTGGACCTGCGTGCCAATGGGAACAGTGAGCACTTTCCTGTTATGAGCGAGCAGGCTTCCCATGGTCACCGCTGTGCTTGGGAGCAGACCCCAGATACACTCTTTCTAGAAATGGTGCATTTCCAGTAAAGAAAAGAAATGCATGTAAGGCAGGCTGTGAGAACCTGTGCCAATGCAGCCCTCCTGCAATGTTTCATAGAAAATATTCTTTATGCTCCACAGGAGACCTGCCTTTTCTCTGTGTCTGCAGACAGTGGGTAATAGAGGGTATGGGGTCAGAAGCACAGGTTTTTCCCCAGTTATACAGGCTGCTCCAGATGACACCTGATGGCAAATAATTCATTTTTTCAAATGCAAAAGCAAGGGCTGGAGGAAAACTGGGAGTCTCCTAGTATCTCCACATTGCTTTCTTGAATTCAGACCTCTTTTTACAAATATGATACAACAATACTGAAGACAGAAAGCAAATATTTGTGCAGTCTGGCTTTTGTTCCCTTGGCTCCCTGAGTCATTCAATTTTTAGAAAGAAAGCCTAAAACATAAATTATCTAGGAAACAAATATCAACAATTTTGAACGTGTTTCAATGGAATGGTTAATTTGGCTCTAATGCAGAGACCACTTCCTTGAGATATAATTGTAGCTTTTAAAATATTATATTAATTTTTAAAATCAGAATTACTTAGCTTGGGATTCTTAAACTGAAAACTCCTTTAGACCTAGAGCTGACTCTTTCAGCTCTATATCTCTCTAAGACTTGCATATGGTGAACATTCAATGTATGTTTGTTGAATCCTTGTGAGGTAGGAGTGGGGATTTGGACACCCAGTGGTGGAGTTCAGCCATTGGACCAATTGAGGACTAGTTAAAACAGGGACAGGGTGGAAGCAGCTTTTTATTAAACAAGCCCACCAGTGTGCCATATCAATTTACCATTGCCATGGCAGCACCTGGAAGTTACCACCCCTTTCCATGGCAACCCCCCGAATACCTGGAAGTGACCACCCCTTTTCTAGAAATGTCTGCATAATCGGCCCCTTAATTTGCATATAATTAAAAGTGGGTATGAATATGACTGTAGAACTGCCTCTGAGCTGCTACTCTGGGCCCAAGTCCTATGGGGTAGCCCTGCTCCCAAGGACCAGTACCTCTGCTCTTGCTATACACTGCTGCGTCAATAAAGTTGCTGTCTAGATCGGGCGCTGTGGCTCCCGCCTGTAATCCCAGCACTTTCGGAGGCCGAGGTGGGCAGATCACGAGGTCAGGAGACTGAGACCATCCTGGCTAACACGGTGAAACCCCGTCTCTACTAAAAATACAAAACATTAGCGGGCTTGGTGGCGGGCGCCTGTAGTCCCAGCTACTTGGGAGGCTGAGGCAGGAGAATGGCGTGACCCAGGGGGGACGAGTTTGCAGTGAGTCGAGATGGCACCACTGCACTCCAGCCTGGGCAACAGAGCGAGACTCTGTCTCAAAAAAAAAAAAAAAAAAAAAAGCTGCTGTCTGACACCACCGGCTGGCCCTTGAATTCTTTCCTTGGCAAAGCCAAGAATTCTCCTGGACTAAGCCCCAGTTTTGGGGCTCGAGTGCCCTGTATCACTTACATGACTAATTAGGAAGTGAATGAACATTAGAATGTCTCATTCACCACCTTCATTTCTGGATGAGGAAATAGTCTCCAAAGATTGTAGTGATGTCTTCAAGGTATCCTTGCTTGGAGGACATATAATCCACCTCGTGCCTTCCAGGGCCACCTTCACCCCACTGCATCTGCCGGATCCCTGCTGACTCTTACCCTGATGTGTATAGTTGAGACTGGGAGTCCAAGAAAAAGTGAGCCAAATTCAGAGGAGTAAATATTTTAGTATATAAAATTGAAATTAAAAATAACTTTATCAGAATGTAGGGTTTTTTTTTTTTTTTTCTTTTATGGGACAAATATCAGAGGGAAAGTTGGTGAAAATTTCCATTTATAATCCTAGACCCAGGTAAAGATCTCCATAAAACTGCAAAAGCTATTAAAACAGTTTCGAGAAAACATATGCACACCTTTTACTACAGTTATTTTAAATTGCGTTTACCAGTAGGTGGTAAAATCTCTGTTGGACTGGAAGGAAGAATATTTAATTTCCATGTCTTCCCCAGAAATGACTTAAACTTATATTTCCTATCCTTGCTGCTGGATAGTAAGGATTGACACAAATGAATATAAAAACTTATTGAGTTCTAATAATTCTCTATTTATCTCCTCCATGCTGCCTCTCAGTGAATAGAACACTCATATGTCAACCCCTTATGGCCTAATCTAGTTCCACCATTTATGCCTCTGAAATACTTCCAACCTGGCCCTCTTTTCCATTTCCTTTGAACAAATGTAGGCGTTCACCCTCTCCTTTCTTTCACAATGTGGTCAGTTATTATTTTGAAACGTAAGACAGATGATGTCATTTCCTAAAACCCTTACAACAGCTCTCCACTGCCGAGAGAATGAAGTCCTATTGAGCAAGTTACTGTGAGTTTCAATGTCCTCATCTTGTTAACTCCCTCATGGGGTTAACAAGAGTTGAACTGGATACATCTATAATGTGCTTGGAGCAAAGAATCCCACCAAGTGTTGACAGCAAGTTAGTCATCATCACCATTTATGCTGTTGCTCATGATCCCTTCCTGACCCCCAGGGTGATCACACGTGGCAGGGAGTTGCTTACTTCCCACTTTGGAAACCAATAAAGTATTTTTCTGGATTAATGCAGTATTTTGTCCTTATTTGGTTGTGCCTTGAGTTGTTATTAGGGGTTATACATGTTCATATCCCCCTCAAGGTGATGAAAGCCTTGAGACTGGGAACCTTGTCTGACTCTTCTATCTGCATTGCCATGCAGTGCTTACTTAGCACCTGGCAAGTGCTCAATAAACATTTGGTGAAACAGAAGAGATTTATCTGTGAGTCATTCAAAGCACTTTATGTTTAAATGCACACATCTTAGAAAATAAATGTGATTTGAGATTACTATTCATTTACCCCTATGTAAAAGCTAATTCCACGCATTCCACAAATAGTATTGAGTATATATTATTGTCAGTCACTGTTCTAGGCACTGAGGATCCAACAACAACAACAACAACAAAAACCCAGATACATTTCCTGCCCTCAAGGAGCTTCTATTCCAGAGAATGGAAACAATTAACGGAGAAGATTAAGAACATGATAAGTGTTATGGGTAAAAAGGAAGTAAGGAAAAAGATTTGATTAAGGAGTACTATTTTATATGTGGGTTGCCCAGGCAGACTTCTTTGAGGGGGTAACATTTGAGCAAAAACCCAACGGAAACTTGCAGCTACCCACAAAGAGTTCCCCAAGCAGAGGGAATGACCAGTGCCAAAGCTATGAGGTAGACTTCTCCAGGGAGTAAGAGGACCTTATTGCGTGGCTCTAGCACTGTGACCCCGAGAGAGTGGTAGGAGTTAGGTCAGAGGTAATGAAACCTGGATCTTATGGAACCTGTGGGGATCATGTCATTTGACTGTACAACTTCTCCCTCATCCTTGCCCCATCACATGCCAGCCTCAGGATCACCCCTTACTCTCCATCAAAGAAAACTTTGCGTCCTGGTTCATAGACTTTCCCTTTCTACCTTTTGCCAGTAGTTCTAGATGTTTGCAACATTCATGAAAACAAAGTGTCCAGCTGGGCTTGGTGGCTCACGCCAGTAATCCCAGCACTTTGGGAGGCCGAGGAGGGCGAATCATGAGGTCAGGAGATTGAAACTATCCTAGTCCACATGATGAAACCCCATCTGTACTAAAAATGAAAAAAAAAAAAAAAATTAGCTGGGCGTGGTGGCACGTGCCTATAGTCCTAGCTACTTGGGGGGTTGAGGCAGGAGAATCGCTTGAACCTGGGAGGTGGCGATTGCAGTGAGCCGAGATCGCACCACTGCACTCCAGCCTGGCAATAGATCAAGACTAACACATCAAGACTCCGTCTCAAAAACAAAAAAAACAAAGTGTCAACTGATGCAGTGTTTTTATGAATTTTGCAAACATCTAGAACACAACTCCTGATCTCCTTGCTCAGATGACCTTTATCTCTTCTGCAATCAGCCACCCTCAACCCACACCAGGTCATCACTTGGAAACTGCTTTATCAGACACTTTTCACTGTCCAATATGTACCCTACCACCCTCATTCCCCACTGTAACTGGTTTTGGTAGCTTAGAGACCTGCAAGCTATTGATACTGCAGTTTTGTCACATTTTATCAGTTCCTCTAGGGTGTCTTTCTGGTTTGCTCAGGCCAGACCCCAAAGTTGATTATCTGGGCTGATCTCATATCTTGATTCTCAACTTAAACAACATCAAAATTCTGAAGGTAAAAAGAGGTGTAATGAAAAGTGAGTCTCCCTCTGGATCTCTCCCTTTAATAGACAGTTTTCAGTTTAGAAGATAATCATTGTTTTAAACTTCTTGTCTAACCACCTAGAAATATGCTATAAAATGTGAGCACATAGATTTGTGTATATGTGTCTATAAACAGTTTTTAAGCATGTATATGTGTGTGTATACACCAATTGATAGTATATTAGAGATATTGCCTGGCATCCTACTTTGCACACTGTAATTAGAAGATTGTTCTGCATCAGTGGATAGGGATATGTTTCATTATTTTTGATGGCTGTATAATATTTCCTTGTCTGCTTACATCAACCTTTAACTTATCACTCCCAAGCTGATGGGCTATTGGCTGTCACAGACAGTTCTTTCATGAGAAAATTTTCATATGTGTCATTTCTCATGAATACTAGTTGCCCACAGGATATTCCTAGAAACTGAATTGTTGATTTGAAGTGTAGGAACATTTTAAATTTATTTGGATAAATATTACCAAATAACTTTCCACAAAGGTGTGTCAATTTTTATACTCCTCCTAGTAGTGAGGTGCTTCTTTATCTACTAAGTGAAAAATGGCATCTCACTCATGTTATTTGTATTTCTCTGATTATGAGTAAGGTTAACTATCTTTCCATATGTTTATGAGCTATTTGTATTTATTTTTCTATGACCAATCTGTTCACATTAAAGACTATTTTTGACTCTGCTTAATTGTCAAATATTTGGAGTCAAAACTGTTCTAGTTAATATTTCTTCCCCATTATTTTCTCTGAGTAAACAATGTTACACTTCTGTCATCCTACTGGTTGTCTACCAAACAGCTCTGTCTAAATATTTTGCCTAAATTTTTCCCTAGCGAATATTGGTGCTTGGCAGATGTGAGCTGGGGAGAGTGGGGATGGATGGCAGTGTTGTCCCAGGACAGGTGGTTAGACTGAGCTCAGATCTTCACTTCCATAGCATGTGAAAGTCTACAGCTTAGCCCTCTCCTTCCAGTTCTCACTATACCCGCGAGCTGGGGGGAATCCTACACTCATCTCACTTTCTGTCTCCTGGATGTTTGTGTGACATATTTGGTTTCTACACATCCTCTGCATACAGGCAACAAACTCACATTCCTTACGTCTCTCTCAAGTACTTCCACGGAACTGGAATATTTTTGAATTTAATTGAATTTACCAAAGCTGTGAAGGTTATGAGACATCACACCTTTAAACACTTTTTTTTTTTTTTTTTTGGACTCTCTTTTGTCTTCTACATCTCTCCCCTGAACTCCTTCCCCCACTTATTTCTCAAACATTAGTTCCTCTTTTTATGTATGTTGTCTTTTGGCAAGCACATTTTTTGAATTCTGTGTGACCTTTCCTATGTACGAAATAGTATACACAAGTATTTCTTCAAAACAATGCAGTGCCCTTACTAAGATGAATTCTGGTTAACAAAATTTCTTCCATACATGTATATCTGGAAATCTCTGTCATTTTCATATGCATCTCACCTGCTAATACTGGACAAAGGGATAGACTCAAGGGCTATGATGTTGACTTAAATGTCACATAATGCTGGTAGTTCATGAGAAAGAATTTACAAGGTTCCTCCAACGAAAAACATTTTGAGTCAAGTGCAAAGGTCTCATTGATAAGGTGTAGGAAGGTGTTCTTCTTTTTCTTATCTAAATTTATTTGTAATGGTCGTTTTTATGTATTCATGCCCAACTTCCATACTGAAGATTTCTGACATTGATAAAACATTCTGCATTGTAGACCAACCCTCAGCTTCTAAAAATGTTTGTTCAAAGGTCAGTGCTTTTTAGAAAAGGTGTCCTGGCACTAACAACCACCCTCTGTTTTTTTTTGTTGTTGTTGTTGCTGTTGACTTTTTAAAGATTTCTCACTGGACTATTATTCCCTGATCTGTTTATGAGCCTTATATTATACGATTTTTCTGCCCCATTCACGACATAGAAGTCGTCGGGCATAATGATTATTATTCAACTTTCCGTCTCCATTCACAAATTTATCTACACACACCCAGTCTTCCCTTATTTCCAACAGTCTTAGTGGATGGGCACTTCTTTTCCTTCCCAAGGTCAACCTGTCCCTTTCTGCCCTTGACTCCATAAACCTTCTCAGATCTAGCTGATATCTCCCTCCCTTACTAAAAAACACAAATATCTCTTCTAAACTCTTAACTTTGAATTCTATCTAGCAATTCCATTCTTTCTCCTTTACTTCTTATCAAAATTTTAGAAAGTGCCTCCATCTATCTGTTTTCATTTCTTTCCTCTCCATTCACTCATCTAACAACTACAACTCGCCTTCTGTCCCTACCAATTTACTGATTTCACCCAGTCACCAATGATCGCCTAATTCTCAAATGAATTAAGTTTTCAATTTTACCTAATTGGGCCATGTGTCTGCCTCTGTTGCTATTGATCTCTCCCCAGTTCTTGAAAAATCTTTCTTCTTCTCTTCCATAGTACCACTCTGTTTTGATTCTCTGTATGCTTTTACGACGGACCCTTACCTGTGTATTTTTAGTGTGCTCCTCTTCTTTGACACATTCTTAAAATGCCTCTTTCCAAAGGCTCTGTCATTGCCCATTGCCCACTGAATTCTTCTGCTTCTACCTCCAAAATTCCTGTATTTTGTGTGCAAGATTCTATCTTTTTCACTCTCCTTGAGTTATCTCGCCAAATTCCTTGGTGAGGTATCTACTACTAATATACTAAAGATCATGAAAGATCTACACCCAGCTCAAAGCTGTCTATAAACTCCAAATATTGAAGGACAGCCACACATTGATTATTTCATTCCATTGTTCCACAGTCTGAAACTGAGTTCATTTCTGCCCTGCTTGGTTAGCTTCTATTACTGCTTTCTCTATCTCTACAGGGGACCAAGTGTGCCAACATTTATTTCCCCAATGTTTTAAGCTAACACTCATTTATTTTTTATTTATTTCTGTACCTTTTTTTTGTTATAAATCAAATTTGCAAATTTAATTTCCTAAATATTTCTCAACTCTTCCCCTTTCACTGTGTCTCTGCCATACTACCCTTATTAAGGCTCTTTTTTTTTCTATTGCTTATCAAATTTCAGCAACTTCCCAACAAACCTTCTAGCCTCTTTTGTGTTGTCTATCTCAAATTATTCAGTATATTCTAAAGTCATATCTCTATAATGTAAACATGACATTTCATTCATCTTTAAATCCTTGCTGTCTCTCCATCTCATTTCTTATCACTACCTTCCTCATGACACCATTGCTCTTATCTGTCATGATGTTTCCTGTCCCAGGCTTGTGTTCAGACCCTACTATATTAAATGTTCTCACATTCATCATCTTCCAATTAGCAAGCTATTTTGTAAAGGCCCATAACTTTAGATTTGTCTGTTTATACAACTGTCTCTCCCACTGATTTGAATTCCCGAGGACAGAATAATACCAAGGGCAGTGCCTGTCACATAATATATGCTTAATGGTATCATCAAATAGATGTATCAGGGAATGATTTAGATAAAAATCATGGATCGGATATCTCAAGGTCCAACTGAACACTGGGCCAATATAATCATTTCACTTCTCTTGATTTTATTCTTTTTATTGCAAAATGAGTTAATAATAACTCATTATATATATATATATGAGTTATATAATAATGATATATATATAATGATATATATATATCATTAATAATATAATGAGATTAATCACTTTACAGGATTTTTACAAAGATTAAACAAGATAGTACTATGCAAAGCATTTGGCATGGTGCCTGATGTAGTAATTGCTCACTGAATATGACAATATAATACCAACAATGAACTTTTCTGCTTCTACTGGTAATACTGTTGGTCAGCATTATCAGGAGGGTAATTCATGAGTCTATTCTTTTCATTCATCATCACTATTATTAGCTTTAACAGTGAGGAAATTGGCCTTATGGAGGCTCATTTTCTCAATAAGTGAGCTCAAGGATCATGCTGGCTTTATTACTATTTTTTAATTATAAAGCTATTTTACTTTATTTTCCCAATTGGAAAACAGTGAATGGAAGGAGCATCCAAAAACTGCTCGTAGGCCCACCATCCAATTGCAACCACTGTAGCCATACAGATTTTTCTCTTGAGGGCTCTTTTTCTACACACACATTGCACACATTGAGGGTGGTTGTAGCTGTTAGTGCTGGTGACCCCGATGTTAATTCTGCTACTTAGTGCAAGGATCATAGACACTGGGAAAGCATAGATTTAAAGAATCTGTAGGGAAAGGAGATAGGTTTAATCTGAGTCCAGAGCTGAACAAGAACCCAAAATTGAAGATCAGTTAGACCCTCTGTTAGCATCAGATCCTTCAGAGGGCACAGAAACAAACATTTGCTTGTTTCAGAACTCCAGCATTAGAGTTGTTAATGTCTATACATATTAGTAACAATGGTAACTTACTACTTGCTCAGCTAATTAGGATTTCAGCCACATTTAACTTTCGAAACACCATGTTTTCTTACATTACGATTTCTCAATGTGTCACAGTTATTGTTTTAATCAACAGCCATATATTCTCATCCTCTGGGAGTGAGCACCTGACATTTTTAAATATATCTGTCACAAATTCAACATTTATTTAGCAACAGATATTAAACAGTAGGAATGGACATTCTTTTCAATGTATTAAATTGTGCTAAACTAAAACTGGAAAAAAGGAATCATTCATTTATTATTACTTTAATTAATTCAATGATTATCTATTGCCTAACTTCTGTTTGATAGCCATAGCCCTGGGCTCTGGTTAAACTGTGATTAACTTACATGTTTAATGCCTTCAAGGTACTCCCGTTAGCCAGGAAATCGTCATAAACAAGATAGTCAAATAAATGTAAAGTTTCGGATTGTGATCAGTACATTGAAAAAAAGAACATGCATCATTACAATAAAATGATAAAGTTGGAAGGTATGGGATGGGGGGACCTGCCTTTCCATAATTAGGGAAGATGCCTTTGAGGAGGCAATATTTCAGCTGAGATCTAATAGAATATAAAGGTCAGCCAGGCATCAGCTTGATAGGAGAGCATTTTGGCTTGGTGGCCAGAAGGAGTTTGCTTCCTGGGGGTACTGAAAGAAGCCCAGCATGGCTGGAGTTTGGAGGTGAGCAAAGGAGTGAGCAGCTATGATGAGGACAGACAGGCCAGGCCTGATCACATGGGGCCTTGTAGGCCATGTTAAATAATTTGGGTGTCTCCAAATGTACTGTTTGCAAACTCATGGTCTCCCCTTTGAAGCTCTATTCTAGGTGATCACTACTATTGTTGGGGTCCGTGTGTTTCCTAAACAAAGGAATGAACACACAAGACTACACAAGACAAGACAAACATGGCGGCCACCTTGAATGGCATGCTCTGCTTTATTTTATACAGTCATTTGTGGAATGTTGCCAAGTCACAAGACACATTGTTGTTTTTCTGACCTTTCCCTGACTTTCTGGATTTTCAAGATATTTACACATAAACAAGACCCCAAGGTCTGCTGTTTGCAGCTGGCTCCTTTGTCCTCCCTGTTTACAGGGAAGGAATGCCCTGCTTCGTTTGCAGGAGCAGGACTTATCGGGAATGCCCTGCTTCACTTGCAAGAACAGGACTTATCGGAAACGTCTCGTTTGCAAGCATGTAGTCCTCTACATTTCCCCTTTCCTTATTTACAAGTTTGAATTTCTTTTAAAACCATCATTACATGTTGGGCTCACTGGGATTTGGTGTTTGCCCTTTGGCACCGTCCCCAGCAGACTGTGAAAATGACAAAGGCAAGAATAACAATCAATACATTACTAGAAACAGAGGTCAGCAAAGTTTTTACAGGGCTCATAGGGTTCAAAGACGTCAAACTTTGTGCAATACCAGTCATCAAATCTGCACCAGTCAGCAATGGTAACTGATTGTGAAATGTTTCAGAAATGTTCTGTGTTAATTCTTGTATTTCTAGGGAAAGATTATTATGACCAATTAAAAGTCTCTTTATCTCAGTCCAATCATTTACGGTGCTGTTAAAAGGAACAGGAGTAATACAAAATTGGGTAGTGTTCCAATCACATTTCAACAAAGTTCGGGTATTCAACACTGTTAGCTGATCTCCCAACCAAGAAACCACTTGCTCCAGATTATCCACTCGTTCAGTCAAATGAGCATCTACGTCTCGTTGCTGCTGCCACAACAAATGTGATTTTTCATGCCATTGTTGCACAAATTCTGCATTTTGTATACTCTGGTGTAGAGCTAATCCGGCAACAGTGGTGGCAGAAGCAATTGCTACAAGTCCTATCACCGTGGTCACAATGATTCCAACCATCCTCCCACTGTGGTGGACAAGATCTTGCATAACCTTGTAAATTTGAGTAACCTCAGCAGATTCACTCCAAGTATGTATTAAGTTTACAGGTAGCCAGGTTTCTTTTCTGGCTCTTAGTATATATAAATCGGAATGAGACTCATTCCAATTATTATTCCACCAAGTAGTATTTATACAACTTAAGAATGTACAATTGTTTGTACAGTTAACTACCCCTGTATTATTGTCCCATTTAAAAATTCCTGTCAACAACAAGTAGGGCTTTCTTACACATGCAATAACATATCTAGAACTATTTTGATGCAAAAATATATGGAAAGGGTTAGCAATATTAGTAAGATTTAAGGGCATGTTTCCCATGAAAGTGAACATTGGTTTACCAGCAGCTAGCAACTTCCAAATATGACCTGTATTTGTGAGGTATTAGCCAAATGTGGCATAGGGGGTGATAGACCACCATCATGCTAAATAATAGTTTCATTGCCATCTGCGGAAATGCTGTGATTACCTTTATGCCAACGCAGGTTGACATGGCTGAATTTAGTCTGAAAATCTCCATGTACACTCCAACCTGTAACAAGGTATTTATGACTCTTCCCTTTTACTTCTAACAACAATCGTGGCCCACTACTTCTATATCTAGTCCACTCTAGTTGGGAAACACTTCCAGACACATCAGGGATAGGGCATAAAGATAATGTACTTGGCAGAGTTTCATTAAGTACAGCAGTATGATTATACTTAAAACTTTGAGCCACAATAATCATAGTAAAGGCAGAGATATAACTATAATTATAGCAAACAGCCCAAACCTCATGAGAAAGATGCAGACAATGTGGACTACCCCCAAGACATATAGGTAACCCTTCAACCCCAAATTGATATGAACTATTAACTGTGCCAGTGTTTAACTCAGGATCCTGGTTTAAAAAAGGCGATGGCATCCAAGCAGTATCATTAGTAAATACTGGGACTTCTCTGTCTCCCCAGGCCACACCTTGATATAAGGGTGGAAAAGGAATATAAGCCCAGTATGTAAATTCTCCAGCTGTTACCTGACAATTTACTATGGCCAGCATAGCCAGGAATAAAGTCAGTGGGGTTTTGGGCTGCCCAGCTTGTTGAACAACACCTTCAGCTTCTTAACTTTTTCAGTTGTCCCCATGTCGGGGGCTCTGCACGTCGAGTTCCGAAGGTGAATGTTCTCTGAGCACTCAGATTTAGCTCCTGGAATTCCTTCAGGAACTCTTCAGATCGGCTCCTCTTCGCCATGGCACTGTTTCAACCCTCGAGATGGAAACCACTCGTCTCTGGCACCTGTACGGACAAGAGCATAGCCTCGGCCCCATTGTGAAACTTTTCCTTTTAAATATTTCTCTTGTAATGAAGGAAAATACACCCACAGATTACTGTTTTGCAGCTTTTTTAAAGGCTGTTGAAAATGTTTCACTGCTGCAGACTGCTGTAATTGGCGCCAATGGTTGAGAAAATTTAAAGTAAAAAAGTCTTTCAGAATTTGATGTTTTGGGGAATCTCGCCCATCTCACCCTTTTAGTTTTAAAAGTTGTAATTTTAAGGTAGCATTGGCTCTTTCAATAATTGCTTGACCTTCACTGTTAAATGGAATACCAGTGGAATGATGAATATGGTATAAAGAGAGGAAGGCAGCCAATTTGCAAGAGCAATAAACAGGGGCATCATCAGTTTTTAATTCAGTAGGGACTCCCATAACTGCAAAGCAAGTAAGTAAATGAGTAATAACAGAGTCAGCCTTTTCAGAGGGTAATGGCATAGCCCACTGGAAATGTGACCACATATCAATAGTATGATGAACGTATTTTAAACGACCAAAGGAAGGAACATAGTTACATCCATTCGCCAAATGTGATTTTGTTGAATGCCTTGAGGATTAATACTTGGACTTAAAAAAGGTGCAATAATAGGAGCACAAGTTAGGCAGGCTCCGACAATAGCTTGGGCTTGTCGGCGTGTTATAGAATATCACCGTTGTAATCCTAAACTATTAGTATGATGTAGTTGGTACTCATCCTGAGCCCGTTGGACACTGCGAATAAGTAAAGAATCAATCTGACTATTGCCAAAAATAAAGGTCCTGGCAAAGCTGAATGAGAACGAATATGAGTGATAAAAAAGGGGGGCAGTGGGGGAAGTAAGAGTTACAAATAAAAAAGAAAATAATTTTTGTAAAGGAGTTTGAGGAAATAATGGTAAAAAAGTCTGAGAAATATATTTAGTTACATATAGGCCAGGCTTGTAGAATCATAAGAATGGCAAAAAGTTCTCCTTGTTGTACTGATTCAAATGAATAGTGAGAAATTTTTGAATTGTCTGAAGTCCAGTATCCATCCTTTCCATTGCTTGAAGCATCAGTAAAAAAGAGTGTAAGAAATAGGATTATATGGCAGTAAAGAATATTGTTGCAGAAAAGCAAATAATTTATTTTGAGAAAAAGAACCAGTATACTCAGTGCAAGCCACTTGTCAACCCGTACGAATTTCCAACAGAGATTCAATGTATTGATTAGATAATCGAGTAATAATTTTTATAGGGTCAGCACCAAGCAACTGATGAGCTCGATGTCATCCCTTAATAATTAATTTAGCCAATTTATCAATATATGGGTGAATTTTTTTTTAATGGCTTTATTAGCCAAAAACAGCCACTCCAGAATATTATTATCTTGGTGTAAAATGGCTGTTGGTGAATGGGAAGTATGAAAAAGACACAACAAAAGTGGAAGATTGGGTTCAATATAATCAAGGTGAGCTTCACTAATTTTATTTTCTATAAATGATAATTTTTCTTTTGCTACAGGGGATAAAGTCTCCATAAGTGGAATACAAGTATTTACAGATTTACAGTTCTAAGATCAGTTAATAAGTGCCATTTTCCTTTTTTTTTTTTTTTTTTTTTTTTTTTTACGAGACAAACACAGGGGAATTCCATGCAGAAGTACTTCATTCAGTATGCCCCTCTTTCCTTAACTAAATTCTTTAAAGCCTTAAGTTTTTCTTTAGATAATGGCCACTGTTCCACCCAAACAGGAGTTGTAGGTTTCCACTTTAATTGTAAAGCTTGAGGCTTGTGGACAGTGGCTAAGAGTTTAAAGGATTGTAGCCCATTTTGAACATCATATTTTTGGCAGCTGAAGAAATATGAGGAATGCTTAACAAGGCACCAAATTGTTGTAAAAGATTATGGCCCCAAAGGTTAATATTAATGGGAACAATATAAAAGAACACTTTTCCTTGTTGTCCTTCAGGTCCTACACAGCTCAGGGGCTTGATACTTTGGTAGACTATAGAAGCAGTACCTAGGCCAGATAGAGTAACTGATACTTGTTTCTTTTTCCAATGATCAGGCCATTGAGCCAAACATATAATAGATACATCCACTCCTGTGTCGACTAATCCCTCAAAAAGTATCCCATTAATTTGGAATGAACATAAAGGTTTTTGATCAGAAACTAAAGTTTCCCAGAAAACAGTTTTCCCAGTACTACCGAAACCTCCTTGACAAGACACATCTCTAGATAAGAAAGGAAAAAAAAAAGGCAATAAAAGCAATTGTTCAATACATTCTCCTGCCTCTAGGCACATAAATTGTGAGACTTATACCATAATAAGGATTTCATCAGTAAAATCAGGATGAATAATTCCTGGGACCACCATTAACCCCCGCATAGCGCTGCTGCTTCAACCTAGTAAAAGTCCTACACGTCCCTTTGGCAAAGGACCACACACTCTGGTAGCCAACTTATATATTCCTCCATTAGGAGATAAAGTATAAGGTTGGACAATAGCTAGGTCAGCAGCGGCACTCTGCTTAGTGGCAGCATAAAGCTGGGAAACTGGAGTAGGGTAAGATGTCTTTAAGGAGGACTCAAGGTCATTCCTTGATGTTGTAAGCCACTGCTCACTGGGTACTGGGGTAGGCCTGCATTGTAGTTGTTGGGGCCCCAAGCCTGCAGGCTCCGGCTCCCATTTCCCGAGAGGGGTGACAATACATTCTCACTTTTATCAGTTTTTTAACGGCATTCATTGGTCCAATGTCGACCCTTGCCACATCGTTTACACATATTAGATGGTAACCTTTTTTCTTTTAGAGCAGAAGAGCCTAATTTTTTCAGCATTCCTTTTTAAAATGACCCAGTTTCCCACATTGATAGCATATACCTTGTTTACAATTGCCTTTTACTGAAAAACAAAACAAACAAACAAACAAACAAAAAAGAATTGCGTTTTAAAGCCTTAGAAAGTGCCCCAGCAAACAATTGATCATTGTAAATAGCTCCTCCAACACCTGCACAAGCCCAAATGTATTCAGCTAAATCAGCTCCACTAGCTTTTAGAGGATGCAGCAATTTTTGGCACTCGGGATTAGCACTCTCAAAAGCCAGAGTATCCAAAAGAATTTTAGCAGCAGGGCCTGAACCTACAGTCTTTAATACAGCATCTTGAAGATGGGCTACAAAATCTAGATACAGCTCAGTGGCTCCTTGTAGGATCTTTACAAAAGATAAAGAAGTTTTACCCGCTATTTCAACTTTAGTCCACGCTTTTATAAACAAGGCTTTAATCTGAGTAAGAGCAATATCATCTAGGCCTGCCTGAGCATTAAGAATGGCGTATTGTCCTGAACCCATAAGCTGCTCTTCAGTAGGTCCTGGGGGATTTCGGGTAGCATTTTTTCTAGCTTGTACTCTTGCTTCCTCCCACCACCAACTTTTTAATTGAAGCCATTGCGAACAATCAAGGACAGCCTGTCCCAACGTTTCCCAGTCAATAGGAATCATCATATGTTCTGAAGAGAAGGAATTGAGAAGGCCAAGAACAAACGGTGACTGAGGTCCTTAATTAGAAATTGTAGCTTTCATTTCTTTCAAAAATTTAAATTGTAGGGCTGTAAAAGTCACATTCTGGCCACCGTTTGGGACCTGAGCATTGGGGCCAAAAGCAACCCGTGTTATTGGGAATAAATCTAATTCCTCTAAATCATCCTTTTCCTTCGATTCCTTCTTTTCTACTACAGGAGGAAGAGGCACAGAGAAAACCTGACCTGACATAGGCAAAGAGGTTGGAGGTGGAGGCAAAGGGAAATCCTTTTCCAAAGGAGCAGAAGGGAAGGTAACAGGGAAGGCTCATGGTGGAGAGCTAGGAGAAACAGGAGCAGCGGTACCTTGCAATTTTAACAACTGTTGTAACATCGCTAAAATGCGCTGCAAATCAGAATTTCCTTCAGATGAAGGAGGCATTAGCTCTTTTTCCAATTCCTTGTCCTCAACAACCGGGGCATAAATATGTTCCTCTCTAGGATCATTCCTCTCTAAAGCTTCAGATACCTCACCTCCTGTGGCAGTATCGCCATGCTCTGAGTCAGTTTCAAGTAACTCTAATGCCTGAGTAATGGAACTACACAAAGTCCACAAAGTCAGAGGCATTGTTTGCCCTCACTGATGAGCTCAACGCAGGACTTTAACCACTTGTAACCATTCCTTTCGATTTAACTGCACTTTGGTTTGATATTGAAACCAATAACAATGTTGTTCAACATGGGCAAACAATCACTTCAAAGTCTTATATTCCTTAACTAACTTCTACTCCTATAGACATCAACAGTCCCTGGAGTAACCGCAAATATTCAGAGGCCAGAGAGGTGGAATTCCCCATAATTTTCCCGTGGGTCTCCCTTTCTGTATTTACCTGCCCAGGGTGTTCCACCTCCAGTTCCTTGCTCTCGTGGAGCCACAGATCCTGCTCACTGTGCCAGATGTTGGGGTCCACATGTTTCCTAAACAAAAGAATGAACACACAAGACTACACAAGACAAGACAAACATGGCAGCTGCCTCGAATGGCACGCTCTGCTTTATTTTATACAGTCATTTGTGGAATGTTGCCAAGTCACAAGACACATTGTTGTTTTTCTGACCTTTCCCTGACTTTCTGGATTTTCAAGATGTTTACACATAAACAAGCCCCCAGAGTCTGCTGTTTGCAGCTGGCTCCTTTGTCCTCCTTGTTTACAGGGAAGGAACGCGCTGCTTCGTTAGCAAGAGCAGGACTTATCGGGAACGTCTCGTTTGCAAGCACGTAGTCCTCTACAGCTATCATTATCTGTCAAACACGCTTGTGCATTATGTTAGCTTGGTACTTCAGTGCACATTCATACTCCTTCTGGCTGGAATGGAAATAGTATTAACTTGAATTAGAATGTGTGCTGAGAGACTTGCCAGCAATATAGTCCTGGGTAAGCTTTGAAGCCCTACTGGGCCTCGTATCTTGTGAAATTATGAAGAGATGAAGCAGGATATTTCCGTGACATTTTTGCAGGTAAGAACTGGAGTGCATGGATGCCAGCAGGGGGAATTCCGTGCATTCCACCCCTTGTGGGAAGGGAAGTGCAGGTGAGCAGGTGCAAGAGCTGGGGTAAGCACCTTTAGGTACCAGCAAGAGCAAACTCCATGCTGTCCCCACGGCAGCATCTAGGGAAGGGTGCCTATGATCCCAGAAGCCCCAGAGGAAGTGTTACAGTGCCCTATTAGCTTTGCTGTCTGTGGATGGCTTAAGTGTTAACAGCTCATTGAAGGGTCAGTGTCAGCCTTTTGCACCCACACTCATGGCACCCGAGTTCTCGTCTGGCATCCAGGAAGAATGAGGTTGCTTGAATAAATTGAAGATGGTAAACACAGGAGATTTTAATGCTGGTGAAAGTGGCTCTCAGCAGGAAGCAGAGCTGAAAAGGGCACCGTGTGGGAAGGTATCTTCCCCTGGAGTCCGGCCAGGGGTAGACTCTTCTCTGAAGCTATTCCATCAAGGTGTCCATCTGAAGTCAAGCATCTTCTCTCCAACATCCAACCATAGTCCCAGACGTCCAGCTCCTTCTCCTCTCTCTGCCAGCTGAACCTTGGGTTTTTATGGGCATAGGATGGGGGCAGGGCAGGCCATGGGTGGTTTTGGAAAAGGCAACATAGGAGCAGGAAAACAGAGATGTAGGTTCTCACTTTGGGTTGTGGTCCCAGGCTTTTCGGCTTAAGGATGGGGCCCTCACTGAGGACCTGCCCTCTTCTGCCCAGAATTTCCCTGCCTGCTGTCCCTATCAGAGATACATCTCAACATTTTGAGATGAGAAATAAATAAAATAATACATGTTAACTCTCCAGCACGGGGCCTGATAAAAACCAGTTGTTACTAAATACTAGTTTCCCTGTATCTCTCCACTTATGGAGTTTTTACCTATTCCATTCCATTGTCCTTTTCTAAGCCACCAAAAATTTTTTGGTTGTATACCACCTATTTACCCTTGTCCAATAATTTACTGTAGTTTTATTATTTATCTGTCTTACTTATCTTAGTAGATTAGGGTGGAGATCATGCCCACACCTCACAGTGATGAATAGCAGTGAGCACAGAGGCGATGTTAAGTAAATCTGTTGTGTTTGCATTTTATAATCCACTAAAGCAAAGGAAATCTTGACTGGCAAACTGTGCAGGATACATGTAACAAAATGGAAAAGGAAAAAGGATTCCACAGTTCCAGGGAAGTTAAGGAGAACCTGCTTAGGGAGCATGGGATGGAGAAGAGAGAATGCTATTTCAGGAGGGAGAAAGGGCACTTGATACACGATGCCCAGTTTAGACATACCTGTGGCTATGCCTGTGATCCCAAACTACATGATGAATTAAAACAACTGATTATTTGCACTCCCCTTTAGTTCATTAATTCAACATTTATTTAATATTTTCCATTGATAATGTTATATCTTTAGCTATATCTTGGTCAAATATCTGAACTGAGTAATTTAATTTGGACAGACTAAATATTATGTGAATAATTTTAAAGCAGTGAGTTGTGGCATAGGTTTCTTACATTGTATTTTTCTATATGAAATATTATAGGGTTTATATTAACATAAGTTATCAAATTTTTTTTCTTGTACACTACATCAAGCAGTACAATTTTTAATTATAAAACATGATGAGATGATTTTATAAATAGAAAAACAACATTTTCAAATTTTTTATTTGAATATTACTTTTGTAGGTGTAATTGCTGAGAATCTCGGTGAATTTTATCTATCAAGTACAAATAGTTTGTTTCCATGTCCCTATGTAGAACAGAGATCAGCAGAGTTTGTGGGCCACATTATAGTTTTTATTTTATGATCCTACTTTTAAGATAATTTTTAAAGCATGTCTATCTTAATTATTCAGAGATTTTTTTCTATCCTTATGTTTAACTTTTCTTTCAAGTTGCTTCAAGATAAGCACTTTAAAAGCAGAGTGGTTTATACAATGAAATAATCCCTTGAATGTTTTTATTGTCTTTGTCCCTTTAGTATCCCAGATTGCTATGTCCTTTTAATTTTCAACAAGCAAATTTCTCAGAAGCATAATCATTTGATTTAGAGATTTTACATGAATACATTTATCCCTCTTAATAGAATAAAGACCTTTATTATATTAGACTGAGTATTTCTCCCAGGTATTAAATTTATCTTCAACCCAGTGGTCCAGGTTCCAAGGGATGCCTATAATTAGATGTAATTACATGTCATATTCATCAACCAGTAGTGTTTCAGGTCATGATTCTGCTACTCTCCTCCCTAGATCTTTCCCACATTCTCTTCCCAGCTCCCTTTTTAGAGCCTCCCTTATGATCCCTACCAAGGAAATGTCTCTAAATTACATCCTACTTCTAAAACTGTCTGAGAGCTAGTTCCCATGAGAGCCTATAATCAAGTGTGATAACAGAGGACACGGCATTGTTTTAATGTCCGATTTTCCCTGAGGAACATATCTTTAATTTCCAACTTTAAATCTCTGTCTAAAACCACCTCTATAAAGGTAGCTGCAGTAGGCCTGGCAGTCTTGCTCTAAAGTAGCTTCCTCTGCTTTTGGACTTGAGTTGTGTCTCAGTGTGCATGATGTGATTCTTATGATTTATTTTTTCTTGCAGTACCTTGGAGTGTAGCAGCCAAAATAGGAGAATGAGTTTTCCACAGATGTCCAAGACACACTTGCTGGCCTCTTTTGCTTTTTTCAGGATTTTCTAAAAAATAAAAAGTACATGCTTTGGGCCCAGGCCAACTCTGGGGGGAGTGTGAGGTCCAGGCAGGAATCTATTGGAGATTCGTTTCCATTCTGCACTCAAGGTCCTAGAACTCTTCAGAGGCCTCCTGCCAAGAAAGTAGGTGGGGGCAAGGACACTAGACAGCCTAGTTTTCATTTTCTTCCTCCTTTTCTTCCACAGATTTTGCTTTTCATTTCTGTTTTCCAACGTTGCAGATCTTCCCTTGTGGATTGTTTTGATCTCCTCAAATGAACCAGTAAATAAATAGTAGAGATAGTGGTTTGTTTGTTTGTTAATGCAGTTAGCATCAGATTTACAATCATCTTGCATTTCCCCCCAAGTTTTCCTTGGCGTTACTAGGCAGACCCAATTTGGTGACTTCCCAGTATTGCACTGAAGGATGGGCAGATAGACTGTTGCCATGGAAACAAGGTAATTGCTCAGAGGATTCATTCTGCATGGGTAATATTGAACTAACTACTGTACAGTTTCCCATTTATTACAAAACATTTACAAGGAAAATGGGATATGTTTCATGATGCTAAAGTGTTTGCCTCTTTTCAAGAAGCTAAGCAAATTGTGGGGCGTGGTGGCTCACACCTGTAATCCCAGCACTTTGGGAAGTTGAGAGAGGTGGATCACCTGAGGTCAAGAGTTCGAGACTAGCTTGGTCAACAACAGTGAAACCCCATCTCTACGAAAAATACAAAACCATTAGCCAAGCATGGTGGTGCACATCTGTAATCCCAGCTACTGGAGAGGCTGAGCCATGAGAATCGCTTGAACCCAGGAGGCAGAGGTTGGAGTGAGCCAAGATCATGCCACTGCACTCCAGCCTGGGTGACCAACTGAGATATTGTCTCAATAAATAAATAAATAAATAAATAAATAAATAAATAAGCTAAGTAAAAATTACTAAGAGGTAATCGATACCAAAAAATCCACTGGTAGGCCACAGGCCTTGACTGGGTAGAGGATTTCAGTGCTTCTCTCCTTCTGTCTCAAGTGTTTATTTCTGTTGAGTTTTGCAGCGATCATCATCTGACTTGCCTTGCATGGCAGTACATTAGGAAATATGTGTTCTTTTTTGTGCTGTTTGAACATCATTTGGTATTCCTTCCTTTTTGACTTCTTCCATTGCACAGAATGACCTGATTATCTTTTTCCATCATAACTTGCTTTTTCTTTGTCTGATTGTTCATATACTCACCCATAATAACTTCCTTTAAAACAGAAGGCAAATTTTCCTCTCACTGTCGTTGGATAGAATGGATTTAACTACGTGTTTTAATTCCAATCTGTAAAATGCCTTCATGCATGTGGTAGGAGCTCAATAAAGGTTCAGTGAAAATGCCTTCTGAAAAGACATTTCTTATTCTTTGGCTCCAGTCTTCCAGTCTTCCTATCTGTAAAACCAAAGCCTAGGTCAGTGTTTCTCAGCTTCTTGACCTCAGCTCACAAGTGGCGTCCTAGAGAGCATGTCTTCTGGTTAGGAATAATTTTCTTCCCTGGCTCTAGTGCAATGTTATCCCTTTCTGTAGGTTGAGAAAGCCCATAAAATACATTCTGAAAGTATGTATATGACCTCACACAGTTCTCACTCCCACCTCGTTTGACAGCGAGACTCATGATACGAGATCTAGATGACCTTCAAATTCCCATTCGGTTTCGATACTCTACAATTTGGTGGTACTATTCTCCAGTCACTTCCTTGAGGAAATCAGGTCTGAGCATACTGGCTTGGCATATCTTTTCTCCCAAATAGCACATGCTTACTGTTATTGTTACCGTTACCACATTTGACTGATTTTATTCATCTGTCCTCCTCCAGTAGACTTGAACTCTTTTAGGATCGGTCTGTTTCTAATGTAAAGTTGTTTGCATGTGGCCTAGCATGGGATAACAGCAAATCTTCAATAAACGTTTGGCAAACACAACAGTTGATTATGTTGATGTAACATGCTGTCCAGATTATAGCTTTATTAGTGCATTAAAAGCCGATGCATGTAGGGAGCCCTTATGAACTCTTTACAAATGCACCTGTTATATCTCCTAAAATATATTTAAGTTTCATGAAGACCAAGAAGGGTGAAGAGACCAACTGGGGTGTTGAGAGTGGGTATGCTTGAATAACCTGATTTGGGAATTTGTTTGTGTTCTTATTTGTGTAACATCCTCTCCATGCCAAGTATGATAGCCTTGCTTAGATGATGTAATATTAACATCATTGCTTTACAAATGTTAAACCAATTGTTTATTCATGGTACTGTTAATGGGATGGCTACTTTATCCCTTTCTTTTAAAGGCCACAGCATGGAGCCAAATTCTGACACCTCTATTTCCTCCTATGGTGTTACAAAGCCTGATTTCAGTTCCACAAAAATAAATAAAAATAAGATGTATGCACTAATATGAAATGTCAGCTAAAATCAATAGTAATCTATTTTCTCTTATAGTGTGAGTGGGACCCAAATAGTCAATTAGCAGTAAGCTTGTCCAAATGCGTGGCGCGGAGGTTGCTAGGTGCTTCATCAGAATTTTATTTGCCCAGAGCATCTGAATAAATGAAGTGAAATGTTTCCACAGGTCTCTTAATCTTTGATAGATAATTTTTGGACCTCCTGCTGAAATACTCTTGGCTAATTTTCTCCAGTAAATTTTTTTCAGTGATTGTCACAACCTGTAGTAATAAATGACATTTTCTCCGATATGTTACTATGCCTCAGTGCAGAGAGATGACACACAGGCTATGTGCATGTCTATAAGAACGCAGCTGTGTGTGCATTTTTTATGAAGAAAAATAGCTTCCTCTGGAGATTTTGCTGAAAATCCCATTCCTCCTCTCAAATAACAGGCACTTAATAAATATTCATTGGGTTGCATTCTATTTTATGCTATCTCTTGGTATTCCCTGCCTCTGCAGGATTGGGGGAACAGAGTGGAAGCGTTGATGAATATAGGAAGAAATGCATATGCATTGCACCAATGTAGTCAAAGAGGTCTGAACTGGCAATCAGACTCACAAGATGCAAGTAAGCTTTACTGTTATGTTTCCTTAGCTTTATAGAAGGATACAGGGCAGGAACCTCAGCAGGCACATCATCATCCCCTGGGGCTCAGCAGATACTTAAGTATACAGCTCTTTTTGTCCCCTTCCCCACTGAGAGTATCTGCAGTGTCCCCAGACAGTAGCCAAGCTTCCCACATCTTTTATGTTGTTCTTGTCCCATAGGTCCAAGGCCTGCCAACCTTCAGCTCCCACAGCCCAAGTGTAGTTCTACAGAGATGATATTCCAAGTTTATGCTGCAGCTTCCAAGGAAGCAGGACTATGGAAAGGCACACATTCTCCCACGTCAACCCAAGCAAGGCTGATGAAAACCCTCATATAGGTATGAATTTTTTTATTATTTGAATTGCAAAATACACACCAAAGTGATTTTTAGAAATAAAATTTTATCTTCCACTGACTTTCATTGTCCAATGGGTGAAGTGCTCATGGGGGAAATCTCTCCATAAGAGTGAAATGAAAACTTCAAGCATTAACGGCTTAAGATGCCTACTGGTCCCATAGAATGACTGGTTTGTGCGCCTAACACCCAACCCTGTCGGATTGTTGAATTTAAGCCCAAGGAGATCCTTCTTTGTAGTGTCTTTCAACTCTTCCTTTGGTTCTGGCCACCCCAGTAACTCTCTCAGTTAGATAAATTTCTCTCCTGTCTAGGAACCCTTATTCTAAATTTCTGTCTTTCATAAATTTTTACTTCTACCTTGAAAGAGAATCTAAAAACCTTGTCTCTGGGCACCAACCTACAACTGGGTTGAAAATCTTAGTGCAAGGCTTCATTCAAGAACTGTATTCTACTGAACTGCTTAGATAAGATCAAAATTCCTAATTCAATTTACCTAAGTTGAATGTGATTTGTTTTTTTTTTTTTTTTGGAAGAAAAGCTATTCTACAAATAAAATAACAATAATCCAAGTTCTACCTACAAATAAATAATGAATTAAAAATATAATAATTAAGCTTACAAATTATTCAGGACTAAAAGTGGCTTAGAATTTTAAGCCATTCACATCTTGATAATCAGAGTAAATATTAATTCCAAAGATGAGTCTGAGCCATGCTTTGCCTCAACACAGGACAAAATTGTATATAATACCTTTATATGTAGATATCTTCTTGAGATTTTAAAACATAAGTTTGTTCTCACTTGACTTCTTATTTCTCTTATTGTTTATTACCTCAAATAGAGACTAATACAAATACAGCTATTTTTATGAAAAAAAATCACTATTGGAAAATGTGTGAATCAAGCATAGTTTATGAGAAGTAAGAAAACAAATGTAATGTCCATATACATCAAAGTTTTAGGCACAAAGAAGACCGATAAAAATGTTTAAAACATATCTCAGCATTATGCCCAAATTTATATTGTTTAAAAGCATATCTCAGCATTATGCCCAAATTTATATTTTTTACAGCTTTATATACTTTATATACAAAAGTCCCCAGTGGAATTCTACAATTGGTATGATTATCTTTCAGTGGAAAGCTTTATTTGGGTACATTACTGACATAGGTCAAATTATTTGAAGTTGTGTACTCAGGTAAAAATCATTAAAATATTATGGATAGCTGAAACATGAAATAAGGAGCATCAGTTTGTGTGACGTTACTATGTTTTTCTTACAGTGCAAAACTTAGCATGATTTCTTAAAAATCCATGGTTAAATACACATATAAAGTTAGATTATCATAATTTATATTTGTCTACTTTTGCTTTATATATGTATAATGCCATTTATAGTACCTCTTTATCTAATGCTTTAGTTCCCTATCATTCTATTTTTAAAAGTTTAATAATACCCCTATCATTTCTTCAAATTTCTCCATATAGAGACATTATGTAATTCATATCTAACCAATATAAACACAGGATCCTGAATTATCCATTTAAAAAATAGCTTTTCTTTCAATTGAATTATTCACTAAATATGGTTTGGCATCATTTTGTGTGTTTGTTTGTTTTATAATGAATTGAATGTTTAGTTTGGAATGTATGACCACATAAACCAGTTGTTATGACATTATCGATAAGTTCTTAAATTACCCAAACTTGCTGTAAGTGACAAAATTCCAGTGCATTTCTAGGGTTTCAGGACGATAACAAGAAGATCATGTCTTCAAACAGGATTATCTAGTCAAATTCTTGCCAAATCCCCCTGATAAATTACCTCAATGGAGTTCCTTTCTAATGGAGACAAATGGACTCTTCTTCCAAGTAGTTTCTGACCAATGTGCCTCAATAACATACTTGATAACCCAAGATGCACTTTCTGCTTTAATACCCTGTCATCACTAGCAGGATATGAATCAAGAAGTTCCCAATTAGTTCCAATTTTGGTTGACTTATAAGGGAGAGATACATGCCAGTTATTACCTCCCCATTTTTGACAGGAGAGATAGGTGTAAATGAAAAATGTATCTCTCAAAATCCACTGGTTTCAAGCATACGTTGTACATTCATAAGTGTTCCTTCCTTAATCAGCAAATTATAATTTATTATTAGTTCATATCTCCTGACTGACCTTTATCAGTTGAAGGGCTCTGACTCAGCAAGCTTTGAAGAGGAGAAATACAACTTTAAGGTGCCAAGTGCTGTTGCAGCTAATTTGTTAATATTTATGGCCTCAATCCACAAGATGAGTTATGTGAGCACACTGCAATTTTCAGTAGACATTTATGAGAGTGTGAGATTTGGAGTAGGAAAAGATAGCTTTGGGGAAAAAAACAGAAATCACAGATAACAAAATTTTAAGA
Organism: Macaca fascicularis; assembly: GCF_037993035.2. Lineage (NCBI taxonomy): Eukaryota > Metazoa > Chordata > Mammalia > Primates > Cercopithecidae > Macaca > Macaca fascicularis. The sequence goes on from NC_088378.1 coordinate 49,497,620, forward strand.
TAACTTTAAATGACCTTAAAGTAATATGGTCTTTTTTTGCATAACAAATAAAAATTGGAAACACGCAAACACATTAATTTAACTTAGACACTCATAAATATTTATTACCCTTTCAGATTGCTTTACTGTGACACACTAAATTTCGGGAAACCTAATAACCATGGCTTGATTCTACTTTTGTAATTAGAACACTAAAAAGAAAATAAAATGGCTTATTTCTATCCAATGTGCTCTTTAACTTGGTTTGCATAGCATCCAGGAAAATTGCTGTTGTTGTTTAATATGGATAGTCTGTACATCTCTAGCCATTACAGCATTATGGGCTTCCCCTGAGAGGTTGAGATAATATCAAAGTGTGATAATACATATATGAAATACAAGCAGTGTTTATATATGCATTTATAGTAAAACCATTAGAAATCACCTTCTGGGAGTACAGTTTGGGGAATATTGTGAGTTAAATCATATTTTGTTATGATGAATAGTTTTATGTTGCTAAATAAAACATGAAAAATGTAGAAAATGAGTGTAATCCTTACTCTGTGGCACTATTTTATAATAGCATATATGTCTATGGATAATTTGCTACACAGTTTCACATTTGGTCAAAGTTTAATAAAGGTAAATTTATTGATTTTTAAAACTCTTATGTTGTCAAAAAAACCCAGAAAACGAGATCTGTCATTGACTCTATGCCCTTTAAGTCAGAGGACACTAGTATGCATATCAAGGTTATGACATTACCCATTATAAAATAAGGAACAAACCAAATATCAACATTGTGGTATGCAGACACAGTACCAAGGGTTGAGAAGAGCTTGTCCTAAAAATAAATTTCTAACAATTTCAGTATAAACAAAAATGATTAAAGAGAAAAAAAAAACATTTTTTTCTTAGAACAAACATATAAAATATATTTCAAATCATCATTAAATGAATAGTAGAAATAGTAGAAATCCATCTCCAAGACAATTTTGCATGAAAATAAATTATATGCATTAACATTTTTCTTTGAGTCAATATAAATTTAAGATTGCATAGAGAAAATGTCTACTGTTCCCCTCATTTCATTGTCCTTGGAAGAGGCAATACTACAGTCATCAACATTGCAAATGTTATGATTTTATAATCCACATTTAATGTTTTGGTCCTCTGCAGACTACGTCACTGGGAATGCCAGATCCCCACAGGATGCAGGAAGGATCAATTTTCATCATATGCACATAATTATTATATGGATTCCCCTCTGCCTTAATCAGATTAATGAATGTGATAGTCATGCATATCTAATCACAAATAGTTCTTTCCATCTAATTTTGTTGACAAATTTGGAAAGATGATCACCAGATGTAGAAGAAAAGCTGCAGAACATTCATAATGCTTTGATGGCACTGAGCCTGACCTTGCAGAGAGAGGAGGTTGATGTGTGGAGCCGATTGAGAGCTGATTTCCTGTGCCCATGGATAAGTCTGGCTAGCCTCCTAGACTGTTTGTAGCAGGGAATTGCGGTGCAACTTCTGGTCTCTCTATCCAGTAAATTTGCATGCATCCGCTGGATGAATTTTCACATTTCACTGAATTTCCATGAAAAATGTATTTAGAGCAGAATTTCATACCTGAAATACTTTTACATTTAGAATCATTGAATTTTAGATCAGAAAGCTAAGAGAACATTTACTCCCATCCATCATTTAACAGATGATAGCAATGAAATTCAAAAGGTTAAGTGGCTTTTCTGAAACCATGAGATTTTTTTTTGTGTGTGTGACAAAGCCTAGACATTCTCAATGTTGGTTCAGGGCTCTTTTATTTCCACTCTCAGATGATTCTTTATTAAATAGCTTATAGTATTAAAATCTGTTAAAAGGCTGGTATACCTAGATTTTAAAAAAAGTTTTAGCCTTGAAGAGTTTTTTTTTTTATTATTTCATTTACGCAAATTATGCAGTCAAAGGTACAATACAGATAAGTTGAAAAGAGCTTCAAATTGATTAATGTATTTGACATTTCAAAGCTTGAGTGTTAGTAATTGATTATGTGCCACAAAAGAAAACACCTGTTAATATATCTGAGAGGTTGTAAGCTCAAAGAAAGCAGGAACTATGTCTAATGAATTTCCATGTTCCTTTTGCATAACAACTTATCTAGTGCGTAGTGAACACTTGACATATTTGTTGAATGCCCAAGGAAAACATTATGCAGGAAGAATTAGAAGGAATTAAAAGCATGCTCTTAATGTATGTTTAAAATACTTTTGTGACAAAACTGCAATGATAGATTCCTGGAAGTCCACGTACCTTAGGGACATGTTATCAAAGGACCATTCAGGAAGGTGACAAAGCTGACAACTGGATCAAGAAAAGGGTTTATCATTTAGGAAAACCAGGAAGCTTTAGGTGTCATTGCAACCCAGAGGACTTGGGGAAAGAACCAGATAATCCAAAGTAGGAAAAAAAAAAAAAAAAAAAAAAAGGAAAAGGGTTAAAGAAAAAAGGTAAGGAGGACTGGACACTCCCTAAGTGGAGATATGATGTTGGAGACACTTGGCTGCACCTTAGTGAACTCTGGAAGACAGTCTATCATTTTGTTTTGCTTCCAAAGCTGAGCATCTATAAAGAACAGAAATCGTGGACTCTTAGGAGAAATTTAAAACCAGTAATTGTGATCAGTTTTTCTACATGAAGGCTTCTGTTGTGCAAAATTTTTATTTTAACTTTATTTCTTACGAAACAAAGCAAAATAGTTCTTCTTTTCAATCACTTATAAAAGCATATATTCTGGAAAATGTAACTGCACCCAACATTAAATAAAGAGTAGTAAAGTGAAAAGTGAAAAAGAACAATCTCGTTTTGAAGAAGTTTCATGCTAGAAATGAGATTAACTGTCCACCTGAAGTGTAAGCATGGTACTTTTTAAAATTTTGAAATTAAAACTATATTATGTAGATATGCATATTATAGTAAGGCAAGGGGGTATAACAAATATAAATAGTTTGGTGCTCTTGCAGCATGAAGAATGAAAGAGCATGTGGTGAGGGATGTCAGACCCTCACTCTTGATGAACACTGACTACTTGGAGGATAAACGGATTTCCAATGCCCTTACCATTGCTAGACTTAGTGTTAACAGAAGAAATAAATAAAAGTGAGTGGGAAAAGCTGCATTAGAATCCCACAAGAGTATGATGAAACATGTTGGAGGTTTTGTGTCGTGTGCCTTGGGAAGCTCATCTCTGGAGCTCCGACTAAAACATGCAGCGCCTTCAAAGGCAGTGAGCCTCATTTGTACAGTCAATGATTTAAGAGAGATTAAGGATTTTCTCACTTATTGTATGCACTAAGATGGCTTCTAGAGATTAGATATACCTTACATTTTGCCTCAAGATATTTTCCTTGTCCAGGTAAGTGCTAATGTGCAAAACTTTCTGAAGAAGCATGAAGTCCGAGAGAAATATGCTAAGACTATCCGGAGTCTATGAAGCCAACACTTTTTATTATATTTAGGTATGGAGTGAAAAAACTAAACTAAGTGGTTGAGGTATTCGTGAAATGTAACCTCAGAAAGCTTTGAAATGTTCCAGAAGTGTTTGAGACGAAGCATGAGATAAAATGCTAACAATATATTGGAACTAAATTAAAAGGAAGGTCAGAACACAGCCGTGTCTGAATGGGAGATATAAAACACAGTGAACACAAATTGATAATGCTGAGGCAAGACATCATTTATTGCTCTTCCATTTTTCTTTTAGGGAACAAGTAACAAAATTGAAATGAATGAGCCAATTTTAAACCTAATTTTCATACAGCATCATTTCTCCTGAAGGTCCAGCAAAGATAGAAACCAAAGAGAAAAATAAAGAGAAAAACAACTTACTTCACCTTCAACTCATCTCATCAAAGGGAGAGGGGCTTGATATCTTGCCTGAGAAATACTTTTTTAAAAATAGAAATTCTGAACTACAAATGGATTTTTATTATTATGTGCATACATTCTGAACGTGCATAATAGTGCACAGTTCAGTCTCCACACATACACATGAATACACACACATGCACATATACACTCACACCTTCAAATATGCACTTTATTCTCTCTCTGTTACTCTGTCATCTATCCACAAACCCATCTATTTATCTTCATTTCTAAGTCATCTAAAATACGGTTTTTGTTCTGCGTGTGATAGTGTTTTTATCCCCTTGTGCTTGTATCTGTTTTTCTCATTGACAATATGTCTGTTTTAATTATTATCTAGTAGATAAAAAGTTGTTGCTTTGAAGAGTTTATCAAGAGATTCTGCATGATTCTTTTTTTGGAAATTGTCAAGATTTTGTCAAGAACCGTGCAAGGTCTGAAATTTTACCCTGTGTGCAAGCTAAAAGGGTAGCCTACCACAGCTTCGTGGATGCCAGCTGAAGAAATGAGACTCTTGGATCAGAGACAAAGGACTTTGTTATTCACAGCACAACAGGCCTTTTAGGCTTCATGTTCCCATTGGTTCCCCTTCCCCCTAGTCCCAGGCGGGGCAGGACACAGCAGCCCAGACTGCTGCATACACAGCAGGTCTGTAGCCCTGATGAACCTGAGCTGAGGAAACCCATTCATTTACAAAGACTGTGAGCAAACATGCTCAAACTTTGCCCCAGAGAGACATTATCTTTGTTATCCCGGACAGCAGGGGGAAAAAAAAAAAAAAAAATCTGCCCTCTGCTCCAGAGAGAGACACTCTCTCTATCTTCCAAAAATCTGTTTGCTCTGTAAACATCCTTGAAAAGACAGTCCAGAACAAAATATTGTCAGTGCATTTCAGCAGAAACATGAGAGCCTTGTCTCCCACTATGGACTTGCTTCTGTAGTTCTGAGCACATACGGTCCTAAAATGTTCATTTTTAACAGCCAAAGGGTAAATATTTAGTTTGCCTGTCCGTTTCCACAAAGTTCTCTTGTCAGACAATAAGCACTGTTTTCTTTTCTTTTCTTTTTTCTTTCTTTCTTTCTTTTTTAATTTAAATAATCAATCCTGGTACAGAGGCACCAATCTCTCGCTTCTGTGTTTTGACCTTAACAACCTCAATAGTTTTTCAAACATGTGCCGTATTTGGGCCATCTCATTTCTTCCATCTTTCCTTCTTCCTTAGACTGCAGTCCCATGCTATCTGGGTGAACATTCTAGCTCTAGTGTTTATGTGTTGCCAACGTCTGCTGCAACTAATGAATCGGGTTGTCTGTGTGTTTGATAAGATCTCAGTAGGTGAGGATTCCCGCACCATTTGATTGTTTCATTCTTGGATTTTTACAGATTACGTAATGCTCCTCTCTTCTCCTTCAAAATTCCTCTGAGAACATCTATTCCTTCATTTCATATCAGTTTCACACTGGCAAAGGATCATACCACAGCAAAGCAGTGTTCCAAGTACTTCTGTAAAAACACAGTTTCATGTCCAGTTTCCTAAATCTGAGAAAGAAGAGGATTTTTATTTTTCTTTAATTGTATGCTATAAATACTAAATGCTATTCTTAATGTAACGAAAATGATCACAAACATACCCTCACTTTTGCATTCAGAGAAGTTTGGACCCCTTCAAAATAAACTTCTTGGAAGTCATTGACTTATTTTTCTTGTTTGCTTTTACACAAAATGTGTTTGGCATTGTCTTCAGAATCTAACATAAATTTTTTAAATTTTCTTCCCAAAGTAGCCAATCTTAATCCTTTCATACTGAGTTCTACTTTTGGAAATCCTTAAAAGTTATTTAGAGTCCAATACAAGAAGTAGATAAACAAATGGGTTTAAAAATATGTGAATACATGTAATGAAACAGATACCCTTGTGTGGTTGATAAAGACAGTTCTGGCCAAAAAGTTCCAAATGTTTCAGGTTTTCACAGCTTTGGAGGAAATTAAAAGTAGCTTGTCTTCTTCAGAGGATGGGGGGATTCCTTTACTGAAAGTATAACTGATGAAAGCTTGTTTAAAGTGTACTCCTTTTTATGATTTTATTCATAAAAACAGGAATCATTTTAAAGATAAAGCGATTATATCAAAACAGAGGAATTTTGTCCATAGACATCATCTGTGCATTGCCAGATCCTATGAAATCACTTGAAGAGTTGCCTACATTGCCAGCAAGATGACTGTTAATTTCTCCTTTTATAAACTCTTGTGCTCCTTTGTTTTATCTTGTTTTTGGAAGATATTGTGTTTGGTCAGAAACAATGGATATTTGTGAATAAATCCTATAATTTACATGACATTGAGTTAAATTTAGGCAAAAAACCAGTCAGCTTAAGTTTTACTTATATATAAAAATTGGGAATTTTTTTTTTTTTTATTTTCGAGACAAAGTCTCGCTCTGTTGCCCAGGCTGGAGTGCAGTGGTGCAGTCTTGGCTCAATGCAACCTCCGCCTCCCAGGTTCAAGCGATTCTCCTGCCTCAGCCTCCCGAGTAGCTGGGATGACAGGCACATGCCACCACGCCTGGCTAATTTTTTGTATTTTTTTAGTAGAGATGGGGTTTCACTGTGTTAGCCTGGTGGTCTCAATCTCCTGAACTCGTGATCCGCCTGCCTTGGCCTCCCAAAATGCTGGGGGGGAATACAGGCACGAGCCACCGCACCTGGAATATTAATACCTGGCCTACAGGATGATTTTTAGATTAACGAGATAGTATATTTGAAGGTAATGGCAAAATTGAAAAAGAATTGATGCTCAACAATTCTCTTTTCACCCTCCCTTTATCTTCCTGCTTGCCTTGCTCAGGATTGTATTTTACATGTCAATTTAATATTTCCTTTGGAACAGAGGAAATGGATCAAAATCTTTAAGTTTATGGTGGCTAAGCTGCCAGCTTGAAATTTATTCTCAAAGTGCATGCCTACTCATGACAAAGAGGCAGGAGAGATAAGAGGCCTCTTCCTACTAGCACCTTCCCTGTGTGGGATGCAGATGGATCTGTGTAACAAGATGGGAATAGAAATAGAATCCACCCCAAACTACTGAGGTAGGCTTCAACCCTATGATGTTAGCCAAGAAACTGTTTAAATACTATTTCCTCCAATATGCAACCCTTTCAGTGGGGGGAACCATCAAGAAAAACATAAGACCTGTGTTCAATGGGGTTAGAGGAGGTCAGCATAGCAGTGGAGTCATCTACAGAAGGATAAAAGAACTAAGTTCTCCTTCTCCAAATGCTTACTCAAGCTTCTCTACTAGGTGACAACTGGAACCTTGTATCTGAGGGGAAGAGGGTCCTCTGCTCAGGAGAATGTTTGGAACTAGGAGGGTGTGGAATGTGGGTGGGAGTATAGTCCTGGGGAAAAGAGAGTTTTGAAGTTTTGAAGATTTTACTTTTCTGTTAATAAAATACTTGCAATTTTGTGGAGTAGCATTAGCATTGCACAAACAGAGTCCTTTTGCCTGAGGTTTTCCCTGAATCCTATCTCCTGGGAACCTAGGAGACACTGTGGGAAAGATGAGTCCTCAGAGGCAAGAGAAATGGCATCCTAACAATTTAAAATCCCACAGATAGTCTTTCCTTGGTGATTCTTAGTTTCTACTCTTGAACTTCCCTGAGTTATTTCCAGTTATAGGGTGAGGAGGGGGAATTTAAATTCCTCTTTCTATATTGTTTTCTATTAAATCTCAAAATTGTCAGGAAAGGAAAGATAAATTGGATGCTGTTTTGGTTGGTCTCTGCCACTGTTTTTTTGTCCATGCATTGGTATTCTAAGATTGGTCAGCAGTGCAGCTCTAGCCCTGTGGGAGAAACTGTAAAAGTCTAAAGGGAAAAGAAAACAGCTGCATGCTAAATTGGGAAGGGGGAAAAGAAAAAGGAAATCCCTGTAGATCAAGGAGGGGCCAGCAACCTACATCTAGTCCCCACTATCAAATTTACCTTTTTTTTTTTTTTTTTCCAAAAAGTCTAGTATTCTTGGACATCACATTTTAAAAGAAAGCCAAAAATGAAAATCTCCATTCATTGAAATAATAAATAACCCTTTCTACTGGCAGAAGTGAGTACAAGAAATGGGTCCTAGTACAATTCTACTGATAAGGTTCCTGGGAGCTGCTGAACTGTCAAAATGAGGACACGTAACTACTGAAACTCAATGGGGGGGGGAGGGGGAAGGTCAAGTGGATGCTACAAGAGAGCCTTAGTTTTTAAAAAGATTTAAGGCAACAATGACAATAAAAAATTAGCAGGAGAGGCTGGAGTAAAGTTGAACAATTAGTCTGTAATTATTGTTATCATAAATTTTTACAATTGTGAATATAGGTACACTTTCCAAGAAAATTACCTTTGCCTGTGAAAATTGGTCAGTATTGAACTAATCAATTTGATAGTACATGTGGCCTTCTATCTTCTACATAGCAGAAATGTCACTCTCAGGTAGGAGTGCATGGGTAGCATACAATTTTTGAGCCCCAATATTTTCTGTCCAGGGTCTCCTGGTGCCTTTTTATACTGGCCTCACGGTTAGACCTATGGTGTTTTGCATTCTGATTGCAGGGGGGCTGCTGGTTTATGCCCTCTGTGTGCTCCTGATGTTTATAATGAAGGATCGCTCCAGTGGGAGAGCTTAAAGAGTTCTTTACATGTTATTCCCTTAGCCACCACGGGCTGTAAATCATCTTTTCAGGTGTTGGCTTTCCTTGGCTTTCTGCCGTGCCTGGCTGATGGTATGAGGGGACAAAGTATAGAGAGGATACAACTGTTTTGCAGCAAGTTTCTGAAACTCAGCACATCCTGGAGGCTTTCTTCCACCTTTACCATCTTAAAAGTAGCATTTTAAGGTGACTAGGATGTCATGAATAGCTCTTGATGTGTATTACTAAATATGTGAAAAATCAATATCCATTTCAAGGAACTGCTTTATTTCACAAGGCTTTCTTGTGGTGCTCACAGTTCTGGCACAGATTTTATTTTCCCTAAGGCTCAGAAAGACCAATAATACTTTGTTGCCATTTTTATTTTTATCAATAAAATTCCTTTGGCTGTCAAATCTTCTCTTAAGCAATGTTTAAGAGTTTGAGCAGCAAAAATGTTTGAGGTTATTCTTGAATTAGAGATTCAATTTTATTCCACCCAATGCAAATACTACTCATTGACATGTACCATGTGTTAAGTACCCAGTCACAGAGGTGCACAAGACAGAAACCTAGAGAGATAGACACTCGCCTACATTAAATCCACCCCCAGCTCTGTAAGTCAGTTCTTCGTATCCATATCAATCTGGATTTTCCAGAGAACATATATATCCTATTGGTTCTCTTTTTTGGAGGGAGAACGAGAGAGAGAGACTGAGATTTATTTTAAGGTATTGACTCACATGACTGTGGAGGCTGGCCAGTCTAAAATCCATAGGGTAGATTAGGAGGCTAGAAATTTAGGCAGGATTTATATGGTACAGTCTTGAGGCAGAATTCTTTTTTCTCTAGGAAACCTCCGATTTCTGCTCTTAAGACCTTCTACTGACCACGTGAGCCCAATCTACATTATGCAGAGTAATCTGCCTGACTTCAAGTTAACTGATTATAGATGTAAATTACACATCCACAAATACCTTCACAATAATACCTGGACAAGTATTTGACCAAACAAATGAGCATGATAGCCTAGCCAAGTTGACACATAAAATTAATCATCACAACATGCAAACTATCTCAGGTCTCTCTACTCTTCTTTATCTTTACTGCTGCTATTCTTGTTTAAACAACCAGTTTCTTTTACCTGGACAAATGCAACAGTATTCTACCTGCTCTGTTATCAGTCAGCATACTTCGGCTTATGCTATGGTAACAAGCAAACCCTACATCTCAGTGCCTTATGTTGGTAAGGTTTTGTTGCTTGTACACTTTACATGTTGTCTCTGGCTGTATTAATGTTACATCTTTACTGAAGGACTTGGGCTGAAGGAGCAGCTCCTGTTTGAGTTGTGCTGCTCTCATGGCCAAGGGAGAAAGAATAATGGCAAGACACCATGATGGCTCTTTGCACTGCCACTCCAATGTGGCATCAGTTATTCTGCTTATACTTTATTGGCCAAGGTAGATCAGAGGGCTGCGATTGATGCCAATAGGTAGGAGGTGTATCTTTTTACAAAAAAGGCCAAGGAGTATTTAAAAATAGTAATATACTTACCACAACCCCTCTCTGTCGCCTATTCTCCACAATGTAATCAGAAATGTGCTTAAAATAAAATTGAATTATGTCACTTCTCTCCTTTAAAAAACCTTCAAAAGTTCAATGCTGTATTGGTCAGAGTTCTCCAGAGAAACAGAATCATGGGGTTCTGCTTGTGTATAAAGATAGATGATAGATAGATAAATAGATAGATAGATAGATTTCTTATAAGGAGTCGGCTCCCACAGTTATGGAAGCTGTCAAGCCCTAAGATCTGCAGAGTGAATGAGAAGACTGGAGATCCAAGAGAGCCAATAGTTTAGTTATGAAGGTCTGAGAATCAGGACAGCTGGTTGTGTAGTTCTGTTAATAGTTTGAAGCTGAGCAGGCTCAAGACCCATGAAGAGCCAAGGACTTGAACAGTTACACTGTTCAAGTCTGAAAGCGGGAAAATGTTCCAATTTAAATACCATCAGGAAGAAAGAATCCTCTTTTACTTGGGAAAGGGTCAGGCTTTTCACTCTATTCAGGGCTTCAACTGATTAGATGAGGCCCACCCACATTGGGGAGAGCAATCTGCTTAATTAGTCTACCAACTAAACGTCAATCTCATTCAAAAACACCCTCATAGAAGCACTCCAAATAATGTTTTACCAGATAGCTGGGCATCCTGTGGCCCAGTCGATTGACACATAAAATTAACCATTATAAATCCATTTTTATATGGATCACACACTTGATTGTAAATTCAAACTCCTACCCATGATCCATAAGGTCATATTCCTCCAAGCCTCACCTCAGGCCATATTCCCACATGCTTGTTCTATGGTAACCACAGCACTGGTCTGACTGCTCCTGAAACTCATCAAAATCTTGGCCGCTGCAGTATTTTTATATTCACTGACCTCCTAGGCTCTTTCTCTGCCCGCCCCCCCCCCCCCCCTCCCCGGTGTTTCACATGTCATGACTGGATCTTTCCCACTTTTCTAGCCTCAATTTAAATGCCTTCTCCTTGGAGATACCTCCCTTGAGTACCAATGCTTCTTTCATTTCTACTTTCTTTCATTAACCCATTGTCTCTGGTCAAGTACCTTGGTTATGTTTCAATAGCCATTCTTAATTATCTAAAATTACTTATTGTCTCTTTCCTCTACTCAATGTAAGTGCCAAGACAGTTATACTTATGTCTGTTTTTCTCACTAATGCCTATCTAGCCCCAATATAGCTCATGATACATCATAAGCATTCCATAAACATGTAGTAAATAAATGAAAAATTGAATGGGCTGTGAGAACTCAGAAATGAGTAAGGCAAATCCATTGGGTCTAAGTATGATTGCAGCTCAATCTAAATGAAAGATTTTTCCAAATAGAAAATAATTAAATACCTTTATAGTTCTCCATAAAAACACTTTTAAAAACATCTAGTTGATGCCAAAAGTTCTTGAGGTTTATGTGACTATTTATTCTTTAGTTATAATGCAAGGCCAGAAAGGTTGAATGACTATCCTGTAATATAATCCAAAGGTTTCTTTAATTCTGACTGATTATGTTTGTACAAGTAAAAATACTGACTTCATTTTGATAGAGGGCCCTAAATTCTGGATTTCCTATTTGATGGTTTATTTTGCCTAGTGTTGGATTGGGTTAGAAATATTGTAAGACTCCTCTGAGTTTTATTCATCCAAAAGGCCATTATCATACACAAAGATTGATCTCCAAACCTCAGCTTCCTCAGATATAAGATAGCAATGACAATATCTCCTTTCCAATGTGTCTAGCACAGGTCTTAGCCCACATAAAATCTCAGTGGGCTGCAACTGTTCTTAGTGTATAGGTAGTAAGATGAGAAGTCTTGGTAGGTCAGCCCAGAAATGAAGAATAATTAGTTGGGACTCGACTAAAAAACCTGGGATGCTCTGGTCATGGGACAGACAGAATTCAAGACAGGCTGACCACACGTTTGCAGGAACAAAGCTTTAAAGCCCATCAGGACTGGAGAGAGCAAGATAGAGCAAATATTCAGAAGAAACTATATTAGTGTTTAAAATACAAGGACAGGGACTCAAGAAAGAGAAGAAACATCCAGTACTCAGATAGCTAAGGATCCAGGGCACAAGATAATCCATAAGTCTCATGCAAAGTTCCTGAAACCTTGTCTGATAAGCATCAGCTGGCCCAGACCAAGGGACCTCAGTGATAGAAATTGAGGTTTCAGTGGCAAGGACATCCGAAGTAATCAGAGTCATAGGGGAGGGCTCAAGTATTATGAGACTCTCTGCATGTTGAAATAAGAGGTCGTCATGGAGGTGATAATACCTTGGCTTTATAGCACTAACATAATGTCCTATTATCTAAGCAATAATATTTTGACCCATGAAGGATGTAGTATGTATATGGAGTAACTTGATGTATGTGATAACTAAAGCCAAGAATAGTTTAATCACATAATTCACCCATGAAGCTGGAGTGGGAGCATTGCATATGCCTTTTTATGTCCAGCCCAGAATTTTACCTTTCATAGTAGGGAGTCACAATCAATAAATATCAAAAGTACACAATGGATACTTGAAAACTCCACCTTCCTAGAAAGATCTGTGTCAATTTTGGTTGGATGCCTAGTGTAGCCTTAGGGAATCTAGTCAGGAAAGGACTAGCCATGATTCTGGACTGGACACCAATAATAAAACATATTTTTGTAAATAAAATGAGTGCATAGTTCTTTTCCTTTTATACAGTGAATATAAACTATGTTGGCTGTTCAGTTTTTATTCTTATTCCCACTTGTGAATTGATTCTGTGTTCCCTTTTATGACTGATTTTATAATGATCTCCAAGTGACATACGTTATTCTTACGTACAAGTGGAATAGGTAGCTGCCCACCAAGTACAATTTGAAAATCCGATAATCCAGATCTCCCACTATCTCACCCCGTCACCTCCACTGATTAGTCTAGACACCAAAGTGAGGTGCTGCTGAGGCTTCTGTGTGATTACAGATGTCACCTGGGAAGGAAATGTGTGGAGTCCTCATTAGTCATTAACACCATCTCAGATAACCATCAGGGTGAAAAAATGACAGTGTGATGGCTTTTTGTATCTATTTTTTTGTTTTTATTTTTATTTTTTCTAACTCTGAGCATTTGCTTCTTAAAGAATAGCTATGAATAAAGAAGTTTCTATTCGAAAAAGCTCATTCTACAAACTTTAGATTGTGGTTCTCAACTATGGTGGCACTTTAAAATAATCTGGGAAGATTTTTAAATCCTTGCACCAAATCTGTACCCCAACAGTATGTGTGAATCGCTGGAAGCAGTACCTTGGAGCCAGCGCTTTTTATAAAGCTCCCCAGGTGATTCCATTGGGAAGCCAAGGTTGACAACCACTTCTCTGGATGTCCTCCAGCATGAATAGGATACTAACATGAAGCATTTGTAAAGGGTATTTACCTTCATAGTAGAATTAAAAGATTGAGTAAACCATTTAAAACATAGATTAAAATACATCATAATTTTTAATTCGGGATACATGGAGACTGGGGATTAGGGGTAAGGGGCAATCTTTTACCTCTGTGTGGTCATAATACTTATCTTTAGTAAACTTGTTAATTGTGAAAAGAGAAAAAGGACCAAAAGGAGTAGAAAAATACATATAGTGGTGTTGATAAGAAGAAATAGTTTTGAGCAATAAGATCTTATATCGAATCTTATTTTTCTCATATGACTAAAATACAAAATTGACAATGGAATAATGATTGCATTTGCATTGTATTACTTCCTACTTTTTGAAATTAAAATATAATGTACATACTGCAAAATGGACTCTTTTCGGTGTCTAGTTCTGCAAGTTTTGACAAACACAGTTTTGTAACTACTATATAGTAGTTACCCCCTTAAAAATTACCACCTTCCTATTTGTAATCAACCTCTCTCCTCTACCCTTAGGCCCTGCCAATCATTGATTTCTTTTTTTTTTTTTTTTTCTTTTTTAGAGACGGGGTCTTGCTGTGTTGCTTAGCCTGGCCTTGAACTCCTGGACCCATAAAGTCTTCCTGTCTCAGCCTCCAGAGTAGCTGGGACTATTAGGTGCACACCACTGTACTCTGACCTCTTTTCTATTCTTCTGGTTTTGCCTTTTCTGAATGTATTGTAAACAAAGTCATGCAGTTTTGTTGTCGTTTTAATAGTTATATTTTAATACGGCATAATTAATGTGTAGATTTTCTGCAATATGTTCTGAAATGATTAGATATTCTTGCCTGAAAGAGAAACCTGTAATCCTTAACCAGGAAGAATTTACTTTGAGAGCTACCTGCACTGTAAACAAACATGCAGACCTGGGGGAGGTGAACTGCTTGGGAGGACAGAATTTACCAATTAAAAACAAGTTCAGTGATAGAAACATTGAGATTGATTCAGAAAAACACCAGTCACATAATTAAGCCTAAGGAAATAAAACACAAGACAGAGAAAAATTTTTTTAGCTAACAAAAAATAAATGCTCAATTTTCTTGCTAGAAAAGCAATATATAGTAAAAAAAAAAAAAAAAAAAAAAGTAGAAGCAAAGGCAAGTAAGTAGAAGGACCTGTCCTCTCACCACCAATTAAAAATTATAGATTTTATGCACAATTTAAACATATTTCACACATAGTAATACGCTCACATTTATGTAAATATATAGAAAAAACATATTTTTTCTTACAAAATGGATATTTTGCATGCTGTTTCATAAAATATATTTCTCTCAAAGCTTTTTACTAAATTATGAATTATGAATAGCTTCTGCCAACAGTACGTGGTAATGGTTGAAAGTACAGGAGTTAAGAACATGGACTTTGAACCAGACAGACCTGACTATTATCCCAGGTCCTCTACTTACCAGATCTGTGACCTGGAGCAAAATATTAAAATTCTGCAAGCTTCATTTGTCTCACTTGCAAAATAAAGACAATTATACCTAATTTGTAAGTGTGTTGTGAGTATTAAGATAAAACAATACAGGTAAATGATTTAGTATACTGCCTGGAAAATAATAGTTATTCTACCGAGTTAGTGAACAGGAAAAGCTCAGGAAATACTGGAAATCAATGGTTTTTTTTTTTTTTGGAGAAGGAGTTCTCCCATATTCATTGCATATAATGTATTCATTCTAAGCCCGCAGTTGAAATTTTCACAGACCCCTGAATTTTCTGTTCATTTTGAGGTAATTGAGTACTCCCTAAATCACTTTAAGTTGTAAACATACTCTCATTCAGAAATTAGGTAGCCTATTCCCAGATAATAACCAAAATTCTCAATGTGATATAATGTCAGGTCTTCTCCCAGCCTCTGCTTGGGGTAGAAGACTTCAATGAAAAATGTAGTTGTGATAACTTTTCTACTTCTGCATGGCAGTCTTCTTCCATTCCCTGGCTGACTACCCAATTTCTAACACTTTACTTGTTGCAGTTGGAGAGGGAGGAGTGATAATTATGCAGGGAAGGTCTTTCTGGAACTAGTGTTATACATAGGCCTGTGCTGTTGGGGCCAGTGGGCAGGTGACTGTCTTGGGGGCACTTTATTTGGCTTTTCAGAGGACTCTGCTGGGCCCTCTGTCCTGCAGCTCTCTTGACCCAAGTGAAAGCATCTCTATTTCTGAGAGGCCCTCAGGACTCTTTCTTTACCCCAGGAATTTGGCACTCACCTCTGGGTTCTGGCTGCTTTTGTTTCTCTGCTCACTATGCAGTCACTTGGAATAGGCTCATGATGAATTCCTCTAATATGGAAAAGCCTTTCTCTCTCTCCCGTCCATGAGAACCCTGGAGAATCCCTTGCCCCAACATAGTGGAATTGCAGGTCACCTCAACATGGAAACATTCTTCTGACGCCATGACTAAAGCTGTTAGGAATGAAGAAATAAAATTTGTGTTATCCTAGTAGTGGGAAAATTAATCCCAGGTTGTTACTTGTTCATGACCCAAACAAGTAAAGAGCCAAATAAAATTTGTTGAATTTTCAACAAAACTGATCTGATTTCAAAAACCTTTCCATCATACTTTTCCTGTAAATGCATAGTCAGTGCTCAGTAGATAAATGCTGAATTTGCATCTATGGCCAGGAATATAGGAGCCCTGAGAAAAATAGGCAGGATCTATACAATTGAGTAGCAAATGATTTTACTCAAATATTTGAGAGAACAACTTACTGTTCAGCCAAATTGTAATTGCAATCACGTCTTTTGAAAATTAACTTAGATTAGTCATGATAATTTTTCTCTTCTTTTTTTCTGTATCAAACACTGAGCACTCATTAGCTATTATGGAGTAAATATTCACACTAAATGAAACACCAGTATTACCTGACTCCTGATAATAAAGCACCATCCCTATCTTGAGAACATCCCTATCTTGAGAATATAACACTGTTATGTTAACAGTGTTAAATAAAACACAGCCTGCACTGATGCCACAGTGTTGGCTCAGATTCAATTTTGAACTACTCACTGTACCATGTTACATTTAATCACTGCTTATTTGAGTGATAGCAATTTTATTCTATGTCAAGCATTTTATTCTTGACTTGCTATTTGACAGAACATTTGGTCAGTGGTGGACTGCTTTAGAGGTCTTACTTTTTTCTGTTTTCTCACTAAAGCACTCTCTCAGAAAGGCATTTGAGAAAAAGATTTGGAGGTGGGCAGGGCCTTTCATTTGTCTTACAGTTTTATTACTCTGCCTTTCTTAGGCCTGGCTCACATCCAGTGTCTCAGAGCCTCTGTCTGCCAAGAAGCCAACCTCCTGGTTGGAAAGATAACCAAATCAGGAGACATTCGACTAAGGAGCTGGAAATAAAGAGATCAACAATAAACACGGTGCATTAAGTATTCTATTTCGTGACCCTAAGTAACAAACATGAAAAAAAACTATATGCCTCACAAGGCTATAAAGGACTCAACTCAATGATGGCCTGGTAAAATCAGATTATTCTTTCTCACATTTCCCTTTAGAGGGTTGATTCTCAGAGATTCATCTAGCTGGTAAAGTGTTTGACAAATGCTTCAGCAAAACTTTTTAAAAAGTGCTTTCCAAATCTACTTATCAAATATCATGAATCTAGAAATCCTTTCTAAATATAATGGCATCTTTCTACAAACCAGGTAGGATTCTTTTGTTGCAAGAAATAGAAGCACAATAGGGACCAGATGAAGCAAAAAGAGAAAGGACATCAGAAAGATATCCCAAAATGTATATAAACACCAAAGCATGTAATAGAATCCAGATATACAGTCCACTGGGCTTCAGAAATGGGCCACAAAAATGGAGCCCTGTGGAAACTTGGGAAACCTTCCTTCTATATCTTCTGTTTGGGCTTTTCCTGTGAATGTAAATGTACTTTTATCTTACATTGTGCTGCCCCCAAATCCACATAGTGGAGTATAACTTTTAAAAAGAATCCATATATTATATGTCATCATTGAGGAACCCAGGAAGAGTCCCAGTCCTCAAATTCTCAACGCAGGGATCGCATGGCTCAGTGCAAATCATGCACCCATCCCAGGAATAATCTGTGGCTCTAGTGACTGAGTCATGCTACAAAAGTGCTGCTATAGTTTAAGATCTATGGATTGAGATCATGGGGCAATTCCCAGAAAATTTGAGATATTTTCCTTGAAACGCTTTGTGAGGTAGGGGAGTTTGGGGATAAATGAAATATTGGCATCCTGTGTTTTCAACTTTTCAGATAGTGAATGCTAACATGTTAAAGTTTTAAACAGAGCTATGAAGATAAAAGAGTATATGAATGGATAAATGAGATAAATATGTATAGCATTGCACTACATTAAAATGCTGGCTGAACTTATTTGGAAAAGAGACAACACAACAAAAAAGTTAAATGTTGACTCTGGAAATTTTTTGCCTAAATTTGAAATTTGGTTCCACTATTTACAAGCAATGGGTCTGCTGTGTGCCCAAATTTCTTCATCCATATAAAGAGAATAATAGAATTGCCCCTCTCTATGGGTTATTTTGTGATTAAAATTAATTAATATACATGTAAAGTGTTTTGAACAATAACTGGTGCATAGGAACACTTTATTGTTAATTGCTGTCACTTTATTTTTTTGGATATTCAATATGAGAAATCAGTTCAACTTTTATCTCACCCCACTGAGTTACTGTGAGATAATATAAAACCTGATTATTGCTGCATTAGTTTGGACTCAGTTTCTCACATGGGTAATACTGACTTTGGTGGCCTTTAGTGGGGACTTATCAGACCACTCAAAGCCATTAAATTCTTTAGTAAAGCAAATAGTGCAAAACTGAGTAATGTCCAATAGTCAAATAAGGTCTTGTATTCACTTTTAACTTCATGATTCTAGATGAATCTGCATGACATTGGGGTCCTTCTCTTTCACCCATCAAATATTGCCTCTCAAAATTATAGTCATTTTATGCACACATGAAATGAAGAGGCCTATAGGTTAGCAAATAATAATATACCATTGTTTTGAGCTTCATAAATATGCAGTTCAAATTTCATAGGTTCATGAATAAATGCAGGGAAATGGATTTAGCACATATTTCTTATTTAGTGTTTATGTGCTTGTCCATCTGTTGTTTGATCATTGCATTATAGAAGAGCATTTATACAGCTAAAAGAAAGACCAATTTTACTTCCAAATCTGTTTTCACAAAACAATAGATCCATTTTCAAAGGCTCGTATATTATCATGGAAGGTTGTTGTGGGACAGGTAACCTACAAGAAACAAATTCACTTTCTTTTTCTTCCTTCACTTTTTATTTCATTCATATACCCCCCTATAGACACACACACATACACACAACTTACACACTTCACACATGGGCAATAAGAAGGTCCATGCTGGGGGGCGGAGCAAGATGGCCAAATAGGAACAGCTCCAGTCTCCAACTCCCAGCGCGAGCGACACAGAAGACCGGTGATTTCTGCATTTTCAACTGAGGTACTGGGTTCATCTCACTGGCGAGTGCCGGACGATCGGTGCTGGTCAGCTGCTGCAGCCCGACCAGTGAGAGCTGAAGCAGGGCGAGGCATTGCCTCACCTGGGAAGCGCAAGGGGGAAGGGAATCCCTTTTCCTAGCCAGGGGAACTGAGACACACAACACCTGGAAAATCGGGTAACTCCCACCCCAATACTGCGCTTTAAGCAAACAGGCACACCAGGAGATCATATCCCACACCTGGCCGGGAGGGTCCCACACCCACGGAGCCTCCCTCATTGCTAGCACAGCAGTCTGTGATCTACCGGCAAGGCAGCAGCGAGGCTGGGGGAGGGGCGCCCGCCATTGCTGAGGCTTAAGTAGGTAAACAAAGCTGCTGGGAAGCTCGAACTGGGTGGAGCTCACAGCAGCTCAAGGAAACCTGCCTGTCTCTGGAGACTCCACCTCTGGGGACAGGGCAATAACAAACACAGCCGAAACCTCTGCAGATGGAAACGACTCTGTCTGACAGCTTTGAAGAGAGCAGTGGATCTCCCAACACGGAGGTTGAGATCTGAGAAGGGACAGACTCCCTGCTCAAGTGGGTCCCTGACCCCTGAGTAGCCTAACTGGGAGACATCCCCCACTAGGGGCAGTCTGACACCCCACACCTCACAGGGTGGAGTACAACCCTGAGAGGAAGCTTCCAAAGCAAGAATCAGACAGGTACACTCGCTGTTCAGAAATATTCTATCTTCTGCAGCCTCTGCTGCTGATACCCAGGCAAACAGGGTCTGGAGTGGACCTCAAGCAATCTCCAACAGACCTACAGCTGAGGGTCCTGACTGTTAGAAGGAAAACTATCAAACAGGAAGGACACCTACACCAAAACCCCATCAGTACATCACCATCATCAAGACCAGAGGCAGATAAAACCACAAAGATGGGGAAAAAGCAGGGCAGAAAAGCTGGAAATTCAAAAAATAAGAGCACATCTCCCCCGGCAAAGGAGCGCAGCTCATCACCAGCAACGGATCAAAGCTGGACAGAAAATGACTTTGACGAGATGAGAGAAGAAGGCTTCAGTCCATCAAATTTCTCAGAGCTAAAGGAGGAATTATGTACCCAGTGCAAAGAAACTAAAAATCTTGAAAAAAAAGTGGAAGAACTGATGGCTAGAGTAATTAATGCAGAGAAGGTCATAAACGAAATGAAAGAGATGAAAACCATGACACGAGAAATACGTGACAAATGCACAAGCTTCAGTAACCGACTGGATCAACTGGAAGAAAGAGTATCTGCGATTGAAGATCAAATGAATGAAATGAAGCGAGAAGAGAAACCAAAAGAAAAAAGAAGAAAAAGAAATGAACAAAGCCTGCAAGAAGTATGGGATTATGTAAAAAGACCAAATCTACGTCTGATTGGGGTGCCCGAAAGTGAGGGGGAGAATGGAACCAAGTTGGAAAACACTCTTCAGGATATCATCCAGGAGAACTTCCCCAACCTAGTAGGGCAGGCCAACATTGAAATCCAGGAAATACAGAGAACGCCACAAAGATACTCCTCGAGAAGAGCAACTCCAAGACACATAATTGCCAGATTCACCAAAGTTGAAATGAAGGAAAAAATCTTAAGGGCAGCCAGAGAGAAAGGTCGGGTTACCCACAAAGGGAAGCCCATCAGACTAACAGCAGATCTCTCGGCAGAAACTCTACAAGCCAGAAGAGAGTGGGGGCCAATATTCAACATTCTTAAAGAAAAGAATTTTAAACCCAGAATTTCATATCCAGCCAAACTAAGTTTCATAAGTGAAGGAGAAATAAAATCCTTTACAGATAAGCAAATGCTTAGAGATTTTGTCACCACTAGGCCTGCCTTACAAGAGACCCTGAAGGAAGCACTAAACATGGAAAGGAACAACCGGTACCAGCCATTGCAAAAACATGCCAAAATGTAAAGACCATCGAGGCTAGGAAGAAACTGCATCAACTAACGAGCAAAATAATCAGTTAATATCATAATGGAAGGATCAAGTTCACACATAACAATATTAACCTTAAATATAAATGGACTAAATGCTCCAATTAAAAGACACAGACTGGCAAACTGGATAAAGAGTCAAGACCCATCAGTCTGCTGTATTCAGGAGACCCATCTCACACGCAGAGACATACATAGGCTCAAAATAAAGGGATGGAGGAAGATTTACCAAGCAAATGGAGAACAAAAAAAAGCGGAGGTTGCAATACTAGTCTCTGATAAAACAGACTTTAAACCATCAAAGATCAAAAGAGACAAAGAAGGCCATTACATAATGGTAAAGGGATCAATTCAACAGGAAGAGCTAACTATCCTAAATATATATTCACCCAATACAGGAGGACCCAGATTCATAAAGCAAGTCCTTAGAGACGTACAAAGAGACTTAGACTCCCATACAATAATAATGGGAGACTTCAACACTCCACTGTCAATATTAGACAGATCAACGAGACAGAAAGTTAACAAGGATATCCAGGAATTGAACTCATCTCTGCAGCAAGCAGACCTAATAGACATCTATAGAACTCTCCACCCCAAATCAACAGAATATACATTCTTCTCAGCACCACATCGTACTTACTCCAAAATTGACCACGTAATTGGAAGTAAAGCACTCCTCAGCAAATGTACAAGAACAGAAATTATAACAAACTGTCTCTGAGACCACAGTGCAATCAAACTAGAACTCAGGACTAAGAAACTCAATCAAAACCACTCAACTACATGGAAACTGAACAACCTGCTCCTGAATGACTACTGGGTACATAACGAAATGAAGGCAGAAATAAAGATGTTCTTTGAAACCAATGAGAACAAAGATACAACATACCAGAATCTCTGGGACACATTTAAAGCAGTGTGTAGAGGGAAATTTATAGCACTAAATGCCCACAAGAGAAAGCAGGAAAGATCTAAAATTGACACTCTAACATCGCAATTGAAAGAACTATAGAAGCAAGAGCAAACCCATTCGAAAGCTAGCAGAAGGCAAGAAATAACTAAGTTCAGAGCAGAACTGAAGGAGATAGAGACACAAAAAACTCTCCAAAAAATCAATGAATCCAGGAGTTGGTTTTTTGAAAAGATCAACAAAATTGACAGACCACTAGCAAGACTAATAAAGAAGAAAAGAGAGAAGAATCAAATCGACGCAATTAAAAATAATAAAGGGGATATCACCACCGACCCCACAGAAATACAAACTACCATCAGAGAATACTGTAAACACCTCTACGCAAATAAACTGGAAAATCTAGAAGAAATGGATAATTTCCTGGACACTTACACTCTTCCAAGACTAAACCAGGAAGAAGTTGAATCCCTGAATAGACCAATAGCAGGCTCTGAAATTGAGGCAATAATTAATAGCCTACCAACCAATAAAAGTCCAGGACCAGATGGATTCACAGCTGAACTCTACCAGAGGTACAAGGAGGAGTTGGTACCATTCCTTCGGAAACTATTCCAATCAATAGAAAAAGAGGGAATCCTCCCTAACTCATTTTATGAGGCCAACATCATCCTGATACCAAAGCCTGGCAGAGACACAACAAAAAAAGAGAATTTTAGACCAATATCCCTGATGAACATCGATGCAAAAATCCTCAATAAAATACTGGCAAACCGGATTCAGCAACACATCAAAAAGCTTATCCACCATGATCAAGTGGGCTTCATCCCTGGGATGCAAGGCTGGTTCAACATTTGCAAATCAATAAACATAATCCAGCATATAAACAGAACCAAAGACAAGAACCACATGATTATCTCAATAGATGCAGAAAAGGCTTTTGACAAAATTCAACAGCCCTTCATGCTAAAAACGCTCAATAAATTCGGTATTGATGGAACGTACCTCAAAATAATAAGAGCTATTTATGACAAACCCACAGCCAATATCATACTGAATGGGCAAAAACTGGAAAAATTCCCTTTGAAAACTGGCACAAGACAGGGATGCCCTCTCTCACCACTTCTATTCAACATAGTGCTGGAAGTTCTGGCTAGGGCAATGAGGCAAGAGAAAGAAATCAAGGGTATTCAGTTAGGAAAAGAAGAAGTCAAACTGTCCCTGTTTGCAGATGACATGATTGTATATTTAGAAAACCCCATTGTCTCAGCCCAGAATCTCCTTAAGCTGATAAGCAACTTCAGCAAAGTCTCAGGATACAAAATTAATGTGCAAAAATCACAAGCATTCTTATACACCAGTAACAGACAAACAGAGAGCCAAATCAGGAATGAACTTCCATTCACAATTGCTTCAAAGAGAATAAAATACCTAGGAATCCAACTTACAAGGGATGTAAAGGACCTCTTCAAGGAGAACTACAAACCACTGCTCAGTGAAATAAAAGAGGACACAAACAAATGGAAGAACATACCATGCTCATGGATAGGAAGAATCAATATCGTGAAAATGGCCATACTGCCCAAGGTAATTTATAGATTCAATGCCATCCCCAGCAAGCTACCAATGACTTTCTTCACAGAATTGGAAAAAACTGCTTTAAAGTTCATATGGAACCAAAAAAGAGCCTGCATCTCCAAGACAATCCTAAGTCAAAAGAACAAAGCTGGAGGCATCACGCTACCTGACTTCAAACTATACTACAAGGCTACAGTAACCAAAACAGCATGGTACTGGTACCAAAACAGAGATATAGACCAATGGAAAAGAACAGAGTCCTCAGAAATAATACCACACATCTACAGCCATCTGATCTTTGACAAACCTGAGAGAAACAAGAAATGGGGAAAGGATTCCCTATTTAATAAATGGTGCTGGGAAAATTAGCTAGCCATAAGTAGAAAGCTGAAACTGGATCCTTTCCTTACTTCCTATATGAAAATTAATTCAAGATGGATTAGAGACTTAAATGTTAGACCTAATACCATAAAAATCCTAGAGGAAAACCTAGGTAGTACCATTCAGGACATAGGCATGGGCAAAGACTGCATGTCTAAAACACCAAAAGCAACGGCAGCAAAAGCCAAAATTGACAAATGGGATCTCATTAAACTAAAGAGCTTCTGCACAGCAAAAGTAACTACCATCAGAGTGAACAGGCAACCTACAGAATGGGAGAAAATTTTTGCAATCTACTCATCTGACAAAGGGCTAATATCCAGAACCTACAAAGAACTCAAACAAATTTACAAGAAAAAAACAAACAACCCCATCAAAAAGTGGGCAAAGGATATGAACAGACATTTCTCATAAGAAGACATTCATACAGCCAACAGACACATGAAAAAATGCTCATCATCACTGGCCATCAGAGAAATGCAAATCAAAAGCACAATGAGATACCATCTCACACCAGTTAGAATGGCGATCATTAAAAAGTCAGGAAACAACAGGTGCTGGAGAGGATGTGGAGAAATAGGAACACTTTTACACTGTTGGTGGGATTGTAAACTAGTTCAACCATTCTGGAAAACAGTATGGCGATTCCTCAAGGATCTAGAACTAGATTTACCATATGACCCAGCCATCCCATTACTGGGTATATACCCAAAGGATTATAAATTATGCTGCTATAAAGACACATGCACACGTATGTTTATTGCAGCACTATTCACAATAGCAAAGACTAGGAATCAACCCAAATGTCCATCAGTGACAGATTGGATTAAGAAAATGTGGCACATATACACCATGCAATACTATGCAGCCATCAAAAAGGATGAGTTTGTGTCCTTTGTAGGGACATGGATGCAGCTGGAAACCATCATTCTTAGCAAACTATCACAAGAACAGAAAACCAAACACCGTATGTTCTCACTCATAGGTGGGAACTGAACAATGAGATCACTTGGACTCAGGAAGGGGAACATCACACACAGGGGCCTATCATGGGGAGGGGGGAGGGGGGAGGCATTGCATTGGGAGTTATACCTGATGTAAATGACGAGTTGATGGGTGCAGCACACCAACATGGCACAAGTATACATATGTAACAAACCTGCACGTTATGCACATGTACCCTACAACTTAAAGTATAATAATAATAAATAAATAAATAAATAAATAAAAGAAACTGTGAGTCAATTAAAACTCTTTTCTTTATAAATTAAAAAAAAAATAAATTAAAAAAAAAAAAAAAGAAGGTCCATGCTATTCTAGCTATCACTTAAAATTGAAGCAAAAAGCCACCTGCAGGTTGAAATGGTTATTAGGTTTAGCTGTGCCAACAAAACTTACATAGTTATAAGAGTGTCCTGAATTCATTCCAACAATCTTGGATCCATATTCTAAAAAAGGACATTAACAAGACAGACTTTGGCCAAAGAGGGAGAGCATTGCTGTTAAAGGCTCTGAAAATTACATATTTGAGAAATAATGAAAAGAACCAGAAACACCTTAGGCTCTTGTGACTCAATACTTCTCAATGGTAAAACCTCCTAATGCTTTTAAAAGTTACAAACCACTAGTCAAAGATTGCACATATATGCTGTAAAAATTAATTGTATTTAAATAGCATATAATTGTTTAAGTTCTATAAAAATAGATATTCAATTAAACAGACGTTTATTCCATTATTTCACAAAGGATTATATTAGGTGCTGGGTGTTGTGAGTGAAGAGGATGGGCTTAGCTTTGGATGTGAAACATTTGAAGGGTTGTCAGGATAGTCATGTATAGCAGGCAATTAGACACATTCTGGTCTGAGTCTGCATAGAGTAAGCAGGACTAAATGTGAATAGGTGTTAATATAATCTGTATAGAAATGATGATTAATGTAATCAGCACAGTGAAATGAAAGGGCCCAGGAATAGAATCGTGCTATTGTGGTTGCCTACATTTTAAGGGAATCTGAACCTCCATGTCCTGCCCACCCTGCTTACTCCACTAACTTAGCCTGCCACTTGGTGGCTCTAGTCAATTTCAGTTGCAGGTGAGAGTAGGTAGTTGCCATTCTCCCATGGGCAGCTTTAGAGACATGTGTGTGTTTCTGTGTGTTTTTTTGTGTGTGTGTACAAGAAGGTGGAAGAGCAATGTTTTTCTGTTAAAAATTGTCAGGAAAGTAGAAGTTCCAGTAAGAACCAGAAAAGTAGAGGATCATGATGGACACCAAGAAGGAAGAACATTTCAAAAGCAGAGAATGATCAGCACCATTAGATGATATGGAGAGAAGGATAACAATGTAAAATGCAATTGACTTGGATAATTGTTATTGAAGTCATTCTAAGAAAAAGATAAAGTAGGGTGCTAAGTGAAGATCTCATTTTCAAAGCATTGGAAAGTAAACTGAAGTAGAGGGTAATGGCTGTTATGAAGTAAAGTCTTTGAGCATAGCCTATTATTTTAGGAAGTCTCTTATTAAAGGGGAGAAGAAGATGAGATAGTAGCTTAATGCAGAGGCAGGATCAAGAAAGTAATTTGTTTTAAGATAGGGAATATATAAACGTGTTTATAATCAGAAGAGAAGAAACAAGAGGAAAGTGATGGATTGAGGATGAGGAAACAGGGATGACTGATGGAGCAAAGTTCCAGAGGACAGAAGGATGAAAGGCATTGAGATAACAAGTGGAATAATTATTTTACATAAAGACAAAGTAATTTGTCCTCTGAGACAGGATGAACAGTGGAAAGTATCGGTACCAGTCAGAGGAAATCCAAGGTGAAGAGGAGGATAATTAAAGTAGCTGATTCTGGCCGGGCGCGGTGGCTCAAGCCTGTAATCCCAGCACTTTGGGAGGCCGAGACGGGCGGATCACGAGGTCAGGAGATCGAGACCATCCTGGCTAACACGGTGAAACCCCGTCTCTACTAAAAAAATACAAAAAACTAGCCGGGCGAGGTGGCGGGCGCCTGTAGTCCCAGCTACTCGGGAGGCTGAGGCAGGAGAATGGCGCAAACCCGGGAGGCGGAGCTTGCAGTGAGCTGAGATCCGGCCACTGCACTCCAGCCTGGGCTACAGAGCGAGACTCCATCTCAAAAAAAAAAAAAAAAAAAAAAAAAAAGTAGCTGATTCTAAGAGTCTCATGGAAATGCACCCAGCGTTGGGTGCAGTGTTTACCCTTCAGCCTAGACAGGGGATATCAGCCTGATCAGAGACTCAGAGAACTGTGGGTTTGATGAGAATTATATCTGAGCCATATCAGCATCAAGCAGAACGTATATGGCTATGTAAGTCAATACTTTTGTTACCCAGAAAGACTTCAAGACCAGGTCAAGATCTGAGCCTTGTAAGTATCATTGGTCCAATGCTGGCCAATCTTCCTTCTCCTGAATCTGCACTGCAGGGCCCAACATTTCTCCCATCATGGCTGCTCTCCATTGACTTTCCACAAGCAGTTCTGACCAAGGTCTGCTGAGGTGGCTTCTACTCTTTAAAGACAGCAATGCTTCCAACTCTTTTCAGAGGCTCTTGAGAGGAGTGACCACAGTCTGAGAAGACAACTGGGGATGCAAAGTGAAGATAAACGACAACTGGAACAAGCTGAGTTTGAAATTAATTTATACTTCAGTGATAAAGTGAAGAAGGTAAAGCTATTATATACATTTGGTAAAGACTGGGTAATTATAAACAAATTAGAAGTTCCTGTTGGTATCATGAGTCAGAAAAGATTGTCAAACCAAATTATGAGAACCCCATGATAATGAATTAATCAATATTTAGATTTGCTTCTAAATTTTTACCTTTTTATGTTATGCAACACCTCATCATCTAGATAGTCTAAATTTTATCCTAGAGTTAAGTCAGGTCCCTTGCAAGTTGCATCCTATTGCCAAGAATCACTTTTACTGGACTGTGCTTTGGTATTTTGCATTGAGATACTATAAAGAGATTTATGAAATACTCTCTTTTATCTCTTGTAGGAATATTGTTGAAGGTATTACTCACCACAGCAGGCTGCCTCTTTTGTGCAGGCCTATGAGAGCACTTTCTCTTTGTCCTCAGACATGAACTTGAATTTCTTCTGAACAACTGGAACATTTTGATTCTATAGGCATTGGCGATATTTTAATTGATTGCAATTCCTTTTTTTGCTTTGGTCGTGTATCTACTGAGAATGGTTTTAGCTACAATTACTTACAATAACCAAGGTAAGCGAGTTTTTAATTTTTTTTGTAGCAAGAAAGTCTAAAAGTAACTGACTGCTGGGGTTAGTTCAACATCTCATATGAGGACAAACGTCTCTGAATTTCTCTCAGACACAGGATGGCTGCTGCAGCTTCAGGTATAATTCTCAAACTTCAGTGTGCAACAGAAACACCTGGGGAGTGGAGGAAGTGCCCAGAGGCCCAAGCTCCTTGAAAGAGAATAGGGCCTGTGCTTCTTATATGTTTACCGGGTTCCTAGATGATTCCACTATTGACCCAAGCTTGAGAACCACTGCTCTAGTGCCTGCCACTGAAGACAAGAAGGGGAAAACAAAGCATATCTCTTCCTTCTGCACTGTCTGTCTTCTTGGCTAGAAAGAAAAATATTTAGAGTCACTCCAGCCAAATTCCTCTTGCTTCTGCCCTAAAGAAGGCTGAGGAAGGATTAAAGAACTCTGCCTCCAAACCCAAAATTTTGCATTAAAGAAGAAGCAGAGGAATGGGTGTCGGATGGGTAAAGATGGGTGTGTAAAGATCAGTGGTTTGGGGGCAAATTGCCTCTAGTTATATACAAATGTATTTTATATTTTTAGTGGTAACTTTATCCTGAATTAATTTTGCTTTCCTATGTTTCTCTGATTTTTCTATTAAAATATTAGTTGTTATATATTAATTTATATAACCTACCCTCAACTGTTTACAAATGCTGAATGTATGGTGACTGTGATGAAATTCTTAGACACCCACTTGCCTCATTATCAATGGCAGAATCCAGGGATGGTGAGATTCCACTCCAAGCTGCCCTGGGGCCACAGTGAGGAAAATGCATGCATGCTTCATTTCCCACATGTTCATGTTCTGGGTTGAAAGCAGGCTGACCGGGTGATTCATAGCATCAAAGTAAAGCAGAGATGTCTCCTTAATTAGACACAACTTGGGATTTGCCTCTTTTGGCAATTCTCTTTCAGCCTAAGTATGAATGCTAGTTATTTTGTGACACTTTGTGGCTCTAGCTCATTAGATCAGAATCCTGATTATGCACCAGAAAAAGTACTGATGCTCTGGCCTATCTCCATTGGAGCTGTTGCTTAGGTATCCATATTTTTATTTAAAAGCTTCCCAGGTGATTCTAATGGACAGCCAAGGTTAAGGGATGACTGCTGTGACTGGTAGACTCTCTCACCTAAACTCTCTGTTTTGTGCTCTGACTTTGGCTTGATTCATCTGATTCTATTCCTAATTTCAATTTCTGTCTGCAGTTCTCACTCCAGGATCTCTGTTTTTCTGTTCCCAGATGTTAACCTGATTTTCACTTGTGAGAGCTCTTTGAGTTCAGGATTGGTTTTCTTGACCCTGGGCTGTAGGTTTTAATTAACCCTGCTCTAACATTCCAGTGGCAAGAGGTGACCTCCTTTTTCTGATTTGCAGTAGTACACCACCTCATCCCTCTGACAGCCAAAAAGTGTGGGAAAATCTCCGGGCTTACAAACTGTGTTTAAGGAGGCAATGATTGACTCTTCAGAGTTGCAGTGTTCAATATTCAGGAAGCTTTCTTTATTCCATCCCAATTCACCTGAATGTCAACTACACTCTCATTTGGTCCCCATCTGTTTCTAGGTAAATCTCCCAAATAGCCTCTTGACACTGAGAGCTGCTTGCTTTCTCCTCCCAGTTTCTAAACCCAGGAATCTTCACAACTCTGTTCTCCCCTACAGATCTCCAAAAGATCATCTCTGTACTGATGTACTGAATTTTTGCTAGTTTAATCTTTACCCTCCTAGGTTTCTTTTCTTTCTTTTTTTTTTTTTTTTTTTGAGTTTTAAATTTCTTTCCTCATCAACTTCCTTCAGGTTCTCGTGCTTTAGGTATAGCCTCTATACCCAAGCTACCTGCAAACAACAAATATGCCTCAAATTGAGGTAATAAAATCAATGGTTAAACATCCAGGCTTTGTAGTCAAGCAGCCTGGCTTCAAATCCTAAATCTGTGACTTCCAAATTGGTTTTCTCACTTGCAATGTGGGGTGATAATAAGACCTAATCTGTAGGATTGTTAGTAGAAAGAAGTAAGATGATCTTGGAGGATTTTCTGACACACAGTAAGTGATGCAGACATGTTAGGTATTTGCCACAGATACTGAGATGGAATTTGCCTCACATGTATTCATTTATTGAGGATCAACACCTGTGAAAGTTAGCAGGGAAGAAGTTCAACTGAGATGTTGGCCATGCTGTGTTTTAAAGTAAACATTACCTTTTTTTCCCTCTCTCTCTCTCTCTTTTTTTTTTTTTTTTTTTTTTTGAGACAGAGTCTGGTTCAGTCACCCAGGCTGGAGTGCAGTGGTGCAATCTCTGCTCACTGCAACCTCCACCTCCCAGGTTCAAGGGATTCTCCTGCTTCCGCCTCCTGAGTAGCTGGGATTACAGGTGCCCGCCATCATGCCCCGCTAATTTATGTATTTTTAGTACAGACTGGGTTTCACCATATTGGCCAGGCTGGTCTCGAACTCCTGACCTCAAGTGATACCTTACTCAGCCTCCCAAAGTGCTGGGATTAAGACGTGAGCCACCGCTCCCGACCGTAAACATTTCCTTCGAATGTCACTCTGTGCTGGGTGGAAATGGGCAGCCTCTAGACGCTCTCCTTACCAGCCACCACATGCTGCTCAGAGGAGCTTGTGGCCCTGGGTGAGGACGCTCCCTGCAGGTGAAGGAAACCCTGAAGAGTCTGACAGCTGTTGGCAGTCACGCTTCCTGGGCTCTCAGCGGGTCTTCTTTGAAGGAGCAGGCGGTGCCTCTCAGTGTCTACCACAGTGTCTCCCTCATTCCTCTGGTTTGCAGGAGAAAAGTGCACCTGTCTGATGTGCCTTAGCCGTGGTGTGTAGTGGGGAGGGGAGTGGCGGCGGTAGTTTTTCCTCAGGTAGCCTATGTTTAGAAATAATATGCTCACGGAAAGCCCCTATTCTTTTAGTTACAAACTACCATGAACCGGTGGCTTACAAACTACGGAAGCTTATTTCTCACAATTCTGGGAGCTGGAAAGTTTGTGCTCAAGTTACTGGCAGATTTGGTGTCAGGTGAGCCCTCCTGGTTCATATATGGTTGGCTTCCTGCTGTATCCTCACAGGGTGGAAGAGGCAAGCAGCTCTCTGGAGTCATAAGGGTGGTGCTAATCCCATTTCTGAGGGTGGAGCCTACCAAAGGCCCCGCCTCCTCACAACACCACTTTGAGGGTTAGAATTTCAACAGTTAACATTTGGAGGGGTACGAACATTCAGAACACAGCACCTATCAATACAAACAGGACATTTCAGAAGCCTGAGGATGCACCTAATTTCACGTTTTTAGATTCCTGGGCTAGAGTTCAGGTTTTTATTATCACAAATAAGAGAGAGCAGAAGGAAGTAAACGTACAATGGGAACAGGGTGATTTTAAATGAGTTTTGGTCCTCAGACCTTGGTCTGAGGTAGTTTCTGGAGATTCTGCTAACACAGCCTGTCAGCAAACAACAGCATTTGTGCACAGAGCTCCCAGGATTCCACTTTACAAAATCACTTTGAGCTACCACTTCATAATTTATATAAAGGCATTGTTTCAATAGCCTGCAAGAAATTTTGGAAGACAAATCTAATAACTGATTTTTTTTACAGGTTATTTTCCAGGGTAACTAAAAATCAAAACTGATTTACTTAAAATGGTCATCCCAGTTTTAATAAATGTTTAATTTCTCAGATGCTATGATCTTTGTCTTCATTCTTTACTCAGCAGGAACTGGATTAATTCCTGAAGAAAGATAAACAAATATTTTTTGTTACAGACTTGGTCAAATGTTTTCTCAATCCTTTTGGCCTGGGATAATTGTAAATACACAGCATGTTTAACCAGACCTCTGTGGGGTCTCATGGACAGGGGATGAAAGACCATTAGATTTTAGACAGTCTATACAACAACTATCATCCTTGAGGTTGTCCATGGTAGCCTTCTTTCTGTTCTTTTTTTTTTTTTTTTTTTTTGAGACAGAGTCTCACTCTGCTGCCCAGGCTGGAGTGCAGTGCAATGGTGCAATCTCGGCTCACGGCAACCTCCACCTCCCAGGTTAAAGCGATCCTCCTGCCTCAGCTTCCTGAGTAGTTGGGACTACAGGCATGCACCACCATGCCCAGCTAATTTTTGTATTTTTAGTAAAGATGGGGTTTCACCATGTTGGCCAGGCTGGTCTGGAACTCCTGACCTCAAGTAATTCACCTCCTTAGCCTCCCAAAGTGCTGGGATTACAGGCGTGAGCCACCGTGTCCGGTCCCTTAGCGCATTCTTAAATCATACTCATCAAGTGGGAAATGTAGCTTTGTGGATATATTCTAGCTACAATCAGAATTAGGTCCTTATCATCTACTCACAGATTGCATCATTTAGCAGTGACGAACACAAGTTTTGGAGTAATAGACAGCTGGATTTGAGTCTCGCCACTGAAAGAATGTCTGTGGGGCTTTAGACAAATGACCTTGCTTCTTTAGGCCCTAGTTTTCATATCTGAAAAATGAAGATAACAATTGCTGACTGTGGGGCTTCAATGTCACTGTCATACTTAGCACACTAAATATTCAACAAATAAGTAGCATCAACATTATCCTCATCATCATGTCTCTTTTCTTTCACCCTAACAATGTTCAAGAGAAGAATCAATTTTTCTCTTAAATGAACTTCATGTTTTGAGTCTTGTGAGGTTTAATTCTTTTTCCTTTTAATTTTTCTTTCATGTAAGTCATATATTTGTCACTTCCAGTGTAATTTGTGGACCCCTGGTTTCCAAAGATAAGGAGTAATGTTGTATGCAGTAGCTCCCAGGGTTGGGGTGAGGAGCTTGGTCTGTGCTGGTTTTTAGTGACTTTCAAACAAGAACATCACTGTCAGTAATTCATTTAGTAGACTATTGCACCAAATTATATGTCTTGGGGATTACTGGGAATAGCTTTGGTTTCTGCACAATTGACCAGGTGTTCTTTAAGTCCCCTATGGCCATTAGGTGAAGCCCTCCAAATTATGGAAACTTAGTGTGCCTTGAGAGGTTAACTCCACCTTAGATGGAACCAGAAGGACTTCTCAGTGGGACCCAGGGATCTATACTACAGAAAATTTAAATCTTTCATCCAGTGGTGAAGCAGTTTTTAGCCTAAATGTGGGTTGAGAACAACATCAATTCATATTATTACCTCTCCTAGCATTTTATCTGTATGTTTACAGTTCTTCTCCAATCTCCCTATCTGTGACTACTGTTCTTGCTTCATGCACTTTGGGGTTAAAGCAGGATAGACATGTTAATGACAGTGGGGTTAAGACTTGTGGCACATGTGACAGGAAATGAGTCAAACAAACATGTCACATCTAGACATCGGCTTCAAGGACTGTACTGTGATCCTAACACTTCAGTCATCACACTTTAGGCTCTCATGCCTGAATGAACTAGCACCTCTGTATTCACTGTCCCCTCCTCTTTGATTCTCTGTTAATCTTATCCCAGTTTAGAATAGCTTTAAGATGACACATTCTAGAATCAGACCGTCTGGGTTCAAATCCTGGTTTTGCTACTTTCATCTCTAAACTCAGGGCAATTATAATACCTATCTCAGGGGATTACTATAAAGATCTACTGCAATAATACTTAGGATAATGACTGACATGATAAATATTGGCTGATAATATCTTATTATTATAATTAGTCACATGCAACACCCTGAGCTCATAATAGGAATCCTAGCCAGGTTCCACTGAGATCTGGTTTGTTTTGGGTCAACAGCTTATGGAACAATCCTCTAGTTGAAGCAAGGAGAGTTTTTACCAAAAGAAAAATGACGCAGCTTAAAGTTACCTGCATAGCGTTATGAAACATGTACAAATAAAACCTCTGGATAAATACAAGCCTGGTGAAAACCACCTTACCAAACCCTGCGGCTTTGTAACCTGATGCAGAACTCCCATTCCTTCCCTCATCCCCTCTATAAGTAGATCTTAATGCAATGCTTGCCTAAGGGACTGAACTCACATTAGAGGGCATAAGAAAAGGCTAGTTAAAGAGAATCAGCAAGATGTAAAAAAGTTTGCTTTTCAGTGACTACATTTGAACTGTGCTTAAGTCATTATTGACTTGCTACACTGGCAAATGAACAAAACAGATGTTCTAGCAGAACATTCTGAGGTGGCCTTCTTTGGCATAAAGACCTCTATAAGTTAAAGAAGCTTTGGTGAGAATAAATATATAGAAATATAAATTAATCGAAAGAAAAACTACTAACAGTCTGGGCGCAGGGGCTCACACCTGTAATCCCAGTACTTTAGGAAGCAGAGTGGGGTGGATCATTTGAGCTGAGGGGTTCGAGACCAGCATGGGCAACATGGTGAAACCCTGTCTCTACCAAAAATACAACCGTACCCCACCAACGAAATAACAAATTAGCCAGGGATGGTGGTGCGCGTCTGTAGTCCCGGTTACTAGGGAGGCTGAGGTGGGAGGATCACTTGAGCCTGTGAGGCAAAGTTTGCAGTGAGCAAAGATTATGCCACTGCACTACAGTCTGGGTGATAGAGTAGGACTCTGTCACACACACAAAAAAAATAAAATAAAAAAATAAAAGGAAAGCTACTAACAATAATGATTCATTAACTCGACACTTGACCAGTTAGCCAGTTCTTCACACCTCAGTCTATATTAAAGCAAAAAGGTTGTAAGAGGAAAGTGAGTCAAAATGGCTACAAAATATGCAGGGGCTGCAATACTAATCTCTGATAAAACAGACTTTAAACCAACAAAGATCAAAACGGACAAAGAAGGGCATTACATAATGGTAAAGGGATCAATGCAGCAAGAAGAGCTAACTATCCTAAATATATATGCACCCAATACAAGAGCACCCCGATTCATAAAGCAAGTTCTTAGAGACCTACAAAGAGACTTAGACTCCCACACAATAATAGTGAGAGACTTTAACACCCCACTGTCAATAGTAGACAGATCAATGAGACAGAAAATTAACAAGGATATTCAGGACTTGAACTCAACTCTGGACCATATGGACCAAACAGAAATCTATAGAACTCTCCACCCCCAAACAACAGAATATACATTCTTCTCAGCACCTCATCGCACTTATTCCAAAATTGACCACATAATTAGAAGTAAAACACTCCTCAGCAAATGCAAAAGAATGACAATCATAACAAACAGTCTCACAGATCATGGTGCAATCAAATTAGAACTCAGGATTAAGAAACTCACTTAAAAACACATAACTACATGGAAACTGAACAACCTGCTCCTGAATGAGCAGGGTTTTCACTACTGGGTAAATAATGAAATGAAGGCAGAAGTAAAGATCTTCTTTGAAACCAATGAGATTGAAGACACAATGTAACCAGAATCTCCGGGACACATTTAAAGCAGTGTTTAGAGGGAAATTTATAGCACTAAATGCCCACAGCAGAAAGCAGGAAAGATCTAAAATTGATACCCTAACATCAAAATTAAAAGAACTAGAGAAGCAACAGCAAACAAATTCAAAAACTAGCAGAAGACACGAAATAACTAAGAAGAGAGCAGTACTGAAGGAGATAGAGACACAAAAAACCCTTCAAAAAATCAATGAATCCAGGAGCTGGTTTTTTGAAGATATCAACAAAATAGACCACTAGCCAGATCACAAAGAAGAAAAGAGAGAAAAATCAAATAGACGCAATGAAAAATGATATACGGGATATTACCACTGATCCCACAGAAATACAAACTACCATCAGAGAATACTAGAAACACCTCTATGCAAATAAACTAGAAAATCCAGAAGAAATGAATAAATTCCTGGACACATACACCCTCCTAAGTTTAAGCCAGGAAGAAGTCGAATCCTTGAATAAACCAATAACAAGTTCTGAAATTGAGGCAGTAAGTAATAGCCTACCAAACAAAAAAGTCTACGACCAGACGGATTCACAGCCGAATTCTACCAGATGTACAAAGAGAAGGTGGTACCATTCCTTCTGAAACCTTTCCAAACAATAGAAAAAGAGGGAATCCTCCCTTATGAGGCCAGCATCATCCTGATACTGAAACCTGGCAGAGACACAACCAAAAAGAAAATTTCAGGCCAATATCCTTGATGAACATTGATGCAAAACTCCTCAATAAAATACTGGCAAAGCAATCTAGCAGCACATCAAAAAGCTTATGTGCCATGAACAAGTTTACTTCATCCCTGGGATGCAAGGCTGGTCCAACTTATGCAAATCAATAAACATAATCCATCATGTACACAGAACCAATCACAAAAACCATATGATTATCTCAATAGATGCAGAAAAGGCCTTCAATAAAATTCAACACCTTTTCATGCTAAAACTCTCAGTAAACTAGGTATCAATGGAATGTACCTCAAAATAGTAACAGCTATTTATGACAAATCCACAGCCAATAACATACTGAATGGGCAAAAGCTGGAAGCATTCCCTTTGAAAACCAGCACAAGACAAGGATGCCCTCTCTCACCACTCCTATTCAACATAGTATTGGACGTTCTGGCCAGGGCAATCAGTCAAGAGAAAGCAATAAAGGGTATTCAAATAGGAAGAGAGGAAGTCAAATTGTCTCTGTTTGCAGATGACATGATTGTATATTTAGAAAACTTCATCATCTCAGCCCCAAATCTCCTTAAGCTGATAAGCATCTTCAGCAAAGTCTCAGGATACAAAATCAATGTGCAAAAGTCACAAGCATTCCTATATACCAATAATAGACAAACAGACAGCCAAATCATGAGTCAACTCCCATTCACAATTGCTACTAAGAGAATAAAATACTTAGGAATCCAACTTACAAGGGATGTGAAGGACCTCTTCAAGGAGAACTACAAACCAATGCTCAGGGAAATAAGACAGGACACAAACAAGTGGAAAAACATTCCATCCTCGTGGATGGGATGAATCAATATCGTGAAAATGGCCATACTGCCCAAAGTAATTTATTGATTCAATGCTATCCCCATCAAGCTCCCAATAACTTTCTTTACAGAATTAGAAAAAACTACTATAAACTTCATATGGAACCAAAAAAGAGCCCACATAGCCAAGACAATTCTGGTCAAGAAGAACAAAGGAGAAGGCATTATGTTACCTGACTTCAAACTATACTACAAGGCTACAGTAACCAAAACAGCATGGTACTGGTACCAAAGCAGATATATAGACCAATGAAACAGAACAGAGGCCTTAGAAATACCACCACACATCTACAACCATCTGATCTTTGACAAACCTGACAAAAACAAGCAATGCGGAAAAGATTCCCTATTTAATAAAAGATGTTGGGAAAACTGGCTAGCCATATGCAGAAAACTGAAACTGGGCTCCTTCCTTACACCTTACACAAAAATCAACTCAAGATGGATCAAAAACTTAAATGTAAGACCTAGGACTATAAAAATCCTAGAAGAAAACCTAGGCAATACCATTCAGGACATAGGCATGAGCAAAGACTTCATGTCTAAAACACCAAAAGCAATGGCAACAATAGCCAAAATTGACAAATGGGATCTAATTAAACTAAAGAGCTTCTGTACAGCAAAAGAAATTATCATTAGAGTGAACAGGCAACCTATAGAATGGGAGAAAATTTTTGCAATCTATCCATCTAACAAAGGGCTAATATCCAGAATCTACAAAGAACTCAAACAAATTTACAAGGAAAAAAAAAATCAAAAAATGGGCAAAGGATATGAACAGACACTTCTCAAAAGAAGACATTTATGCAGCCAACAGACATAAGAAAAAATGCTCACCATCACTGGCCATTAGAGAAATGCAAATCAAAACCACAATGAGATACCACCTCACTCCAGTTAGAATGGTAATCTTTAAAAAGTCAGGAAACAACAGATGCTGGAGAGGTTGTAGAAAAATAGGAATGCTTTTACACTGTGGGTGGGGGTGTAAATTAGTTCAACCACTGTGGGAGACAGTGTGATGATTCCTCAAGGATCTAGAACTAGAAATACCATTTGACCCAGCAATCCCATTGCTGGGCACATACCCAAAGGATTATAAATCATTCTACAATAAAGACACTTGCACACGTATGTTTATTGTGGCACTATTCACAATAGGAAAGACTTGGAACCAACCCAAATGTCCACAATGATAGACTGGATAAAGAAAGTGTGGCACTTATACACTATGGAATACTATGCAGCCTTAAAAAAGGATGAGTCCATGTCCTTTGCAGGGACATGGGTGAAGTTGCAAACCATCATTCTCGGCAAATTATCACAAGATCAGAAAACCAAACACTGTATGTTCTCACTCATAAATGGGAGTTGAACAATGAGAACACGTGGACACAGGGAGGGGAACATCACACATCAGGGACTGTCAGGGGATGGTGGGGGGCTAGGGGAGGGATAACATTAGGAGAAATACCTAATGTAGATGATGGGTTGATGGGTGCAGCAAACCACCATGGCACATGTATACCCAAACAAAACTGCACATTTTGCACATGTAACCCAGAACTTAAAGTATAATAAAATATATATATATGAGATACACATTTTGCCACAAGTGCCAAGATATTTAGGAGTAAATGAATTGTGATATGAATTAAGTACAATACATGACATTTGATGATTTTTAAAGATTACTGTCTGTTGCAATTTTTAGGCATTCCATTTTAGCCTAGGTTATTACTGTCTTTTTTTACCTGTCATGGCAATACCTGAAGCCACATCATTGTTTCTATTATTAATCAGATTCCCTAAATTTTCCTTTTTCAAATTTATAATAATTCATATGTGCCCCATCCCTTAATTTAAATGTTCTTTTTTTTTTTTTTTTTTTTTGAGATAGAGTCTCACTCTGTTATGCTGGAGTTCAGTGGCACCATCTCGGCTCTCTGCAACCTCTGCCTCCTGGGTTCAAGCAATTCTCCTGCCTCAGCCTCCAGAGTAGCTGGGATTACAGGTGCCCACCACCATGCCCAGCTAATTTTTGTATTTTTAATAGAGACAGGTTCACCATGTTGGCCAGGCTGGTCTCGAACTCCTGACCTCAGGTGGTTCTTCTGCCTCCACCTCCCAAAGTGCTGGGATTACAGGCATGAGCCACCACACCCGGCCATTTGAAATGTTCTTAATTGATCTCTTAGATGTCTGCAAGGAAACATGTGAAAATGTAAGATAAAATATAATCTTCTTACTGTATGAAGGCAAGATGACCATTGATGTTGAAGGCATGCATCATTCAGACATCACCATGCGGTATACAGTACACATTTGCATTAAGTCAACAAATCCTTTGGAAGTGTGATGCATGTCTTCTGGACAAAAGAAAGAGGATTCTATTTCAATTAGACCTAAAAATATTATGGAATAATAGTTACATATATGGACCTTATAATAATAACTGGCTTTCCCAATAAAATATGATGAATCTACAATGGTTTCACACCCTGGTATTTTAATAATGGCATTTGAGAGAAAGGTTTCTATATGTTACTGTTTGTCAATAAACAAATGATCTTGAAATGCACTATTCTATGGGTTACAAGAACAAAACCTAAAGCATCTTGGTGGAATAAACTTCAATGATAAAATGTGAAAACTCTATAAATACAAACACATTTCTTGAAGGCAGGAATATTTTCTCCCTCATTCATTTTCGCTTTTCCAGATAACAATTCAGCTCTGATTTTGTATCATGCCATATATTTCATTCCAGCTAACAATTAACTTATTTCTGGGTAACAAATAACTTAGTTCTGTGAAATGACAGCATGGAGCTGCAAACAATACCTCAGGAAGACATGGTAATGATTTATCTCTGGTGTTTGTCTAAAGAAAAAAGAATGTGGCAGAGAGGAAGTAAATCTGATGAGCATTAAATGGCAGTGTTGCTTTTTGAAAGAAATCACATGAATAATGCATCAAATGCATCTGCGAATATATTTAGCTGTGCGCTGTGGAGGTGAGTGAGTGTATCACCGGAGCTCACAGCCACCAGCATCCGATCACTTTCCAGGAGCTATTTTAAAACAGGTGTGGCATTTTTTTTTCTACCACAGAAACTAAGAAATATTTAAAAGGTTTTGTTGCCTGAATTTACTGAGGCTCTATTCAAGGACAGGGGTGGGGAATATTCTTCAATAAAGGCATAGCCATACAGAAGGCATTTTGCATTCTTAAACACTATTTGCTGTATGATGGATTGAATCGTGCTGTGGAATAACTTCCTTTGTGCTCTGCACTTCTCTAGTGTCCCCTTTCAACAACTTGTTTCTGGCCTCTCTAGAGGTTCATTTGTTCCAGAAAGGACAATAACAGTAAGGACCGAAAAGTACACTCCAACAACAGTAAGGACCGAAAAAAAGTACATGATTGCAAAAGCAATCATGCCATTGCTATAACATCTGGGATACTGTTTTTTCACTCTAAGCATGTGCTCCTAAATACCATAGCTATCTGTTATGGGCTAAAGTGTGTACCCCAAAAAGATATGCTGAAGTCCCTAACCCCAGGTACCTATGAATGTGACCCGCTTTGCAAGTACACTTTGCAAATATACACAAGTTAAGATAAGGTCATTAGGGTGGGACCTAATTCAGTATGACTAATGCCCTCATAAGAAGAGGAGAAAAGGCCAAGGCGTGGTGGCTCATGCCTGTAATCCTAGAAATTTGGGAGACTGAGGTGGGCAGATCACCTGAGGTCGTGAGTTTGGGACTAGCCTGGCCAACATGGTGAAACCCCATCTCTACTAAATATACAAAAATTAGCCGGGCATGGTGGTGGGCACTTGTAATCCCAGCTACTTGGGAGGCTGAAGCAGGAGAATCAGTTGAACCCAGGAGGCAGAGGTTGCAGTGAGCCGCCATTGCACTCCAGCCTGGGCAACAAGAGTGAAACTCAATCTCAAAAATAAATAAATAAACAGCCGGGCGCGGTGGCTCAAGCCTGTAATCCCAGCACTTTGGGAGGCCGAGACGGGCGGATCACGAGGTCAGCAGATCGAGACCATCCTGGCTAACCCGGTGAAACCCCGTCTCTACTAAAAAATACAAAAAACTAGCCGGGCGA
This sequence comes from Macaca fascicularis, assembly GCF_037993035.2. NCBI lineage: Eukaryota > Metazoa > Chordata > Mammalia > Primates > Cercopithecidae > Macaca > Macaca fascicularis. The sequence goes on from NC_088378.1 coordinate 49,538,887, forward strand.
GGTGGCGGGCGCCTGTAGTCCCAGCTACTCGGGAGGCTGAGGCAGGAGAATGGCATAAACCCGGGAGGCCGAGCTTGCAGTGAACTGAGATCAGGCCACTGCACTCCAGCCTGGGCGACATAGCGAGACTCTGTCTCAAAAAATAAATAAATAAATAAATAAATAAATAAATAAATAAACAAACAAACAAACATACAAACAAACAAATACATAAAAAATAAGAGGAAGAAAGAGGCAGACATGGTCACTCAAGGAGAATACCACATGACAATAGAGGCAGAGATTGGCATGATGCTCTCTTAGCCAGGAATACCAAGGATTTCCAGAAATACCAGAAACTAAGAGAAAGGCATGGAACAAGTTCTCCCCTAGAGCCTTCAGGGAGAGAATGGCTCTGCTAATATCTCGATTTCAGACATCTGGCCTCCAGAACTGGGAAAGAATACATTACTGCTGTTTAAAGCCACTGAATTTGTATAATAGTATTTTATTACAGCATCTCTAGGAAACTAATATACTATCTAAATTTTAATCTCTGGAATGAGGGGTAAGAAGCTAGTGAGCATATAGAGACAAACTAGTAATGCACGATGTGGGTATTTGACCAATGGTGTCGAACGTCTCCACACATTGGTTAATGAAAGGGTATATTGCAATGATCGCTAAATATGTGAGAGGTACAGATTGACAAGGTTTGTCTCAGTTCGTCCAGGGAGTGCTGGTTTCCACTTACTTTCTGGGCATAATAACTACTAGGACCCTTTCACTTTCACAGTATCTCAGTTTGGATAATAAGTTATGACCATTCTCCCTCTATGTGCACTATTAAGCATTTAGTGAAAGAATACAGTTTCATCACTAATCTTCTGTATTTTCCATTTAAAAATTTCTAGTGTCACAGGCAAAATCCCTCTAACACTGCAGTGAATTGAAGATTTAAGATTCCCAGAGCCTGGGTCACTTTCAGGCTTAATTCATTCTGGGACCCACAAAATCACACCTCTAATACTTGGGTCCTCAGGAAATAATGTTTTGCTTTGTTTAAACAAGTTGGAATAAACACAACTAGTCATACATGGGGTGGGGGAGAATGGGGGCAATAACAACTAAATTTAAGTGCAACACAAGTACTCTGAACTACACAATGCCTTTCAGTTACTGTCCAGTGATCGAGATTAGCAATGTGGATCCTGAAAAAGAGTCGGAGACATGGCCCCTGTTTCTTGCTTTGTCATAAATTCTTCCTGACCTTGAATAAATGTATCGTTTCCCTCGGTTTTCCCACTTGAGAAGTGAAGGTTATAATAATTGGCTTTTTATTTTCTTGCTATATGTTGCTTAATTAGAGAATGCTGGTGAAACGCCTTCAACAATTTGAGAAAAACAATTTGTATGTCCCATGCCTTGATGATGGACCTATACAGAATTTACTCATCAGAGTTAGAAGGACAGATCAGTTCTCATTTCTTGTCAGTGACATGCTTGCTGTAATACCATGGCGTAGTCCTGGTGAAGTGTGTATGAAAAATGACTTTACGCAGTGTCTACCAATCTTTGTTCACTCTTTGTTTTCCTCTCCTATATGTTATGTTATATTTAAAATAAAACGATTGACATTGTTTTCTCCTGGTGACTGCTTTTAGCCTCAACTCTGGCTTCTGAAGCTAAAATGAGGCCCCTGTTTCTTTCTACACTTATGACTGTCAATCTAACACATTAGGAAGGCAGTAGGGGATGTTGCTGAGAGCAAAAAGCTGACTTGGAAGTTGGTAGTGGGACAGCAGGATGTTTCCCAGGTATTTGTAAATGTAGATGTGGGCAGAGCAGTCTAGTGTAATTGTTAACATCAATATCCTGCACTGCTCCTCCTCAGACAGTGTTCATACAATGTCCTTTGAATAGCAGTACCATTGCAATGACAGTATTATATTATACTTTTCAGTTTATAGGTTTGTTAATTCCAATAGTGCATTGCTAAAGATTGAAGCTATATTTATTCACATTTTTATTTTTATTTGTAGTACTTTCCTAAATGCTAGAAAATAAGTAGAATTGAATGCACATTTAATAAATGAGTAGTAACCTTTTAAAGAACAAAAATTGGCTGGTTATTTAATCAGTGAACTAGTATGGAGGCTTTGTAATGTGCCAACTTGGCAAGACTGACTTATGTTTACAGGGTTTCCTTTTTTCTGAAATTTTTCTTTTAGGGTGATCCATGAGAAATATTCTGTGTAAGCTTCAGAGGGCAGAAAGGAAGCAGCAGACACATTGCTTTTAAGCACTCAAAAGTTTGAGGCAAGGTCATCAGATGCTTTTGTCGCTCACCAACATTGTTGCTTATCTGCTGTTGCACCTCCTTGACATGAATGGCAACCAGGACAGAAACTGCTTCACCTATCCCCAGATCCCCTTTGAATTTCTCCAGTTTGTATGTCACCTCTACCTTCAGCTCCATGATGAAGGGTGCTGGTGTGCCCTGTGGAATACTCATATCTGCAAGTTTAGAAGCATTGAGAACTGAGGCTGGCTCCAGTGTGTCCTCGTGGGTCCCAGCATCTGCTTGTGAGCTCTAGCTTGCCCCAGTTTTCCCTCATTCTATAGCCATCTTGCCTCTGACAGCCTGTGCAGCAGACTTCAAACTCCAGCATCAGATGCAAAGACAATAGCCTTACCAACAGTGCTTAACTTTCACAACTGCGCAAGATCAAATTCCTGTAAGAAATCTTTTACACGCACACACACCCCCTATGTATGCATGTGAATATGTATGTATATATACCTCCTACTGGTTCTGCTTCTCCAGTTGAATCCTGCTTGATACAGCTGGTCTAACAGACCCTGGAGATAAATTGCTGAAGAGTGCTCTCTCTCTCTCTCAATCTCTCTCTCTCTCTCTCTCTCACTGTGCGTGTGTGTGTGTGTGTGTGTGTGTGTATCATTGAGACAAAGGCACTATAAGAGTAATGCTAGCTGTTGGAACAAATATCTTTAAAACAAACCTCGGTAATTTAACACAATAAATTTTTGTTGCTCCATAGAAGTCTAATGCATTTCTCTTTGTTGTGGGAGAGGATACATTTTTTTTTTCTGTACTTATTTAGAAACCTAGCCTCAGGAGACTTCTCTTTCTCCAAGAAAGGACTACTGAGGTCTCCCTGGGCAAAAGCATTCAGACAGAAGATGGGATAAGACACACAGGAGAATATATCTAACTATATCCTAGCCACTTCAGGTTAGAAGTGGCACCCGCCATTCTGCTTATATTGCATTGGTGAGAACTAGTTCCATGACATCACTTTAAACAACTGGTAGAGCTAGGTAGTCCCTTCCTAGCTACAATGGCATCATGGAAGGGGAACACAAATGTTTGGGGGAAGAGCTAGATATCATTTCCACACAGAATCTTATGTAAAAAATGTTGATTAAAAAAAAAAACAAAAAACTTTGGTCATCTTTGTTCTTGCATTTTAGCTTGGTGCCAGACTTGCCTAGGAAAAAGAAAATACAGTGAAATTCAATCTATAAGGAGAGCCGGAAAACAAGATCTGGCCAGCTTCAAGATGGCATATTCCATTGTACCCTGAAGTGAATGGCAGGCAGCACAGCTTGCAGCCACCTTAGAAGAAGATCTGGCCCTTGGAGATCAAGCTGAAATAGAAATAATCATTTAAAAATTTTGTGCTGACTACCAAAACCATTAACATCCAAGTTCTATATGAATGTGTCTTGAAGTAGCTGGCCAACTCCTGAAGGCAGCCATTCCACCTAGTTTTATCCCTTTGTTGCTTGCAGTTGGCTAGCTGCAAGTACAGACATCAGTGGCCTGGAATAAGCAGTTATGTACCCAGTTTTGGTACATCTTTTGGAATTAGTTGGCTGGCTGAGTTTATAAGTGTTTCTCCTTCTTTCCCTCCCAATTTTGCAGCTTTTGTGCAAAAGTTGAAGTCAACTTCTGCTTAAATTCCATTCTGTTTTCTTTAAGTATCCTTTATTATTTTCAGTTTTCTATTTAAATAAATCATCATAGATGTGCAACTTAGAAAAAAGTCAACATCTAATTAGAGCTCACATACGTTTATGTTTTTCCTCCATTTACTCATTTGTATGCAAAATTGTTTTTCATTTTATTTCTTTTTTCCTGATTTGATTTTCTATTTTGGCATTTTCCCCTGTTTGTCTCATGAGCTGATATTTTGTGATTTAATAAAAATCAAGCAACTATTAAAGAGGTAAGTTGTACTAAGGATTGTGTTTAATCCAACAAGCTGTATATTTGCTGAAAATCTCTCTCTGCTCAAAGAAGTCTGTCTGATAAATTGTTGATTTACTTTATTGACAGTTTTCTTTCTTTTCAAAAGATAAAACAATGTGAGCTATTCTTTTATACTTAATTCTAATCAACAAAGATGTTTGGTGCTATCTAGATAAGGCCAGATTCAGAAAGAAGAACCATTTTCATCTTAGAGTTTTTGGTTCCAAAGAAGGGAATGCTGAGCCTGGACAGACAGGTGAACTAAAGCTTAGACAGGCATATATCTATATACTCAGGAAAAAATAATCCAATGGCCAGGCTTGGAGAGGAAAGTAGCCCAAGACTGTTAAAATCTTTCAAAAAGAAAACTTGCAATCTAATTTAAAAAATGATCCACAGAGGAAAAAAGGAGGCATCTAATAATTCATAGCCATTATAAAAAAATTATATTTTTAAAGGACACGTAAATAATAGAAGAGAGTAATGTAACCAGCAATGATTATACAAGAAGGGCATAGAGCATAATAACAGTATTAGAAAAAGCTAAAAACCCAGAATCAACAGAACCTTCAAAAAATTCAGTAGATCTACCACATAAAAGGCACTATCCATTAGGTATAAGGGGATTTGAGACTTGTTAGTCATGATCTTTCATCTGAATAAATTTTCAATGAGTTGCCAAGGGAATTAAAATGTGGCTTTAAACTGTTTTTTAAAAAAACGATAAAAAAGATGGAAGATTTATGGTTTTCTCAAGAAATTTAATATAAATATGAAATAATAAACATAACTTTTAAATTATTATTTTGGTTCATTTTTCTTTACTATAAAGAAGAATGATTTAAATTAATAATATATAATTTCAATATACAATTCTACATAAAGAAATATACTACACTAGTAAAAACACTGCTCAGTAGTTGCTCATTAAAAAAATATCTAGTTTTACATGCTGGTGATTCAATGTAAGAAGGCAGAGTAGAAGCTTTCAAACTAACTAATATAAATTTAGATTTTACTAATAGAAGGATAGAATTCCTGTCATTGTAAATGAAGGTTATATTGCGGTTTGAACTGGTAACATCTAAAGTCTTAGATTTATAAATGAGGACATTGAGTTGCCTGCCTGTTTTAATTGGCGTAGCTTATTACAGATTAATCCTTTCAAAGAGAATAATTTACAAATGGACAGAACCACATCACACACACACACACACACACACACACACACACACACACACACACCTGTTTGAAAACATTGGAATGCTCTTTAAGCAGTCATGATTTGAGTTACCAAGATTCAAGAAATAAACTAAATGAATTGTTATAGACCGGGAGTTCTGTGAAATCCTTCCCCTTGAGCCATTTTAACAAAAGTCTATAAAACTGAGAATCTGTGAAGATAGGGGGCTGAGATCTTGAGCAAAGCTTTCAAAACTCTCACCTAACACTCTAAAGCAGGGCTACTAAGGCAATCAAGACTTAAGAAATGAAGATCTTAGAAAAAGGAAACACATATTGATGTGAGCCAATAATCTGAACTGTTTTTCCCCTTGAGGTATTTTCCAATTCCTAAACTGCAGAACAAAAGGCTACAAGGCAGAGCAGAAATGTTTGGCTAAGAAGCTGGGAAACAAATGAGTTTCTAATAGTCTCAAAAAGGTGATGGTACTAACTTGGAACCAAAGCCTGTCAGGGGAGGAGGGCCACCCTTTCAGTTAGAACTCCTGAATATCTGTACTCTGGGATTAAGTTTTACAAAGAAATTAACTTGTATATACAAAAGATTAAAACCTATCTTTAATCTAGCTATAGCCCAATCTGGATTAAGGTGGCATGCCCCTATTCTGAATGTCCACAAGAAAACAAAATTACATTCTATCTGGAAAAACATAACATTAGATATAGCCTTCAGTTATCTCCACATCTTTTTGTACATAATATTGGCCTACCATGAAGACTAGAAAACAGAAACAAATGACTGAAAACCAAGGAGAAAAAAAGAAAATAAAAATAGAACCACAGACCACTCAGATAGTGTTAATAGAAATGGACTTTAATGTAACCATGACCAATAAGTTAAAGAAAAGAGATGATTAGTTGGAGCACTTTACCAGAGAATTGGAACCTACAAAAACATTAAACAGAAAATATACCAACAGGCCAGTGACTCACACCTGTAATCCCAGCACTTTGGGAGGCCGAGATCACTTGAGGTCAGGAGTTTGAGGCTAGCCTGGCTAAAATGATGCAACGCTGTCTCTACTAAAAATACAAAAAATTAGCTGCATGTGGTGGCACATGCCTGTAATCCCAGCTACTCAGGAGGCTGAGGCAGGAGAATCGCTTGAACCCAGGACATGGAGGTTGCAGTGAGCCAAGATTGTACCATTGCACTCCAGCAATTCAATTTTTGAGATTCCATCTCAAAAAAAAAAAAAAAAAGAAAAGAAAAAAAAGAAAAAAGAAAATGTAGCAACAGCAACAACAAAAAAAATACTTGAAATTAAGTACACAATAAATTGTTTTACTGAAGATTAGATACACAGAAGAGAAGATTAGTGAAATAGAAAACAACTCAATAGAACATATTAAGACCCAACAAAGAGAAACATAAAAGCAAAAATATATAAGGAAATGCAAGAAACATATGTGGCACAAATAAAGATATAAGTAGTTGATTCCAGAACAAAAATAGACAAACCATACTCTATAAATTGGCTGCCTATTTTTGTAAATACAATTTATTGAAAAATGGTCATTTCTACTCATTTACATATTATTTAGGAAGTTTTCTGGGTTACAATAGTGGAGTTGGCTAGTTGTACTACAAACTGAATGAACTGCAAGTGTAAAATGTTAATTATCTTCCTTTTTAAGAAAAAGTGTGTCAAATCCTCCCTTGAAGACATAACTGACTTCCTCCAGTCAATATAGTTTTTGAATATCCATACTTTCCCATAATTTTTTTTATTTATTCTCATAGAAGAAGTAGAAAACAAAGAGCAAGATGGTAGGCTTAAATTAAAAAATATTAGTAATCCAACTGAATGTAATACTCAGATTGAATAAGAATTAAATATGCTAAGTATGTGGTGTTTACAAGAGACATACCTAAATATAATGGCACAGAAAGATTAAAAAGTCACAGAATAAAAAAGATATATACCATACAAATCTAAGTAAAATACATATGCACATACATATGCACATGCACATACATACATATGCCAAAATGAATGCTTCACTGTTACTATCAATCAAAGTAGAATTTAAGGCAAGAAATATAATTAGCGACAAGAAGTGATGTTTCATTATAATAAAATGGTCAATCCACCAGGAAGATATATTAACTCTAAATTGACTGCAAATAATAATATGGACTCAAAATACATAAAACAAAAATGGATGGAACTAGTAAGAAAAAAAATTCAAATTTCACAATTATTTTAAGTCACTTATACGCATTTTTCTCAGTAACTGATGGAACAGACAAAATCACTAAATATTAGAAATATTTGAAAATACAATTAAGAAACTTGACCTAATCAGTATATATAAATAAGGCACACAAGTTCAAGAAATGCTTCCTTTAAAATTGCTTATAGAACATTTACTAAAGTTGGCTTTTCATGCAGTCAGTTTCAACATATTCTAACTAGAATTATTCAGCGTAGTTCTCTAACAACATGGAATTAAGATGCACAGAAAAAAAAGGGAGGGTTTCCTAAGTGCTTAAGACTATGTTTGTCGAGGGTCTCCAGGGCAATTTCCAGGTTCAATGATCTGTTATGAGGACTCACAGGACTCATCATATTGTCATACTCATGGCTATGATTTGTTACAAATGAAAGGCAAAATCAGCAAAGGGAAAAACTGATGGGGTAAAGTCTAGGGGAAAATACAGTGGCAAATTTCCAGAATCTTCTCCCAAAGAGGGTCATACATTGTATTAGGATTCTCCAGAGAAACAGAACTAATAGAATACATGTAGACATATATAAGAAGAAACTTATCAGAATTGGCTCACATGATTATGGCCTAGAAGTCTCACATTATGCCATCTGCAAGGTAGAGGACGAGGAATGCCGATGGTGTAGTCCAGTACCAGTCCAAAGGCCTACAAATCAGGGGAGCCACTGGTGGTGTAACTCCCACTCCAAGGCTGAAGACTTGAGAACTGGGGAGCAGGAAGACACTGGAGTAAACCCAGGAGTCCAAAGGCTCAATGACCAGGAACTCTGATGTCCAAGTACAGGAGAAGCTGGATGCCCCCACCAAAGAGAAGAGAGAATTCACTCTTCCTCCACCTTTTTATTCCATTCTAGCCTTCTACAGCTTGGATGATGCCTGCTTATATTGGTGAGATGGGATCTTCTTTACTCAGTCTACTGATTCAAATGCTAACCTCTTCTGGAAACTCTCACAAACACACCCAGAAATAGTATTTTACCAGCGATCTGAACATTACTTAGCCCAGTCAAGTTGACACATAAAATTACCCATCACACACAGGATGCACTTATTTCTTTCAACAAGTTGTGACAACACATGTGAAATGTTGCCAACCAGGAAAACTCATTAAAGACTCAGTGCCCAGGGTTTATATTGGAGGTTGGTCATATAGTCAGGCTCTGCCTAGCATGTGCCAAAATTTCAGACTCCTAGAAGGAAAGCAAGTATTCAGCATACATCATATTCTTTGTACAGTTTAAGCATAGTGAGCCACTCTTATCAGTTGTGGGAATGGGGGGATCCTTCCCTAAATCCAAGTTCTAGTAAATCTTCCAAGGCCAACCTTATATTTAGGATTTCAAAAGATAGCATTCAAGCTTGCTATGTTAACTCTTTTCTGCACACCCTCGGTCAAAGAAAAAATTACAATGAGAATTAGAAAATATGTTTAATTAAATGATAATGAAAATATGATATATCAACATCTGTGATGCCACAACAGCCATGCTTAGAAATATCTATCTCTAAATGCATATGTTAGAAAAAAAAAGACTAAAAATCAAATCTTGAAGCACTCATATAAATAGATCAGAAGAGTCATAGCAAACTCAATCCAAAATAATAAAAGCAGAAACCATGCAATAGAGAAAACCTAACTAAGCCAAAAATTGCGTCTTTGAAAAGTTTAATGATAACGAAAAACTCCTGGGAAGATAGATCAAGGAAAAAAAAGGAACATGACATAAATTACAAATATCAAAAATAAAAAAGAGTCATTATAGGTATTTTATATATTAAAAGAATAAAAATGTACGTTATTTCTGACTTTACGCTAGTCAATTAAATATGTAAGTGAAATGAAAAATTTCCTTGAAGAAAACACAGCTTATTAACAATGACAAAAAGTATAAAATCTTAAGAATAGACCTTAATCAAAAGAAATATGTAATTAAAAACCATTCAACAAAGTTCTCAGGTGGCTTTAGCAATGAATTCTACAAATTTTTCAGTAAGAAATAATATCAAATATATATAACTTTTCTAGAGAATAGTAGAAGAAATATTTTTTAACTCTATTTTTGAGTGCAGCATACTAAACTTTCAGAGTCATTACAAGAAAGGAAAATTACAAATGCAAAAATCCTAAACAAAATATTAGCAAATCAAATTTAGGAATATGTAAAAAGGGTAATATATCATTAAAAAGTTGGGTTTATTCCCAGATACAAGTTTGGCATAACATTCAAAACTCAGTTGACATAATTTAGCACAGTTATGAAATAAAAGAGGGAATCATATCATAAGCTCATTACACTTGAAAAAGTATTTGGTAAAATTTAAACACATTTTCTTTACGCACTATTACATATCAGTGTAATCATAGTTTGGAAGATATTAAGACTGGCTAAAGAGAGTGGTGCTGTTGTAGAGAGGGGATGATATAAGACATACTCTGTCATGAAATTATCCACAGCAAATATTATTAGCTTTAGTGACATGTCTATCCTATGTCACTGGAACAATTAATTAATCAGGTGGTATGGTGCTTCACTCTTCTCGGCCTCTCATCAGACAAGAAGCCTGATGTTTGCCTCCTTAGCAGTGCTCTTTGTGAGGTTTTTGTTTTTTGTTTGTTTGTTTGTTTGTTTCCCAGAAAACTACAAATTTCCCTGCATGTGTGCTACTTACTATAGGCATGAAGCAACAGGTTCACTATTCCACTGGTGCATGTTAGTTTATCTAACTGAATAGACAAAGCTCTAGAAGCAGAAAATGGACTGTGAGAGAATGAGCCACAGGACAGGTATACATTTGCTGTGACTGAATGTTCATATCTTTCCAAAATGTACACATTTAAGCCTTAATCCCAGATATGATGGTATTGGGAACCCGAGGGAGGTGGAGAGAGGGGCAGCCATCATGAATGGATTCATGTCCTTATAAGATGGGAGATGGGAGAGATCATCTCTCTGCCTCATGAGGACGCAGTAAGAAGATGGCCATCTGCAAACCAGGAAATGAGCCCCCATCAGAACCGGACCACACTGGTACTCTGATCCCAGACTACTTAGCTTCTGAAACTGTGAGAAATAAATTTCTGTGGCTTAAACCATCCAGTTGGCTGGGGACGGTGGTTCATGCCTGTAATCCTAACACTTCGGGCAGCTGAAGTGGGGGGGGATCACTTGAGGTCAGGAGTTCAAAACCAGCCTGGCCAACATGGTGAAAACCCGTCTCTACTAAAAATACAAAAGATTAGCCGGGCATGACGGCGGGTGCCTGTAATCCCAGCTACTTAGGAGGCTGAGGCAGGAGAATCCGGGAAGCAGAGGTTGCAGTGAGCTGAGATCACGCCACTGCACTCCAGCCTGGGCGACAAGAGTGAGCCAGTCTCAAAAAATAAAATAAAATAAGGCCACGTGCAGTGGCTCATGCCTGTTAATTCCAGCACTTTGGGTGGCTGAGGTGGGAGGATCACCTAAGGTCAGGCATTCGAGACCAGCCTGGTTAACATGGTGAAACCCCATATCTACTAAAAATAGAAAAAAATAGCCAGGCTTAATGGTGGGTGCCTGTAATCCCAGTTAGTCAGGAGACTGATGCAGAAGAATTGCTTGGACTCAGGAGGCAGAGGTTGCAGTGAGCCGAGATTGTGTCATTGCACTCCAGCTTGGGCAAAAAGAGCAAAACTCCATCTCAAAATAAATAAATAAATAAATAAATACACACACACATATATACATACATCCATAAAATTAAACAAACCACTGAGTCTATGGTTTCTGTTATAGTAGCCTGAACAAACTAAGACAACACTGAAGCAGAGCAAGAAGAGGTTCAGGAAGATTCAGAGTCCAGAGACTGGGCCTTTGTTTGGAGACGTCAAACTCATCAGGGTCACCAGTTGGGGTTCATGGGCAGAAACTGAGGAAACTTATTTTGCTAGGGAGGAAGAGTAATGCACAAATAGTGAAAGCGAATCTGAAAAGAGAAATAAAGCTCACTTGGAAGAGAGAGACCTTGGAGAACATATTCACCTACCATGGGAAAATCAAAGACCTTAGGGTTGAGCTGGCCTGATGAACGTCACAGTTGCAAATGGAAAATAAAACTCCAGTGCTTTGATGTCTGGCAGCATGCTCTCCCCACATTAAAACAAAATTATTACAGCTTTCTATACTGATGTTTTTCACACTAATTTGACAACTGTTCATCCAGCCTGCAGATACAGATAAGAATATAATTTCTAACGTAAAAAGAAAATGAAGAACTCAAAATGGTGTTTATATGCTTTTTGTTACTTTTGTTAAAAATGAAAAAAAAAAAACCAATAGTTTGGGGAGACAGATACAAGAAATGGTAAACGAGTAGACATTTTGCAACATGTCTTTATCTTCCCTCTTTGACATCTTGCTCCTTGAGGAAAACATTTTGGCTGATTTACTTTTATTTCTATTTCATCGTATTGCAGTGTTGGATGCATATAGTAGTTCTGTAATACACCTTATTAAATGAATAAAAGAAAAATATTTGCTTTAGAAGCCCCTAAAACTATTTGTATTAGTCAAGGCTTTCCAGAAAAACAAAACCAACAGGATGCGTGTGTGTGTGTGTGTGTGTACAGATATATATATATATATATATATATATATATATATATAGAGAGAGAGAGAGAGAGAGAGAGAGAGAGAGAGAGAGAGAGAGAGAGAGAGATTTATTTTAAGGAATTGGCTTATGTGATTACGGAGGCTTAGTAAATACAAAATTTGCAGCATAGCCTAGCAAGCTGGAGACCAAGGGAAAAGTTGCAGTTCAAGCCCACAGGCAGTTTGCTGGCTAAGTTCATTTTTGCTTGGGAGAGGTCAGTCTTTGCTCTAGTCAGGCCTTCACTGATTGCATGAATTCTCCACACATTACGGAGGGTAATCTGCTTTCCTCAAAATCCAACGATTTAAATGCTAATCTCATTCAAAAACACCTTCACAGAAACATTTAGTATAAGGTTTGACCACAAATCTGGGCACTGTGGCCTAGCTAAATTGGCACATAAAATTAACCATTACACCTCTGTTACCACCACTGTCAGAATTCTCTCTTTCTGTTTTCACCCAATAATAGAAGAGTGAAAAATCCAGGCCAAGCAATACTTTTGACATAAATTTGACATCACATAGATATCCTCTCCTCTTCTTCCTCCCACAGAGACTCTTAACAGTCACCAAATGCCATGTGCCCCTATGTTGCAAGTGGGGAAGGAAGTCCTGTTGGAATCTTTACAGATCACTCCAACATAGTCACAGAAATCACACTGGGAGAGGCATATAATATTTAAAAATATCATGTGTTTATTATACTCACAGGACCCAGAGAAAGGAGGCACGGCAAGGCTTGCCACACAGGGAGCCAGTCATATGGGAGGAACTCCTGGTGAGCGAGCTCAAGCAAGCAGGTGCAGAGGGGAGACAGAGAGAGAGATTTGAGGACCAGATTTGAGGCCTTTGAGAGGTGACAACGTGCTAGCAGCCCTCGCTCCTTCGGTGCCTCCTCAGCCTCAGAATCCACTCAGGCCATGCTTGAGGAGCCCTTCAGCCCACCGCTGCACTGTGGGAGCCCCTCTCTGGGCTGGCAGAGGCTGGAGCAGGCTCCCTCTGCCTATGGCGAAGTGTGGAGGAAGAGGTGCGGGTGGGAACTGACGCTGTGCTCGGGGCTCACAGGCCAGCTCGAGTTCTGTGTGGGCGTGGGCTCAGTGGGCCCGGCACTCAGAGCCACCGGCTGGAGCTGCCGGCCGGGGCAGTGAAGCGCTTAGCACCTGGGCCAGCAGTTGCGGAGGGTGTGCAGGGTTCCCCAGCACATCCGGCTCCTGCGCACGCAGCACTCGGATTCTCACTGGGCCTCAGCCACCTCCCTGCCTGGCAGGGCTGGGGACCTGCAGCCCACCAAGCCCGAGGCCCCCCACCCCCCACCACTGGTGGACTCCCACTCGGCCAGAGCCACCCCCTGCTTGCAGCACCTGGTCCTGGTCCCATCAACTGCCCAAGGGTTGAAGAGTGCTGGCACCCAGCCAGGACTGGCAGGCAGCTCTGCGGCAGCCCAGCATGGGGTCCACTAGGGGAAGACAGCAGGGCACCTGAGTTGGGTGGGGACTTGTAGAACTTTTATGTCTAGCTGGAGGACTGTATATGTACCAATCAGCACTCTGTCTCTAGCTCAGGGTTTGTGGATGCACCAATCAGCACTCTGTATCTAGCTAATCTGGTGGGGACTTGGAGAACTTTTGTGTCTAGCTAAAGGATTGTAAAGGCACCAATCAGGGCTCTGTGTCTAATCTAGTGGGGATTTGGAGAACTTTTTGTCTAGCTAAAGGATTGTAAATGCACCAATCAGCACTCTGTGTCTAGCTCAGGGATTGTAAACGCACCAATCAGTACTCTGTCAAAATGGACCAATCAGCTCTCTGTAAAATGGACCAATCAGCAGGATGTGGGTGGGGTCAGATAAAGGAATAAAAGCAGGCTGCCCTAGTCAACAGGGGCAACCCACTTAGGTGCCTTTCTGTGCTGTGGAAGCATCCTTCTTTTCCTCTTTGCAATAAATCTTGCTGCTGCTCACTCTTTGGGTCCGTGCTACCTTTATAATCTGTAACACTCACCACCAAAGTCTGCAGCTTCACTCCTGAGGCCAGTGAGACCACGAACCCAACAGGAGGGATGAACAACTCTGGAGGGGAGGAAAGAACAACTCCAGATGCACCACCTTTATGAGCTGTAACGCTCACTGTGAAGGTCTGCAGCTTCACTCCTGAAGCCAGCAAGACCACGAACCCACCAGAAAGAAGAAACTCGGAATATGTCTGAACATGAGAAGGAACAAACGCTGGACATACCATCTTTAAGAACTGTAACATTCACCACAAGGGTCCACGGCTTCATTCTTGAAGTCAGCGAGACCAAGAACCCACCAATTCTGGACATAACTTTACTGGAGATCATGGTGGAGGACCCAAGCAAAAGGTCTGAGAGGATTTCACTGGTGTGGTTTAATGTCATTAGGTCACAGTCGGGGAGGGCAAGAACGGGTCAGCCTTACAACACTGTGTCAGGGACCAGCCTTATCACACTGCTGCACCTGGTTACCTGGTTGGGGTGCTCACTGACTATTGATGGGGAATGTTGAGGAATTGGGAAAATACAGAGTTTTAGTAATTTACAGTACAGCTCTTCTTCTAGATTTCTGAGCCTCTTTATAGTTGGTTGGGCCTCATGATTGAGTTATGACCAGTGGAAAATGAACAAAGTGATGGCAGTCCTCTAAAATATCTTCTAGTTCCTCCAGTCCAGTTGGTCATGTCCTGGTGGCCTTGGAGGTCATGTGGCCTGGGTAGCATAGCCTCATGATGAAGTGGGATATGAAACCTGTATTAGGTTTTGACTTATGGGGAAAAAAATTTCCTTATTGTGTTATGGCTTTGTAATTGCAGTTTGCCTGTTACATCAGCTAGTTTTAATGACTTATACCTGCCTTTCCCCTCAAATACTACAACGTTCCCTTAAAACTCTTTTGTGTTGAGTGACTTGAAAATTATATTCAGTAAGTGGCTTGTCCAAACCACATTTTCTTGGAATTTTCTTATAGAAGGGCACCAGAACCAGTGCTGTGTATTAAGAGACTGCATACTCATTCTTAACAGTTTTACCTGATGGAATTGAAAATTTCTGTTCCTTACCTGTATATATGCTGCAATCTAATTCCTAGGCTTTTATTGCTAAATAGTGGATGATGACACTCACTTATTGATTAATGTTGTAAAGTGGCATAGAAATATTTGTTTACGTTCAATGTTTTGGATATTTACAACAGATACCAAGTGAACTCCTACCCTATATGTGAGGAGCTGACTGGGCAGTGATGGAGAGTTAAAGAAAATCCAAGGCTGCCTTCTTGCTCTCAAGAAATCTACCAGTTTGCCAGACCAATGGGACATGCCATTTTAAAGGAGTTGATCTGCAACACTTGCTCATTTTTTACGAGAGAGTGCACATTTTGCAAGTATCAAAACTGCCTTTGCTATGTGTTATTCCATCTTAAAGTGTTTAACATTCTAGTTTGCCATCCAGTTAACTGTTGTAGGTTCTCAGCATTGTTTCAGGAGTGATAAAATATTAATATAAGGTATACTGTGGTGAGTTAAGGATGCATGCATTTATCTCTAGGGTGCCAAAACCAGGAAAATACAAGAATGTATAGCAAAAGGATAAAAAAAATAATAAAATGGAATAGGAATGATAAAGAATACCAAAAGAAGACAGGAAGAGGGGAGCAAAGGAACATAAAACAGGGACAACAAGTAGAAAATAAACTAATGTCATTGGTCTAAATCCAAATATATCAATAATTAAATTACATGTAAATACATTAATAACCCAAGGTTGGGGCAATTCCAGTGGTTGGGGGTGAAATCGGAAGTTTCAGAAAAGCAGCTCTTTGCAACAAGTTAAGAATGTATTAGCCCAGATCTACCAGTTTATGCCGGGTGAATATCAGGCCTGCTTGGATACCATGCAGATAAGAAAATAAAGGTCATTGCTGTTACCTTTCAAGTTCCTTATCTTTCTCAAATCTTATCCCTTCTTTCTTCCCTAATTAGTAATGACTAATCTGAATTTTGTGTTTACCATTTCCTTGCTTTACTTTATAGACTAATCAAATATGTCTATGCTTAGTTTCATTGTTCCTGCTTTCAAACTTCACATAAATTGAATCATACTATATGTGTATCATCTTCAACTTTGCTTTTTTATTCAATATTATGTCACTAATATTTATCTATGTTTTTACAGGTATCCGAAATGAATTCATTTCCCCAATATAAAGTAATCCATCATATGAGTATTTCATATTTTTCCATTCTACTGTGGATAGATATTGGTATGTGTCTAAGTGTATCTCTAGGGTATACATTCAGGACTGAAATGGTTGAGTTGCATTCAGTGCACAAAAATCAACTTTATCTGATAAATTGTTTTCTGAAGTGATTACACAGTACCAGACAGTTTTTAAGTGTACTATTTGCTCCATAACCTTGACAACATCTAATTTTTGCACATAAAGTAGGAAGAAAATGGGATGTAGTTAATTTGCATGCAGTTCTTTGCTTACTAATGAGATTGAACATCTTTTCTCATGTTTATTTCTATACTATAGAGACTTTTTCAATGCAATGCTTCTATAAGACTTTTGCCAATATTTTCCTGTCACTTTTTAATTAATTTTTAAGAGTTCTTAGAGTTATTTTTAAATACTTCATTTTTAAAATGTGATATAAATTCTACCCTTTTAATTAAATTGTATTTTTGAACAGTCTTTGCTTACGTGTTGAGTAGATTTTTTAAAGAATTTTTTTGCATCCAGTAAACTTGTTAAATTTTAATTATATTTAATATTTTATGTGTACAGATTTTATTATATCATTTGTTGATAAAATGCTTTTTGCATAATCCTTGCAACTTTCACTTATTATTATTATTTCACATTTCATTGTGCTTACTAAGGCCTTCAGCATAATGAATAGTAATAAGAGACAGCACACTTGTCTTGCTCCAGATCTTAAAGGGAAGGCTTTTCCACATTTCAAAAAAAAGTATCATTTTGCTGTAGAACTTTTTTAGACCTTTAATATGTTAAGAAAATTTCCTTTTGCTCTTAGTTTAAGAATTTTAATTGGAGCTACATAATTAATTTTGTTGGAAAACATTCTGTATCTCTTTAGATGATCATTTTTCCCCCTTTTACACTTTCAGTGTCATTATTGTGTTAATCAAATTATGCCACCCTTGACATTCTGTGGTTAAACAAACATTTTAAGAATCAATGGCTTATCTTAGTCTGTTTGATCTACTGTAACCAAATACCATATACTTAGTAGGTTATAAACAACAGAAATTTATTTCTCACAGTTCTGGAGCCTGGGAAGTCCAAGATCAAGGCACCAGCATATTCATTCTGGTGAGTGCCCACTTTCTGGTTCATAGATAATGCCTTTTCACTGCATCCTCATGTGATAGAAGGAACAATGGGTCTCTCTCAAGTCTCTTTTATGAATACTAATTCCATTCGTGAGGGCTCCACTCTCATGACTCAATCACTTCTCAAAGTCTCCACCTCCTGATATTTTCACCTTGGGATTAGGATTTCAACATATGAGTTTTGGTGGCAACACAAACATTTAGAAAAATTTAGACCACAGCATGGCTTGATTCATTCTGCCATGGATTTATGTTTTTATCTCTAACATCATTTGATGTGCACAATCAGGATTTCGAGGATGAAGAAGTAAAACCTAAAGATATTTGGAAGCTTTTATAATCTGTAGAGTAATCTGCCAACAATGAAGATTCTTAGTTAACCTCGACTACTATTTAAGTATGTCACCTCTACCCATGTTGTCATTGTACTGTCCATTTCCCTTGTTTCTCTTAGCTAAGGCCCAGAACTTGACCAGCTTCTTTAACTAAGACATATATACTTTTCTGCTATATACTTTTATCAGACACTATATTTGTCCTTTATCATATTTATTGTAAATTTAATTAATTAACTTTATGTAGTTATTTGTAGATCATCTTTCTCGCCTTATAGACTATAAGCTCCATAAAAGCAGAGACCTTTTAATGTCCAGTTTTTGCTATATTTCTAGTCTTTAGCATAGTATCTTGCATATAATGTGCTCTCAACCAATCTTTGTTGAATGACCATTGGTAGATAATGGCCAGGATGTATCCTTACTAATAACTAGAAAGCATTCATTCAAATAATTCTAATCACATTATCTATCTATCTATTTGTCTATCTGTCTAATCTCCACACACACACACACACACACACACACACACACACAGAGAGAGAGAGAGAGAGAGAGAGAGAGAGAGAGAGAGAGAGAGAAAGGAAAGGATAACCCTTTTCCATAGCTTTAGGAGTATACATTTGTATTAGAGTTCTCAGAGAGACAGAACAGGATGTATATGTATATACATATACATAGGTATACATACATATATAGGAGTTGTTTATTAACTTACACAACCACAAAGTCCCACAATAGGCTATCTGCAAGCTAAGGAACAAGGAGAGCCAGTCCAAGTCCCAAAACTGAAGAACATGGAGTCCGATGTTCTAGGGCAGGAAGCGTACAGCACAGAGAAAGATGTAGGCTGGGAGGGTAGGCCTGTCTCTCCTTTTCATGTTTTTCTGCATGCTTTATATTTGTTGGCAACTGATTAGATTGTGCCCACCAGATTAAAGGTGGATCTGCCTTCCCCAGCCCACTGACTCAAATGTTAATCTCTTTGGTCAACACCCTCACAGAAACACCCAGGATCAATACTTTGTATCCTTCGATCCAATCAAGTTGACAGTATTAACTTTCATAACATTGATGTAATCACTTTGGAAATCTGTTTGGTAATATCTACACAAGCTGAATATACATGTACCTTATGACCTAGCAATTATAAAACAGAAATGAAAACAGATATTCACAAAAAGAGAGACACTGAAATGTTAACAGCAGTCCTATTCATACAGCCCCAAAGTAGAAGTCATCTGATGTTCATCAAGAAGAGTGGCTAAAAAGTAAGATACATTTTTCCAACGTAACAATATATAATAGTGAGAATGAACAAACTGCAGCTATATGGATAAATGTCATAAACATGATATAGGGTGAAAAGAGCCAGATGTCAAAGTGTACATAATGTATGATCCCATTGATATAATGTATTAAATTAAGGAACACTAATCTATGCTCTTAGAAGTTAGGATAGTGTGTGTACTTTGGGTGGAGATGGTGTAGTACTGGAGGAGAGACTGAAAGGGCCTTCAGGGGTGCTGGGAATGTGATGATGTTGAGTCTGGTTGGTGATGACATGGATTTGTTCAATTTGAATAAATTCATCTAGGTATACAGTATGATATTTGCAGTTTTCTCTGTGTATATTATTCTTCAACAACATGTATTCTTTAAATGAGAGAAGCGTCATGGACTAGGAAGTAGAAGCCATTTATTTTAGCCCAAATTTTGTGGTTTAAAAGTTATATAACCTGTTTAATTAATAAGGCCTTTCTGGGTCTTATTTTATTTATCTATAAAATAAGACAGTAATTATACCTACTACGTGGGTTGACAATGAGTAGTGAAAGCCTATGTGCCCCAGACATTTCCCCTAGAGCGTTAAATTATAAATCAATGTGTAATGGACCAGGGAGAAACATAAAGGCTATCTTTAGAAGCTAGGATGAGTTCAGAGCTGCTAAGATCAACAGGAATTTGACTGGAAAATAATGTGTTCAGGAAAACAAGAGTCTGGTCAGCAAAGCCAGCAGAAAGTGGAGAGTTGCAGGACTCAACGTGGAAAAGGCAAGGGGTCATCTCAGACACAGGCAGATCAGATGCCACAACCCTCGTGACCAAAGGAGTGAAGGTGCTGCAACATGACAGTGACATTTTCAAATGTAAAACTATGAAACTGACAAGATAGTTTTAGGTTTCAGAATCTCGTGACACTTTTAACAAGATGAAGCATCTCCAAAGTGAATGTGTGCATTCATTCATTATTTATTAAACACTTATTGACACTGAGGAGGCCACCTAAAGCATGCCACCCTGGCATATTGATTACTTCAAGCTGAAAGACACTGAGAACCAGCCAACACAGGAAAAGCTCTTCACCTCCCACTCAACTGTCTAAAATAAAGTATGAAACCCCTTTTGTACAGAGAAACATATACTTATAAAGGAAATTTTCGTTAGTAAAGGTATCAGGACCAGGAAGAGAGCTACTCTGAGAGAACTTTTATCAACTGAAAGGCTTATTTTTATTTATTTATTTATTTTTAAAGACAGGGTCTCACTCTGTCACCCAAGCTGGAGTATAGTGGTACCATCATAGCTTGCTGCAGCCTCAAACTGTTGGTCTCAGGTGAGCCTCCCACCTCAACCTTTCCAGTAGCTGGGACTACAAGCGCTTGCCACTGCACTCGGCCTACCTGAGAGACTTGAGACTTTTATCTGCATAACAAGGCAATCTTAACTTATGATATATTTCCTCTACTCACACTCCCCTAACTTCACTTAGGGCCTGCAGGCCCCCTCGGAAAAGAAGAAAAGTTTTTAGTTCCTTAAAGGAAGATTCCAGGCACCTACTTAGCCCTGAGAAGTAAATAAATGACTTGATAAGCAAGAAGGTAATAGTATCTTAAAACAATAGCCAAGTAAGTTAGAATCACAGGATGTTCCCCTACAGAAACTGAAGATGATATCTTAACATATGTATTTAAGTTGCTTTTCAGAAACCTGGACGTCCACCAGATGTATCTGTGGCACGTAGACCTCTGAAAAGGGGAAACTGAGGATTGAACTCTGACCACTGTTCTTTGTTCTAAGTTTTTTCCTGAGGGACCTGGAAAAGGTCACACCCACGGGCCAGAGCCAACGTTCTTTTCTGCTGACCCCAAATTTTTAGACAAAGCTTCACCTTCTTAACCAATTGCAAATCAGAAACGTTTGAATCTACTTATGACCTGCAAGCCACCTGCTTCAAGATATCCTGCCCTTTTAGGTCACACCAATGTGTAATCCCTATATATTGATTTATGGTTTTGCTTGTAACTTCTGCTTTCCTGAAATTTACTCCTGCTTTTAAAAACCCTTACATGCAAGCCATCAGGGAGTTTGGGATTTAAGCTAGAGCTGCCCGATGCTCCTTCTTTGGCACCCTGCAAATAAATGCCTCCTTTCTTCTGCTGCAAACCTCAGTGTGGATGTTTTGGCCTCACTGTGGCTGGCGAGCAGATCCCAGTTCAGTTTCATAACAAAGGGTGGCTTACAGGGCTTTAATGAGCCCTAGTGCAAAATATGCGCAGCATCTCTAAACCACCAAAATGAACACCCAATTTAGATAAGTTAGGTAAGTCCACATGTTTGCCAAACAACTACAACCTAAAGGTAATTATCCTAGTTCCAAATACCCACTTCAAGCAAACTGTCTGCCAGATGCCTCCTCTGCCTCCATCACAGGGTGATAGGTGCAACGATAGAGTTTAAAAGAGGGAAAGGAGTCTCAGAAAGAACCCAGTTGGGAGTTATGTCTGAATTTGATTTTGAGGGTCCAAGGATGGAAGTGCATACTAGGTAGAAAGAACAGTATAAAACAGAGATAGGAAGAGCCTTTGGTAGCAATGAGACTAGGAAACAGTCATCAACCAGAGTCAGAAAAATAAAAATAATAAGGGTATCAGATAGAATGCTAAAAAGCTTGAACTTCATCTGTACACAGGAGGAAAATATGCAGGAGTTTTAATTGACTCAAATCTAAGAAAGACATTTTGGTTATTTGGAGACTGTACTGGCAGGAAGGTATTAGAGGAAGGGGGACTAATTAAGTCAAGCAAGTAAGAGACATGTTTACTTTGCTCATATTGAGTTCCTTAGTTCTCTAATTACCTTAAAACCTTCAAGGTATATCAAAAGCTAAGGCACATAATACAGACCATTTCACCTAGCCAGGTTCTTCTCATACTAGTTAGCTTAGTACTGTTTGTGTCTCAGCAAAAGTAGTTGTTGTTGGTGCTTCATCTTAAAGCTATTTTGCAGAAATCCTAAAAGTTTTTAGTCATCATCAATTTGGCATAAACAAGTTTTGAGCCCATCTTGCTGGATTTGTTTTTAAATCAGTATGGTTTTCATAACAGGAAGTAATTCTTGTGCTTTTTTAATGATGCATCACAAAAACAACTACTCATTTAATAAGATAATGCAACAACAGTCTTGCATGCTTCATTGGGTAATGAATATCAAAGGATTCTTTCCAAATCAGCAACCTGAGCAAGAGACAAACAGCAGTGTTTAAACAGTGAAGAACTTGAATAAGGAATTAATGGGGAGGAGAATTGCTCCTTTTAAGCTGAAGGGATCCCATAACCACCCCTGCAATCAAACAATTTCTATTCAGAATGATTTTTCTGATTGAAGGAAGTGATACACACTTGCATATAACTAGACTATCCAAATTTAACTAAATGTACCCCCTGTACACACACACATACACATACACACACACAGGAGCCTCACAGAAGCCAATTTCCAGAGAATTAAGATATAGTGTACTTTCTGGAATTATTGACCACAGTGAAACACCTCAAGCAATTTCTTGCATTTAACATTCATTTTTCAAGCATTGGCCATAGACATAAAGCAATATTTCCTCCTTATGCAGTTTATTTCGTTCAAAACGTTGAAGAATGATGTAAACAAGCCCCCTAGCCCTGTGGTTTTTACTAAGTTGGAGCATTAAACATTTCATCACTGATTGTTCTCAGTAAAGTAAACATGTGTACATTGGAGACTTTTGTTTCCTAATTGTCCATAATTATAGCCCTTTCACACATTCTAAGAGCTCAAAAGACGAAGTGAAAAGACAGCAGTAGTTTAAACCTAGACTGTGTATAAATCAAATACAAGAAAATAAAATAAATGGTATAACTTCTTAAAAACAGGTGTATGGAAGTTTTAGTTATTTAAACAACTCATGCTCGCCTCCCCTCCAGAGGTATCTTTTACTTCCAAATCACTTAACGGCACATAGTTCCCAAAACATAAGGTTTCATGTCACCTGACTCAATATTTAATTTGTTCAATTCAGTAATGCTTCTCCTAACACTACAGATTCTTTTCTTAACATTTTCAACAAATTATCTTAATAATTTAATTACCAGCTATCTGGTCATATTTCAGAAAAGTGTTTTCATATATCAAAGTTGGATATTGCTTCTCAAATTATCCACATCTTTCTCTCATCCATACTCTTTACCTATGAAGATAAGTTCATACATTAGAGAGTTAATATTACCACATGCAAGTGTCCATCAACACCTGTGGTCATGTGATTATACACTGTGCAACTCTGGGTACCATTCATATAGAAGACAATGTGCCCAGTACTCCCTGAAGCTTTCAGTAATACAGAATAATGAAAGAATTGTCCTCAGCTATGTGAATGCCACTTGGTTGAAACTCAGTATATGTGTGAGAGGTGTCAGTAATGGAAATCCACTGACCCCATGAACAGGAGGGAGGCAGA
Organism: Macaca fascicularis; assembly: GCF_037993035.2. Taxonomy (NCBI): domain Eukaryota; kingdom Metazoa; phylum Chordata; class Mammalia; order Primates; family Cercopithecidae; genus Macaca; species Macaca fascicularis. Next base: position 49,562,731 of record NC_088378.1, read on the forward strand.
AAGGAAGGTTAAGAACTGATGATGCTGAGTGGCCATGTTTGAGCCTAATTAATTCCCTAAATAATAGTATATTTGTCTCAAGTTTAGAATGTTCTTATAAACATTTTTGAAACTTTTTTTTTCTTTTAACTGTCTTTCATGGTTGTTTGGAAAACATTTTGTGAACCCAGCGTGCTCTCCAATGGCCAATGATTTGGTTAAATTAAACGGATGCTTATTAATTGCTGAGTGAATACAAATGGAATTTACTTGGCAATAAAGTACTTTGTATTAAGTTTCAAATATACAGCTCATTTTTCATGGTGGTGCAGAGAAGAGAACATAGGGAAGGTTTGCAGAAACTAAGCTAGGGCCCCACAAGATGAAACCTATCTTGGAGGCATTGATCACATTCCAGAGCTGGTCCTCAATTTTGCAAGACCAGAAACCTTGATTTTTGTGAGTTCTTCTCTCTCAAGGATGTATTCACATTAACAAATATATACCATAATGCTTATTTATAATGACAACTGTGACTGACTGTCAGGTAGACAGGCATACTCACGTTGACAGAGCCATACATCCCGGCCCAGTAGGCTGACAATACCAAGTGGCTTTATGTGAAGCCTGCTGGGCCTGCATGGGCTCAGAACAAGGAGGGTTAATATATGGGTTTGATGAAAATACCACATCTCTGCAATAAATGTACTTTTCAGATGGACTGACACCTGAGCTTCCCTATCTGGGCATGCTCTTTACTGGGCAGAATGAATAGACACCCACCGTTATTAGGGATTTCCTCTTTCACACTCTAGGAATCCCTGTATTCACACAGCACAATACAATTTACCAGCTTCCAATTTCTCAGTTAGAATTCTGTCCTGATTTCCTAATGTACTGGATCAGCTATGGAAGGAGATCCTCTAGTTATCATCAGAGAGCCTGCTGCACTCTTCTGAGATGCTCCTTACACATAGTGAATCATTTTTGTACCACACATTCCTGCTACATTGGCTACAGCTAATTAAAACAAGAATTAATGGGCCTGTAACCCAAAGGCGGAGATTTCTGTGCTGGTCAGTGACATATGAGGTAGCTTGATATGCGACTCCTGTACAAGATGATGCTGGGCACCAGCGACTTTGCTAACCTGTTTAGATCATCTCACGTGACGCATTTGAAGGAGACACACAGAGAAGGAGTCTGGCAGTTGGGTCAATGGCAGCGAAAAGGAGGCATTAGAAGGAACGGTGAGGAGCAGAAGTTGTGAGGCAGCAAAGCCTTAAATAAGAAGAAACTACCAGATAAACAGGAGAGTAAACTGAGTCTGTAGGGCTGCGAGTAAAAGAAGCAGGAAGAGAAAATTATAGATTCATTTCAGTAGCAATGCTTGGAGGATAGAGCCAAGGGTTTCCAATTCCAGAGAAGGAGATTCTGTTGGGTCACATCTCAGACAAAAGCCCCTGTTGAATCCCGAGCAGCTTTCTGGGCTCTCTAATCCCTGGTTTTGAGGCTCCTGGGATTGTTTCCTGACTTCCTTCCCTGTGATTTCTTATGATAACTGTTCACTGTTGGAGATAACCTGAGTAGGTCTTTGCTTCTTACCATCTTGAAAGAGTCTGACTAATAATTCTGAAATTAGCACCAGATCACATTTTATTGAAGTGTCACAGTCACCTACTTTGTAATCTCTTAGTGTTTGCTCCAACAGTTAATCAATACCACAAGTGGATTTAACTTGTCAAATGATTGAAGGCAAATTTATTTCCATACTCTCAGGTAGGATCTAACTGCTGCTGTGGTGTATTGACTCGTGGAGACAGAAGTCATGTAGATTCTTTTTAACTCTTCATTTTGCCTCCAAGCTGGGTTGCCAAATCTCAGAGTATTTCTGCCATCACCCTAATTAGTAGGACTGCAATCTTACTCTTTAAAATACAGTGGGAAAGCAGTTTTCTATTATTAGAAACCATAACTTTAAGAAGTGACCTGCACTTGGAGTAATAAAACTTTGCTGTCACCATTAATCATTTGCAGTCAAATTAAGTAGAGACTAATTATGGCTTTAGTCTTCTACCCAAGAGCTAGCAGGTTGTTTATCTTTTAGGTGCAGGGCCTCATTGGCTGATGATTCATGGATACAATTTTATGACAACAAAATAGCACATGAGAATTATTCAACTCTTAACCATGTGGTTGGTATGAGAAAGTACCTGCGACCTGTCCTTTTCACACAATGTAATGGTCAAATCCCAGAATGGAATACAAAATTGGTAATGATGGAGAATATAAGAGAACTATCAAACACTGTGTAATCAGATGGATAAATTAAAAAGAAAAGTCATAATTTTCGTTGGTCTAATATTTCATCATAAAGAAAATAGAACCAAGATGGATTATGACCATCATCTCTTCATAGTAGCTACCACTAGCACACACCCCTCCTTTTCTGAGTCAAATTTGCAATCAATCCACATATTGCCTACACCATGGCAGCAGTTAGATGCCACCTGAGAATATGGAAATAAATTTACCTCCAATAGTCTCACAAGTAAAACCCACTTGTGGTATTGATTAACTCCCATAAATGTTGAAACCTAGCAAGGTTTCAAGTTGAAACCATGACCCAAGACTCAAGGGCTGCAATGATGCTAGTCAATGGAAATGCTTAAAATTTCAGCAGAAAGGGAACAATTGTCCCAAGGGTGAAGGACAGAAAGATTTGAAGGTTTTAGGTAGAATTTAGACGGAAGAGTATTTGACTGTAATAACTTGGAGCTGTAGAATATCTTTCTCAGGATTGCCTTTCTGGCCACAAATCTGGAATATTCTTCCCGTTGTTCTGGATTACTTGGCATATGGAGGAAGTATGGTTTCTCCACTGGTGGCAACCTTGAAGATTCCCAGGCTACAGGGCTCTGTCCAGGTAAGGGCTCCTTCTTCTCCCTTACATCAGAGGAGGTAGCTCTGATGTGCATCATCACATGCCTGGCATAGTGTTGTGGCTACATTGAAGAAAAGGAAGAGGCGATCATCTGCCCAGTCATTCACCATAATTAGCTAAAGTTTAGAGAACACAGGTGTATTAGTCTGTTTTCACACTGCTGATAAAGACATACCCAAGACTGGGGAGAAAAAGAGGTTTAACTGGACTTACGGTTCCATATGGCTGAGGAGGTCTCATAATCATGCAGAGAGCGAAAGGAACTTCTTACATGGCAGCAGCAAGAGAGAATGAGGAAGAAGCAAAAGCAGAAACCCCTGATAAACCCATCAGATCTAGTGAGACTTACTCATTATCACAAGAATAGCATGGGAAAGGCTGGCCCCCTGATTTAATTATCTCTCCCTGGGTCCCTCCCACCCCATGTGGGAATTCTAGGAGATACAATTCAAGTCGAGATTTTGGTGGGGATGCAGCCAAACCACATCAACAGGGGATAGTTCCCTTGTGATATCTTATTAAACAAAACACAGTTCTGTGTAAGCAGATTAATATATTTATTTATTTATTTATTTATTAATAAGTGATTCAATGAATTAATGATTCCATTAAGAAAGAAAGATTTGGTGATTTAGAAATACAGGAAAATGAAATCAGTTTTTGAAAATATATATATATATATATGATAAATTTGATGTTAACCTCCTAATGTAAGCAATATTCACAAACAAAAATAGAATCTAGCTGGGATGATTTGACTTCCATGAGTGGGAGAATACAGCTGAAAACGTGATATAAGGAGAGCATTGAAAGACTTTCAGAGCATATCCTTTTTTGCTGCCTTTGTTCTTCTTGCTGTCATATATAATAATAAAATATCTAAGAAAGATTTTTTATTTGTTATGTATTTCAGAACAGTCTCTGTCCTGTAGGGAATTCTGCTTCTGTTTAGGTATCTGAATGACAGTTAACATTTATTGTTGCAAAAAAATTTTTTTGTAGAATTTTAAATCAAGTTTCTTGGCTTCTTTCTCCTCATACTCCAAACCTCTCTGGCAAGGGGATCAGAGTTCTTGCCAGTGATTATTTCCCATCACTACCATCATTGTAGAAACAAATGATAATGCCAGCAATTCGAGGACTCTGACAAACATCCCAACAAATCTCAGCAGAGGGGATCTATGTTACTTAATTACACTGAAGCTCAAGGTTCCCTCTGGGGTGTGTGTGTGTGTGTGTGTGTGTGTGTGTGTGTGTGTGTGTGTGTTTAAATTATGAGGTTTGTGAGCCACAAACTGTGACAACCAAAAATATGTGAACAGGATTTCATATTGAGATGAAAGAAAATTCGTAACAAAGACAATCTGACACTTTAATGATCTATGCATGAACTGTGTAGTATTATACTTTATGTAAAAATAAGCTAGTCCTATCAATGATAATATGTCTTTTATGAATAGTTAAACTAAGCAATTCTGAGATAAACAAAAAGAAAGAAGTTAGGGGCAGGAGAGATGTGGATTACAGAGTCAGCCAAATTGTGAAAGGGGTTTGAGTGAACCCTCCTCTCATCCCTGCCAGAGGGAATTGCCTTTGCTTCACTTCCTTCTCCTCGCAGGGCCCACAACATGGAGGTGCTGGATAAACCAGCCCAGTGCCCACAGTGGCTGCCCAGTGCATGTATCTTATATATATATGAGCAAAACTGTTTATTAGGAGCTCCCAGAACACAGGCTATTGGTACCCCCATTATATTCTTCTGAAAGGAAAAAAAAAAAACAAAAAACAGATGCCAGTTTTATGACTCATTAGGAGCTTAGATAGCGGGTGATGCCTCTCTATAGTAAATGAATCAGTAGAAGAAAAGCCTGTCTGCGGGAGGATTTTAATCTCCTTAATTTATTTTATGTGTCTGCTAAATGGTGGTACTGGGAGCCATCTGAAGCAGCAAGGCACCATCATGGCTCAGGTTTCAGCACCAAGTCATAATATTTGTTAAGTCCATTGAAACTGGGACCCAGGTGGTCCTATCTCAGAGCCCGAGAACCATGATATTTATATAAGTTCATAGAACTTCTTCCTAAAAGTACTGACTTTTCTCCTGTTGACTTTTTTACACACATTCCAGCGAGTTTTTCCACCAATCTCTTTCTTTTTTTGCATTTTCTTGTTTTAACTTTTTTTTAAATGTGCAAGTTTGTTATACAGGTAAACACGTGTCACAGGAATTTGCCGTACAGATTATTTAGTCATCCAGGTAATAAGCCTAATACCCATTAGTTATTTTTCTTGATGCTCTCCCTCCTCCCAGCCTCCACTTTCTGGTAGACCTCAGTGTGTGTTGTTCCCCTCTATGTGTCCATGTGTTCTCATTTAGTTCCCACCTACAAGTGAGAACATACAGTATTTGCTTTTCTGTTCCTGCATTAATTCCCTGAGGATAATGGCCTCCATTCCATTCATTTTCCTGCAAAGAATATAATCTCATTCTTTTTTATGGCCGTATAGTATTCCAAGGTGTATGATGTGGTTTTGCTGTATCGCCACCCAAATCTGGAATTGTAGCTCCCGTAATTCAACATGTTATGGGAGGGAACTGGTGGGAGGTAACCAAATCATGGGAGCAGGTATTTTCTTTGCTGTTCCTGTGATAATAAGTCTCACATGATCTGACATTTTATAAAGGGAAGTTCCCCTGCACACACTATCTTGCCTGCCACCATGTAAGACATGACTTTGCTTCTCATTTGCCTTTTGCCATGATTGTGAGGCCTCTCCAACCATGTGGAACTGTGAGTCCATTAAATCTCTTTGCTTTATCAATTATCCAGTCTCAGGTGTGTCTTTATTAGCAACATGAGAGCAGACTAATACCGTGTATAAGTACTACATTTTCCTTATCCAGTCTACCATTGATGGGCATGTAGGTTGATTCCATGTCTTTGCTATTGAGACTAGTGCTACAATGAACATAGGCATGTATCTATCTTTATAATAGAATGATTTATATTCCTTTGGGTATATAACCAGTAACGGGATTCCTGGGTCAAATAGTAGTTCTGTTTTTAGTTATTTGATGAATCACCACACTGTTTTCCACAATGGCTGAACTAATTTACATTATCACTAACAGAGTATAAGTATTCCTTTTCCTCTACAACCTTGCCAACAACTGTTATTTTTTAACTTTTTAATAACAGCCATTCTGACCAGTGTGAGATGGTATCTTATTGTGGTTTTGATTTGCATTTCTCTAATGATCTGTGATATTGAGCTTTTTCAATATGCTTGTGGTCACATCTTTGTCTTCTTTTGAAAGGTGTCTGTTCATGTCCTTTGCCCACTTTTTAATGGGATTGTTTGTTTTGGCTTGTAAATTTAAGTTCCTTGTAGATTGCAGATATTTGACCTTTGTTGAATGCATAGTTTACAAATTTTTTCTCTCATTCTGTAGGTTATGTGGTTACTCTGTTGCTATAGTTTCTTTCATTTTGCAGAAACTCTTAAGTTTAATTAGATCCCATTTGTCAATTTTTGCTTTTGTTGTCTTCATTATGAAATCTTTGCCCATACCTATGTCCAGAATGCTTCCAGGATTTTTATAGTTTTGAATTTTACATTCAAGTCTTTAGTTCATCTTGAGTTGGTTTTTGTATATGATGTAAGGAAGGGGTCCAATTTACATTTTCTGCATATGGCTAGCCTGTTATTCCAGCATCATTTATTGAATAATGAGTCCTTTCCTAATTGCTTATTTTTTTGTCAGTTTTGTCAAAGGTCAAATGGCTGTAGGTGTGTGGCCTTATTTCTGGTCTCTCTGTTTTGTTCCATTGGTCTATGTGTCTGGTTTTGTACCAGTACCATGCTGTTTCAGTTACTGTAGCTCTGTAGCATAGTTTGAAGTCTTGTAGCATGATGCCTCCAGCTTTGTTCTTTTTGCTAAGATTGCCTTGGTTATTTGGGCTTTTTTTTTTGGTTCCATATGAATTTTAATATAGTTTTTTCTAGTTCTGTGAAGAACATTGATGGTAGTTTAATAGAAACAGTATTAAATCTATAAATTGCTTTGGGCAGTGTGGTCATTTTAATGATATTGATTCTTCCTATCCATGAGCACGGAATGTTTTTCCATGTTTGTCTCCTCTGTGATTTCTTTGAGCAGTGTTTTGTAGTTCTCCTTGTAGAGATCTTTCACCTTGCTGGTTAGTTGTATTCTTAGGTATTATATTTTATTTGTGTTGCAATTGTGAATGGGAGTTCACTCCTGATTTGGCTCTTGGCTTGACTGTTGTTGGTTTATCAGAATGTTGGTGATTTCTGCACATGGATTTTGTATCCTGAGACTTTGCTGAAGTAGTTTGTTAGCTTAAGGAGCTTTTGGATTGAGACGAAGGAGTTTTCTAGATACAGGATCAAGTTGTCTGCAAATACGAATAGTTTGGCTTTCTCTCTCTCTCTCTCTTTTTTTTTTTTTTTTTTTTTTTTTTTTGGATGGCTTTTATTTCTTTCTCTTGCTTGATTGCACTAGCCAGGATTTCTAATACTGTGTTCCATAGAAGTGCCCCAGACACATTCAAAAAACCTGAACTCCTCTCTACAGCTTCCTTCCCTGTTTAGCTTGCTACTGTCCCCCTCCTTGTCTCCTGATGTTGCATCAGGAAAGCCTAAATTTAAACCCTGGGGAAAGAGTCCTTCATGGATTAGGAGGGCCAAGGAGAGACTGAGTAAGGAAGGTCCTTGGTTGTCATAGGTAAGAAAGTCCAAGAGTAATCATATATTATTTCTTGCCCCCTAACATATTTTGCAATTATGTTGTTTTACTAACACCAGCACTATTGAAATATAATTTTCCTGGGGAGCAGGAAAGGGAAAGAAGAGGTAATTTTAGAAACATGTACAATATACTGCGAAGTAATGGACTCATATGATCATACATCCTCATGGATTCACAATTCAAAAAATACAAAAATGAATACTACAAAAAAACTCCTCTGTCTCCAGCCACTCTCTTCCTCTGTCTGGAGGCAACCGATATTATCAGCTTCCAGTATTTCCCTGTAGAGATATGCTATGCAGGTACATGCCAACATATGCTCTCTCCCCTCTTTCCACCTACTGGTAGCCTTCTTCACATGCTGTTCTGCACCTTGCTCTTTTCTCCCAGTGATTAAACTTGCAGATGATCTCCTATTTGTACCAGGAGAGGTATTTCTTATTTTTGTGGGTAAATAGGATTCAAATGTGCATATTGGTATAAGAGAGGCAAAGTAAATGGTGCTGATGCTTTTCCCACCTGTGTTTTGCATTAACTGAGAGATTAGATTAAGTGCAAAGAAGATGAAAATAAAAATCTTTGTATTACTGTTAAAGCCTATACTGGAGAATGCAGCCCAGGTGCACAACGCAATGATTTCCTAACACTAAGCCCTCAAATTGGGCATATTTACAAACCCAGATATAGAGCTCAAATAGCCACAGACCTCCCTCCACGATACCCTCCCTAAAGGGCTCATGACCTGGTGGAGCAGATCTAAATGCACTGCAGGCAGATTCCAAGCGAAAGTTGGATGAGAGGGCTCAGTTGTACTGGACCTAGTTTCTCACTAAACTCATGAACTAGGCAACTCAGTTTAGTAAACAGTGGGCAAGAATATAAGAATGTTTAGGAAAAACCCTTCCTGATGGCAACAAAAGAGAGTGGCAATTGCATCCCCCATAACCTCAACATTATAAATGTACCATAATTTGGTTAGATCGTCACTTATTGATAGACATTTAAGGTGCTTCCAATCTTTTACTATTGCAAAAATGTCACAAACATGAATATTCAAAAATGAATAACTTTGTACATACAAAATTTCATGAATATGAAATAATAAAATCCTGGGGGTGAAATTGCTGGGTGAAAGAGTATGTGCATTTAAAATCTTGCTTGATATTGCCAAATTGCCCTATACGGAAGTTACATCAGTCTCCTAAGAAATTTGTGAAAAGGCCAATTTCTCCACACACTTTTCAATGTGATGTATTAATAAGGTATTAACAAGACCTTTCATCATTGCCAGTCGAATACACAGAATCTGGTATCATTATGATCTCATAATTTGTTTTCTGTTATTATGAGTAAGGCTAAATATTTTTCTTAAATTTAAGATAAGTATTTTCATTTTTTAAAAATGTGAAATGCCCTTTCATACCTACTGTCCTTTTTTCTATTGAATTGCTGTGGAGAATTTTTATATTAATTTCTAGATATTTTTATATTTTAGAAACATTTTAATTATCATATAAATACCAAATCTTTTTTTCTGATTGGTTGTATTCTTTTCATATTGCTTATGTTGGTTTTGCCATGTTGAATTTATTTTTTAAATAATCTAATTTATAATACTTTTCTATTATGTCTTCAGAATTTTGTGTCATTCTTAGAAAGGCCTTTTTTGCTCTCAATTATTCAATATTTTTCCCATATCTCTTTTAAGTATTTTTATGGTTTCATTTTTATTTATATTAAAATCTTCAAACAATTTGATTCGAATAAGTAAGAATTTGACTGACTGTTTTCCCTCCTGGATGACTATCCAATATCATTTATTAACAAATACATGATAACTTTTTCATTATTTTGAAATTCTAAGTTATTGATCCCAGGTTAATCGGGTCAGGTAAGTGAATGCGCTTGAAACTTGCAGATAAAACCTTTCAAACTGGACATCATCTATCTGAAAATATTGTCAATATAGAATTTTTCTTTAACACTTTTAAACATAAAGAAATTTACCTGGATTCAAATTCTTACTCATCTTCTTATAGGTTGTACAACGCTAGGCAAGTAAATTTTTCTGGGAATATGGCTTTGGATTTGTTGTGAGGGTTGTATGAGAGAATATGCAAAATTTGGGAGAATATAGCAGTCATTTGTATTAATTTATTAATATTGTAAAGATCTGCTTTAGCTCATCCTGTTGCCCTCCCCCTGCAATGACCTCTGATCATGGATAACAGTGCTATCATTTGTATTGCACTTAGCAAACCCTAAAGAAGGGACCAAAATCTTGCAGAAATCTTTTCCATGGGCATACTGAAGCAGAGATAAGTCTGCTCCAAATTTTGGGGGAGCATGCTTACATAGGTCAAATGACTGAGCTTAGATACAGCTTAGTAGAAACTATGTTTAATGTTCTTATTTAAGACACAGACTCAGCAGCAGAGCCTTAACTTTTGTAGAAGTAAATAGTTAGAAAGGTGTTTTTGATTACCTTTTAAATATATCAAGATAGTTTGAAGGTAGGAAGTAGTGAAGTGATACTGGAAAATATAAAACAGAACTTGTGAAAAATATTGGTGTTCCCCCCCAAACCCCCACCCCCCGTTTCACAGAAAAAACAAGAAAGAAACATTAGGCACCACAAATGTATCTCCCATATTCTGAAATGCATCTAGAACAATAGGTTTGCCAGTTTTTCTTAGTATCAGATTCTAGAGAGGAACGATAACGAAAACTCCTTTGGTAATCACAACCTTGCTTCCTGTTTAGATTTGTTTTCTCTCCTTTGTGTAAATGAAAAATAGTTGATCATAATCTGTGGCTTCATATTCTGGAAAATAATTACTAAGTGTATCTCAGTCTTTTCTTATGAAAATAACAGTTTTTTTGATGTTCCCTTCAAATGTTTGTTGAAGATTATTCTGCTAGGGAAGAATGAGGGAATTAGAACAAATTATCATAATGAGACACAAGGTGAGTTAATCACAGCAAAACAAAAATTAATCATCATTAGTGTTTTATGAGTGTACTTTGTAATGAATTCAATATTCAGAATTTTAAATTACTCCTCGACAGTGATTCTTGACAAAATATAGCATTTGTGGATAATACCAGTAGATGTTGCATTAATTATGTGATATAATTTGGTGAACTAAAGATTCAAAAGCTTTGAGATATATATTAACGATGAAACGCAGAATGAATATTTTGCTATTTTGATGCTTAATATGTTTTCTGTTAAAAGAAATTCAGTGTTAATGGAGGAATGACTGAGGTAGAATTACAAAATCATAGAATTTCAACACTAGATTAAACTTAATACATCATCCTGTTCTACCTGCTTAGCTTTACCCATCAGGAAGTCAAAACTCAGATTCAAAGAGGAATTTGCTCAGGTCATCCAGTGTGTTAATGGTCATGTTTAAAGTAGTATCTAGTCCTGAGTCCTAGTCTAGTGCTTATTTCATATCATGTTGTGTACTTTTTAAAGCAAATGCTTATTTGAATGACAGTGGCATAGTATATATTTTGCACTAATTTTTTGTCATCACTCCTTTACTTATGAAAACAGGTTTCAATAGCATTTTCTGACACACAGTGTGGATGTGGAAAGACCATATCATGCAGTTCTTAAAAAACATTTTATTATTTATTTATTTATTTATTTATTTATTTATTTATTTATTATACTTTAAGTTCTAGGGTACATGTGCACACTGTGCAGGTTTGTTACATGTGCCATGTTGGTGTACTGCACGCATTAACTAGTCATTTACATTAAGTATTTCTACTAATGCTATCCCTCCCTTCCTCCCCCACCCCACAACAGGCCCTGGTGTGTGATGTTCCTCACCCTGTGTCCAAGTGTTCTCATTGTTCAGTTCCCACCTATGAGTGAGAACATGCAGTGTTTGGTTTTCTGTCTTTGCGATAGTTTGCTGAGAATGATGGTTTCCAGCTTCATCCATATCCCTACAAAGGACATGAACTCATCCTTTTTTATGGCTGCATAGTATTCCATGGCATATATGTGCCACATTTTCTTAATCCAGTCTATCACTGATGGGCATTTGGGTTGGTTCCAAGTCTTTGCTCTTGTGAATAGTGCCACAATAAACATGCGTGTTCATGTGTCTTTATAGTAGAATGATTTATAATCCTTTGGGTATATGCCCAGTAATGGGATCACTGGGTCAAATGGTATTTCTAGTTCTAGATCCTGCACAATGGTTGAACTAGTTTGCAGTCCCACCAACAGTGCAAAAGTGTTCCTATTTCTCCACATCCTCTCCAGCACCTGTTGTTTCCTGACTTAGGCAATGCCATTCAGGACCTAGGCATGGGCAAGGACTTCGTGACTAAAACACCAGAAGCAATGGCACCAAAGCCAAAATAGACAAATGGGATCTAATTAAACTAAAGAGCTTCTGCACAGCAAAAGAAACTATCATCAGAGTGAACAGGCAACCTACAGAATGGGAGAAAATTTTTGCAATGTACCCATCCGACAAAGGGCTAATATCCAGAATCTACAAAGAACTTAAACAAATTTACAAGAAAAAAATCAAACAACCCTGTCAAAAAGTGGGCGAAGGATATGAACAGACACTTCTCAAAAGAAGACATTTATGCAGCCAACAGACGCATGAAAAAATGCTCATCATCACTGGCCATCAGAGAAATGCAAATCAAAACCACAATGAGATACCATCTCACACCAGTTAGAATGGCAATCATGCAGGTTTTTTCAAGACAGTTCGATTTTGAAATCCTCTGTTTTACTCAAGAGTAAAGTTTGGATACAAATTTCATTTTTACACTATTTTACATAGAGTAGACAATCCATAAACATCTCTTGACTGATGCAACCAACTTTCCCCACAGTATGCCAATCACAGTAGTAACCCAGACACATGTTCAGTCTGGCTTTTCTATAAATAACCAGACGCCCTATTTGGGAAATGTGCTGTATAAATAGCAAACCTTTTCTAAAAGGGTACTGGGAATCTTGATTCCTGAAACAGGTCATTGAAACTCATCCCTCAAGCCAAGTGGGGATTAACTTTTGACACTGGTTCCAGGTTATTATTCCAGAAAGGAGCTTTTGCTGAGAGCAGGGATGAGGTGATCAGTGGGAAGCAATTTTGTGCACTGAAGCAATAGAGACAAACCGGGTGCTTCTCCTCCCAGGGTTTCAGCAGAGCCTCATCATTCTACTTGTTTGAAGACTTCATTCGGTCTTTGCAGGCTTGATATGTGAGTGGAAGATATCAAAGAAAATAATATATATATATTTGGCAAATAGGGTGGGAATCATCTGGTAGATTGGAGTGGCAAGTGTTGGTACTAATTAACGACTTGTTCAGAGCAGTTATCTCGTACCTGCTCCTGTCCCTTCTCAGAAAGATACTTAGACTTTCTTTAAAGCAATTTTAGTGATCTCACCAGAAGGAATCAGCAGAGGAGGGTTATTTCTGCTGTCTCCCAGTCCACAAACCACTGTCCTCGATGCCCAATGACTTCAGTAGTTTGGTTATGAAGGTTGTATGCTCTGTGGTGCTCCAAACTGGAAATGGCTTATCAGAAATATGTTCATCTCTATCATCTGCCTCAAAGGCAGGCTTGTGAGCTAGGGACCTGAGAGTCAGGAAGGGGCTGGCTTCCCCTCACCCTCATTCAAATTATGTTTGGTTTGAGAAACTTGCCTTCTGTTGAGTACATATGTACTCGAAAAAATGTCATAATGCAAGCCACTATAACACTGCAACATAGAAAAAAAATAGGTATAATTTATATTCCATTACAGAGGATTTGATTTGAGTCTGTGATTACAAAGTACCTGGCTCTATGACCTGTCTGCCCTTGTCTTGATGGTCCTGTTACTGTGAAAAGGACCCTGAGAGTCCTGTTCCTGCATTTCATGGTCAGACTGTGATTGCTAAAGACACAGAAGGTATATTTTTGTCCCCAGAATGCAAATAAGAGACTTATCCTTTCACCCTTATTTTTATTTCCCTTGTATTTTTTTAGCATATGCACACACAGATAAGAAGGCAATATATAATTTTACTGTTCTTGCCTAGTACATAAAACAATAGATATAAGTTTTCTTACTTTAATATAATTAATTTGTATAACATTTTATGCCTATAGATTCAAATTATATTTTTACAAATATTGTACATACATCTTTTCCAGAAAACTTGATCCTATGATATGGAATAATGATTTTTATGAATGTGTATAATCTGGAATTTGTAAGGTATCCAAGTCAGTATCTTTGAGAATCCAGGCAGCTTCTCATCTGTAAGAAGAAATTTCATTTTTCTCTATGTCCTTCCCTTTATCTACCCTAATGGGAGGAACTCAAGCTGTTCAGGTAGGTAATATTTTTGTGGTTGAATCATAGGATTTTGTGTAGCATGTAAAAAAAGAATTAACCTCCATTAACTTCACCTGAATGCCCCTTGGAGACTTGCTTTGAGATTGATCTATTTATAAAATGCAAGGAAAGGGAGAAAATAAAAGAGAATTTTCTTCTGAAAAGAGAGAAAAGACTCAAACTTCAGCTTTGATAATTAATGTTATATAAATAATTTTTTAAAAAATTCCCAATGTACAGGCTGGCATGGGTATGGTGGCTAGAGGAACACTCCTTTCATCAATGAGCAGCAAGATCAATCTACCTTCCCCAAGTCTGGGTGGCTTAGGTATGAATTAAAAGCTAGCATCAGTAAATGCCCCAAATGGTTTATCCAAGAAATGGGTAAAGTCCATCTTTTTGAGTGCAAACACTCCTTATTACAGGATGCCTCTGAATGGCCGGAAATGTGCAAATGATCTTTTAAGAAAGTGGTTGTTGTGTGATAAGTAGAAAGGTATTGCCAGAAGTTTAATTGAGTAAAGAATGGCTGGAACATCCAGCTTCAGATAGTCTACCTGACTGCAGGATGGAATTATGCACAGCCCAGTAGGAAAGATGACCTTCCTCTTCCACGATGCCATACACCAGTGTTTAAAACCCAGCGGGCTGTTGCAGGTATACATTGTGTGAGGTATTATTGGTAAATGTATTCTGGCCAGTGTGCACACCCTTGCAAATGCCTCATGATCATACACAAATAGATACAACCCATGTTGCAGCTGTAGCAGAAATATATTTAGATATATCATCCGAACACTGTGGGTTTTAGTTTTATAAACTAAATACTCATGCTTCTTCCTATGTACCCTTTCTCAATCAAGAAGATGAAACACAAATGGAAAAGGTCTCTCTCCTGAGGCAAATAAGGAGCCTAGACATGAGGCAAGAAGCAACAGAACTTTCCTTCCTTCCTGAGTGCTCATTATTTATCTCCCAACAACCCTCGTCTTCAATCTTCCTTACTGACTCCTGGGTCATCACCTGCACTGATAGATGCAGGTGACATCTAGTTTTAAATTTCTGCTTTCAACTTCAGTGTCTTTATTGGCATGACAAGGTGTCCGAGTGTTGCAAAAATTAATACATCATGACTATGTCATAGTACAAGTAGTGTTGGTGTCTGTTTCATATGATTTATTATTTTTGTGACAGTGACAATATTGACTTCTTGTAAGGCTGTCCTAGTCTTTATTCTTTTAGTAAAGAATTGTGCAGATCTACAGTTATCACTTACTAACCTAAGTCAATGTACTAGTTTTGATAGTTGGTGGGAAAAGTAATCTGAAACTTTTGTGTGGTCAGGGCAGATGAGGAGACCTGATTCCAGAAGCCAACAGTGCTGTGGCCAAGAACACCGTCCTCCAGCATTCAAGTCCAGGCTCCACTGCTTCTTAGTAGGCAAGTTGCTTAACCTCTCTGAATCTCTGTTTTCCTGTCTGTGTACCTTTCATATCTTATTTTTATTTTTTTTATCCTTTTTTGAGGCAGAATTTCACTCTGTCACCCAGGCTGCAGCCCAGTGACACGATCTTGGCTCACTGCAACCTCCACTGCCCAGGTTCAAGCAATTGTCCTGCCTCAGCCTCCCAAGTAGCTGGGATTACAGGCATGAACCACCAATCCGGTTAATTTATTTTGTATTTTTAGTAGAGACAGGATTTCACCATGTTGACCAGGCTGGTCTTGAACTCCTGACCTCAAGTGATCTGTCCACCTCAGCTTCCCAAAGTGCTGGGATTATAGGTGTGAGCCACTCCTTCCAGCCCCATACTTTTAAAATGTTATAAAGTGAGCATATTTTACTTATTCAGAAAGAAATAGAAATATTTTTAAAAACAAATAAACCAAGCAGGTGTGATATGCAGGATGCACCCGAAAAGGAAACCTGGAGGAGTTGTTTGGATGATATCATAGTAATCAGGTCTGAGATGAAGAGATCCTGCCCTGGGGATTGATTGATAGTAGACAGGATGGATCAGCAAACACAGCCCTGGCTTTGAGGACTGAACAAGGGCAGGAATGCGATTGGGCCATGCTGTGGCAGCTGGCAGGGAACCCTTTCAGGAAGAGGGTCCTCCCATCAGGGCTTTTTCCTCCCAGACTCTTTGGCTCTCACTATTTTTTTCCTACCCCCATTTTCCTCCTCCTTTCTTTCTGCCTTCATTGCTGTCTCAGTGAATTCCAAATCGGAACTCCTCCCCTATCTTCCTGATTTTTACAGTTTCCACTCATTAGAGACTTTTTAATTTCTGTATAAGATTCCCAATACATTTTAAAGATTTGTCTACCATAATTCCTCTCTTCTATTTTAGTGGAGCCCAGCCCTCTGTCAGTTCTAGCTTCAGGAATGTGGCAGATTATTTACACAGAATGTGGTAATAACACCTCTCATCTCTGCCTGTATTCCCCTATGACTTGCTGCTTCTCCCATCGAGAGTTGGAACTTATTTCCCCACCCTTTGAGTCTGGACTGGTCTTGTGACTGGCTTTGGCCAACAGAATGTGGCAGAAGTGACACTGTAAGAATTTGGAAGCTTCTGTTCTCACCCTCTTGGAACGCTGCTTTGAGAAAAGCATGTCAAGGTACACTGTATGGCCATGTGGTGGGGAAGCCAGCTTCCCTGACTGCATCCTATGCAAATCTCCAGAGATGCGAGAGGGGCCATAGTTGAACTTCCAGGTGACTACAATGGCATGAATGACTTGGCAATTGTTAAACCACAGAAGTACAAGAAAATCAACTGCAGTTATGTTAAGCAACTAAGTTCTGGATGGTGTGTTTTGCAGCAATGGAGAACTGAACCAAGGATTCAGATTAAATGTGGTTTTAGATCATTCCTTCTTGTTTTTCGTTAGATATAGCTGTGAATTCACAAACTGGCCAGGTGGCAGTCACAGTTAAGGCAGAAAATAGCAGCTAAGCAGGTAGAAACCCTGGACCTGTCGCTCCTAAAGCACTTCTTTCTCATAATTAGCAGCATAATTGGCACCAGCAGTTTTCCTGTAGAATATATAATTATTTTCACTTACTGTGCAAATATATACAGCAGAGGTCACAATTTCATTTCTATCTTTTATTGGTAGTTACTATCAAGACCAGTGTACATGCCCCTTCCAATGCTAGATTATTTTCAGTGAAACTTCAGGAATATAGGCATTGACAAGATTTTCTTGTCTGCAAATAAATGCCTTTTTGAATTAGAAGTGGAGGTGGCTGAGTTGCTGTTGTAGTTTCTAGAAGCAAATGATGTACAAAAGAGAAAGGAGACAGAGTAGGAGCAGATCCACGCTGACCCTGTGTCCCATCAAATGACCCTTAAGTCTAGAACTAAATACAGTTCCCAGGAATTTGATTTGGGGTATGATAGTGCAGGGCACAGAAACTTAAACATCCACAGGGGTAAGAGTAGCCACATTAAAAGAGGCACTCATTTGAGTGAACAATAAGTGGTGGAGATTGCTGCACAAAGAGCGTATGGAGTGTCCAAAGGGGTCAATTGCTGCTCTGCTCTATTGATTTTTTGGAATGAAAGTCCAATGTAGTCAGGATCTCCAATTTTTCAAGAGAAGTTAAAATGAGATGAATTCATGGAAATTCTAAATGCTACCTGATAATTCTGGAATGTAAAACCCTGAGAATGCCTCACAATCATGCCTGAAGGATATTTGTTTGTGATGTCTGATACAGTCAGAAATGGTATTCACTATATATAAGAGCTGGTAGATTCACGATGTGTAGCGACTGGTATGCCAACTATAGCCATAGTGCTGGGCCCTGCTTGACCAGGGCTTAAACTTTAGTTGCTGGATAATGAGGAGCTATGGAAGATATGGGGACAGGGGCTGGAGAGCTGCGGCCATGGAGTGGCACTCAGGTGAGTCTGAGAGACAATGATTATTTCCCAACCAGTGCGGAATCATTTCAATATCTTAACAAGTGGTAGGATCTACTTGTATGTACCAGATGCTTATGAGCCCTGTAGCAAAGAGAGTGAGTTCACAGTATCCAATAGATTAAAAAAAAAAAAAAAAGACTAAGACTATTTTCATTTCCACTATTGAAAGCAAAAAGATTAATGTAAAATTCTGCTGTTGACTATTATAGCTGTTCTTGCTATTGTTCCCAAATGGCTCCTCTATTGCCCAGCAATTGTCTCCACGGCAACTACTTATGTTTTTGTAAATCTCAGATTGTAATGAAATGGGGAGGAAGCAAGAGTAAAGGCAAAATCTTTATAAGCCAAGCTTTTATTTTAAACACAGAAAATGTTTCTAATTAAAGTGCAAATCCTTTGCTTCTCAATTTATAGCCATAGCTTGAGTGTCTGAGTACTGATTATAACCTAGACAAATGAAATGTCAGCTCATTCAATCAAATATTTATTAAACATCCACTGTGTGTCCAACTCTCTTTGCTTGGTGATTCAGGAATACTAAAGAAAAACCAAGCTCTAAAAGACATCACAATTTGTTGGGAAAACAAAAGAGAAATACCTGAATCAAAGTACAAAAAGAGAGTGGATTGGTCTGAGTGGATGTTCATGTTGAAGAATGATGACAGGTGAGCTGAGGAAAGCAGAAAAAATTTGGATTGTGAGCTGACAAAGCTTACCTTCTGGACCTAAGTACTCTGAGGTTTAACTTAAACCAGTCTCTTCTCTTTCCATAAGACATTGCCACAGCTATTCTCATCATGTCCTATAGTGATTGTTAGAAGCCCACATTTCCCAGGTAATTCTCCATATCCCAGTACAGGCTGAACATCCCGAATTCAAAAATCTGAAATCTGAAATACTCACAAATTTGAAACCTTTTGAGAACTGAGATGATGCTCAAAGGAAATGCTCATTGGAGCACTCCAAATTTCAGATTTTCAGATTAGAGATGCTGAACTGGTAAGCATAATGCAAATATTCTAAAATCAAAAAAGCAAAAAAACCCAAGTCGAAGCACTTCTGATCCCAAGCATTTCAGATAAGGGATACTCAACCTGTATATATATTGTTGAGCATATCACCTAACTTGACTTGATCTATCTCCCTCCCATACCATTTTCCCACACCCTTGGATTGTGCTCTCTGTAGAACATAGTAAGTCAATGATAACTGCCTCTAACACACCTCAACCTCTCTTCTGAACATTACCTTCATTCATCATCTAGCTATAACCGAATTTGGCTGCCCCCCAGAGACATTGCTTTGCTTGAAATACTACCAAATAAAGCCTCTTCCAACTACCTTCACCTCTGAACCCATGTATCAGGTTCAGCAGGTGAATTTATGACCCCTTTGCTCTTGGTTTACTTTTTAAAATCTTTTATCTTCCTTATGTATTAGAACAAAACAAAACAAAAAGAAGAAAGAAAGAAACCAGGCCTTTTGAAAATCAGACTGCCATATTGCCCCTCCTCGTTGCTATCAGTGGAGATTTCCAGGATATAGTCATTATACATTGACACTGGACCACTGTTGTCTTCTCCATTGTTATTTTTGCTATAACTCTGGGCAATTTCAAATTCTAGGTAGGTAATTTATTTAACACATTGACCCATTAGTTTTGTGGCCTCTTCGACAGCAATGATCTTTTACTCCATATGAAACTATGTACTCCATGGATACATTACCACTTTCATTACTGCCTTAAATTTTGCATTTCTGAAACTCAATTTCAGGTATCCAACTTCTAACTTCCATCTCTTGCTGGTACCCCCACTACTGACATGTGCACAAAGCCTGAGAGTGACCGATTCTAACCCCTAGCTTCATTATAATACTAAAAATCACATCCAGGGATAGAGATTTAACATGCCAATTAGGCATGCAACACACAAAGAAGCATGTTATCCAAGTGCACAGGCGCTGATATTTCCTGTCTCTGCATGCTAAAACATCTCTCCTTTCCTGCTATAGCCCCTTTAATACTGTCCTTCCAGCTCCCTTTGGGAAGCCAACCAGATAATTTTTCCTCTTACGCTGACTCCCTTGTGCTCAATCATAAGCCCCAATAAAACCTTGTCTGGGACACTTTTTGGCTTCATGTCAGTTCAATATCTATGGCTTGAGAGCCTAACAGACCATGGTCGATAACATTTTTAGCTTCCTTTTTCTACTATTGCTAGCCCAACAAACTTTCAAACATTTTGGGACATACAGCCTCTCAACTCTATCAAATTTCCTTCCCTTTACTCCCCTCTTTGTTACCTCTCCTCACCCATAAAAAATGTTTAGAGTAATAATATTTCAAACATAAAAGATGAAAAAAGATTAATGTGCTGAAAATCCACTTTTCCATTATCTGAAATAAAATATGAAACTCCTTTTTGATCTCATTTCTACCTCCATTGCCTCCAAAGTAACCACGATACTGAATATTTTTTTCATTTTTAAATTATCTTTTTAAAATCATTTTCAAGTATACATTTCTACTTTTAATACATATGTATGTTTCCCTAAAGATATATAAGATTGTTTAGCATGTTTTTAGATTTTATAAGAATTGTTTTATATTGTATATATTCTACAAAGTGTCTTTTTTGATCTAAGTTATGTTTATGAAATTTACTCCTGTTAGTATGTGGACCTATTTCCAACCATTTCACCATTCTCATTTGTTGTACATTATTCCATGGAATAAATACGCCACATTTGATTCATTCATTCTTCTATTAACGGACCTTAGGTTGTTGTTATTGTGGAGGTTGTTTTTTTCTATTACAAACAATTTTGATCGTATGAATTCTCTCCTTTATTATCGTGTCATACTATTTAATCTAATGTTTGCCTGTTGAGGAAAGAAAAATACCTCACAGCAGTCTGAGCTTTGTGAGGTATGCAAAATGTATCAGTCCCAGAGAAACATCAGTATGGGACTTCAATCATTCCCTCCCTGACACACCCCTTCCTGGGGCCAGTCATTTAACGGCATTTTGTTCCTCACTAGCCGCCTCCTGCATTGGATTTAAGTCCTGGAATTTGTGATACAAAGAACGATGTATAGCCAATTGATAGCTTATGATATTTTAATGCAAATTCTTGGTAAAAAACTTACAAACTGCCCTTTCTTTTCCTTTATAAATCCACTTACAACTGATGCTAATCAGAGTGTATATTCAGGGCAATTTAGATCTGTGTTCTCGGTTTGCAGTCCTCAAGCTTGGGCCAAATCAACTTTCTATTTATATTAAGTTTGCCTCAGGTGTTTTTTTGTAGGTCAATACTATTGGACACTCAGAATAAACCCAATTAGGCTATATTGAATTTATTTTTAAAAATATTGTATATTTAGTTTGATAAAATCTTTTCATCTATGTTCATAAATGTGATGACATGTTAATTCCTTTCCTGTGTGTGTTCTCTTTAGGGAAGCTTGTATTAGAAAATCAGACTCACCAACTTCATATGAGTTACAGATTGTTCCCTCTCTTTCTATTCCCTGGAAGGGTTTGAATAGATTAAAATTATATATAACTTGAATGTTCAGCAGGTATCATCAATAAAAGGCTTAGCATTGTGTGTTTTTATGGGTAGATTTTACATTGCTTATTCAAAATCTTTAATGATTGTAAGCGTTTTTTAATTTTTCATTTTTTTTTGAAATTAGCTTTAGTAAGTTACAGTTTTCTAGAAAATAATTTACTTCCTCTTAGTTTTCACAACCATTATCCTGAACTTCTTTTAGCATTCTTTATTATCTTTCCGGTTTCTCTCTCATCTGTAGTTACAGACCTCCTCATTTCAGATACGTTATTTCTTGCTTTTCCTTTTTCAGCCAAGTCAAAGATTTAGTAAATTTCAACCTTTTCAGAAAAATTGCTTTGGTTTTTGTTGGTCCATTCTATGTATATTTGTTTTCAAATTCATTTATTTTACTTTATTGCTTTGTTCATTCTATTTTCTTAGTGATCAGTCAGCTTTTCTTCCTTGTAATAGCTTATAAATTTTCAGTCTGCTAAATATTGTATCTATTATTTTAAAAAGTTGCTAGATTGCATTTTTGTTTCTGAGGAGTTCTAAGTATTTTTACATTTCTCTTATGATTTTTTTTTGACCCATGAATTATTTAGAAGAATGTTTTTAATTTCCAGATAGATACTTTGTTTCAGTAATTTTGTAGTAGATGTCTACCTTAGTTGTATTGTGATTAAAGTTAATGGATTCTGTGATATTAATTTTATAAAGTCTGTTTTATGGTGTACTCCATAATCTTTTTTTTTTCTAAAATATCTTTCCACTTTGGAGTCAGAAGCACCACATTTTCCTGTTTTTCTTTCTATCCCAGTAGATTTCCCTTTTCAGTCTGTTTTTGCAAACACTTCTTTTTCTGTCAAACTTCTAAATTTGTGGCTGTCATAGGGGCTGGTTCTTAACCCTCCCTTCCATCCCATCTTAAGTGATTACACTTGTGCTATTTCTTTATCTGTCATCTATATACCACACCTGAACTCATGTATGTAGTTCCTGTTCTCTTCTTTTAAGTTCAAATGCACATATTCAGTTCAATAATTCCCCCTGGATATTGAGGTACAGTGGAAAATGCCTCCTCCCACTCTCACCTTCTAGAAAAGGATATCCAAGAATCTGTGGACGTTGCTTTATCTGGAAAAAAGAGTCTGCAAAAATGACTAAATTAATGATCTTGATAAAAAGAAATTATCCTGGATTATCCAGGTGGGTCCTAAATACAATCATATATGTCCCGGTAAGAGAGAGGCTGACAAAATTTCTCATAGACAGAAGAGAAGATACAAAGAAGAGAAGAAGGGAATGTGACCATGGAGCCAAAGAGAACTAACAGCCACCAGAAGACAGAATTGGCAAGAAATGAATTCTGCTGGAGCTTCCAAAGGAAGTCAGTCTCTGCTAACACCTTGCATTTGGCCCAGTGAAATCGATGTTGTATTTCTGGCCTCCAGGACCATGAGAGAATAAAGTTGTGTTGTTTTAAGCCATCAAGTTTGTGGGAATTTGTTACTGCGGCCCTAGGAAACTAATGTATATGTCCAATGGGCATCTTAGTTTCCTGCTTTAAAGCAGAGCTCTGGATTTCCTCCCCAATCCTGTTCTCTTCTTAGTTGCCATTTCCATTTCCAAGAAATAAGCTAGAAGTGACCCTTACTATTTCTTTTTCCCTCTCTCTACTCATCCAATTCAATAGCATATCTAGTTGACATTACCTTCAAAATCTAATCTAAATGTTTTCCTATCTTCTCTGCTACCTCCAGTCCAAGCCACTATTATCTCTTGCCTGGATTACTACGATAGTCTTCTGTAAGAATGCTGTACTTCTAACTTTGCAACCAAACAGTCCATTCTCCACATATGTACCAAAGTTACCTGTCAAAAATGTAAATCAGAATAAGGTATCCCTTACTTCAAACACCCCAATGAATTTCTTTGGCATTAACCTAGAATCCAAACTAGTTATGAGAACTTGTATGATTTGCCCCTGACTGTCTCCTCTAAGTCTTCCCCGTCCCGCATTCTGTTCTGTCCTTCTACAGTAAGCTTGTTCTAGGTCTCAGCCTTTGTACTTGTTCCTGCCTCTCCCTGGAACTCTCTGTCACAGTATTTTTCATGAGAAGATACTAATCTCCTCATTATTCTGACCAAGTATCACCTCCTCAGAGAATCAGTCCCTCTGTATGTGTATTTCTGTATCTTTATATTTTTCTAGCTCTATCTTTGTCTCTACCACTATCTTATTTCTCTTTCAACCTATCCATCTATCATCTATCTATATCTATCTATCTATCTATCTATCTATCTATCTATCTATCTATCTATCTATCTATCTATATCTATATATAATCTATATCTATCGTCTATCTCTATTTAGCTATCATCTATCTGTATATATGTCTATTATCTATCTATCCATCTCTATCTATCTATCTATCTATCTATCTATCTATCTATCTATCTACCTACCTACCTACCTATCTATCTATCCATCTAACTATCTATCCATTCCTCCATCCATCTGCAGGGTTGGGGGTGGGAATAAGCAGTTTAGGCTTCTATTTGGCCATCTTGTTCCACCCTCCTATCCATCAATCTATCTTTCTATCTATCATATATCTTTCTTTCTGTCAATCATATCTGGATCTATAGCTATGCTAGCCAGCAAACTTTCTAGGACAATAAAAGTGCTTCCTGTGCTATACTATATGGTGGCAGGAACTATATGTGGTGATTACACTTGAAATATTTAGTATGATTAAAAATTGAAATTTTAAAATTTAATTTTAATCCATAACTTAAACAGATTAATTTTCTGTAAATCTACAACTTGGAAAATAATATTTTTTTACAGGATCACCATACTATAGCCATAGGCCAAGTCCAGCTTGCTTCTTGTTTTTGTAAATAAAGTTTTATTAGGACACAGGTCTGCTCATTTGTTTCTATATTGTGTATGACTGTGTCTATGCTACACAGGCTCAGTAGTTGTGATAGAGAATTTATGGATTGCAAAGCTTGAAATAATCGTCATCTGGCCCTTTACAGAAAAAGTTTGCTGACCATTGTTATACATGTTTAAAATAGTTATACATGTTTAAAAAATAGTTGATGCACTATGTCTAAGTCCTTGGTTAGTAATCAAACCCAAATTATAAAATTGTACTGTGGCTGGGTGCGGTGGCTCATGCCTGCAATCCTAGCACTTTGGGAGGCTGAGGCAGGTGGATCACCTGAGGTCAGGAGTTCGAGACCAGCCTGACCAACAAGGAGAAACCCCATCTCTACTAAAAATACAAAATTAGCTGGGCATGACTGCACATGTCATCTTATGGCAACTTTTCATATAGTAATTAATTTTTTGTGGTTATTAATTGTCCTATGAATCTTCTAGAATTTTTAAGAAATATATATTATTTTTCAAATAATTTGAAAAACAGCACATACTTACTTTCAATTTTTAAGCAACATTAGTATTGTTTTAAATTCATTACCACTCTCCCATTTAGAGGCAATTATTACTTTATGTTGATACACTTTCCTTCAGACCTTTTTTTTTAATTTTTTTTTTATTTTTTATTATACTTTAAGTTCTAGGGTTTAAAGTCTGTTTTATCTGAGACTAGTATTGCAACCCCTGCTTTTTTTTTGTTCTCCATTTTATTGGCACATCTTCCTCCATCCCTTTATTTTGAGCCTATGTATGTCTCTTCATGTGAGATGGGTCTCCTGAATATAGCAAACTGATGGGTCTTGACTCTTTATCCAGTTTGCCAGTCTTTGTCTTTAAATTGGAGCATTTAGTCCATTTACATTTAAGGTTAAGATTGTTATGTGTGAACTTGATCCTGCCATTATGATATTAACTAGTTATTTGGCTCGTTAGTTGATGCAGTTTCTTCCTAGCCTCGATGGTCTTTACATTTTGGCATGTTTTTGCAATGGCTGGTACCGGTTGTTCCTTTCCATGTTTAGTGCTTCCTTCAGGGTCTCTTGTAAGGCAGGCCTGGTGGTGACAAAATCTCTAAGCATTTGCTTATCTGTAAAGGATTTTATTTCTCCTTCACTTATGAAACTTAGTTTGGCTGGATATGAAATTCTGGGTTTAAAATTCTTTTCTTTAAGAATGTTGAATATTGGCCCCCACTCTCTTCTGGCTTGAAGAGTTTCTGCTGAGAGATCTGCTGTTAGTCTGATGGGCTTCCCTTTGTGGGTAACCCGACCTTTCTCTCTGGCTGCCCTTAAGATTTTTTTCCTTCATTTCAACTTTGGTGAATCTGGCAATTATGTGTCTTGGAGTTGCTCTTCTCCAGGAGTATCTTTGTGGTGTTCTCTGTATTTCCTGAATTTGAATGTTGGCCTGCCCTACTAGGTTGGGGAAGTTCTGCTGGATGATATCCTGAAGAGTGTTTTCCGACTTGGTTCCATTTTCCCCATCAATTTCAGGCACACCAATCAGACGTAGATTTGGTCTTTTTACATAATCCCATACTTCTTGCAGGCTTTGTTCATTTATTTTTTTTCTTTTTTCTTTAGATTTCTCTGCTCGCTTCATTTCATTCATTTGATCCTCAATCACTGATACTCTTTCTTCCAGTTGATCAAGTCGGTTACTGAAGCTTGTGCATTTGTCACGTATTTCTCATGTCATGGTTTTCATCTCTGTCAGTTCGTGTATGGCCTTCTCTGCATTAATTATTCTGGTTATCAATTCTTCCACTCTTTTTTCAAGATTTTTAGTTTCTTTGCGCTGGGTACGTAATTCCTCCGTTAGCTCTGAGAAGTTTGATGGACTGAAGCCTTCTTCTCTCATGTCGTCAAAGTCATTCTCCATCCAGCTTTATTCGATTGCTGGCGATGAGCTGCATTCCTTTGCCAGGGGAGATGCACTCTTATTTTTTGAATTTCCAGCTTTTCTGCCCTGCTTTTTCCCCATCTTTGTGGTTTTATCTGCCTCTTGTCTTTGATGATGGTGACGTACTGATGGGGTTTTGGTGTGGGTGTCCTTCCTTTTTGTTAGTTTTCCTTCTAACAGTCAGGACCCTCAGCTGTAGGTCTGTTGGAGATTGCTTGAGGTCCACTCCAGACCCTGTTTGCCTGGGTATCAGCAGCAGAGGCTGCAGAAGATAGAATACTGCTGAACAGTGAGTGTACCTGTCTGATTCTTGCGTTGGAAGCTTCCTCTCAGGGTTGTACTCCACCGTGTGAGGTGTGGTGTGTCGGTCTGACCCTAGTGGAGGATGTCTCCCAGTTAGGCTACTCAGGGGTCAGGGACCCACTTGAGCAGGCAGTCTGTCCATTCTCAGCTCTCAACCTCCGTGTTGGGTGATCCCTAGTCTCTGATAAAACAGACTTTAAACCAACAAAGATCATAAGAGACAAAGAAGGCCATTACATAATGGTAAAGGGATCAATTCAACAGGAAGAGCTAACTATCCTAAATATATATGCGCCCAATACAGGAGCACCCAGATTCATAAAGCAAGTCCTTAGAGACTTACAAAAGACTTAGACTCCCATACAATAATAATGGGAGATTTTAACACTCCACTGTCAACATTAGACAGATCAACGAGACAGAAAGTTAACAAGGATATCCAGGAATGGAATGTATCTCTGCAGCAAGCAGACCTAATAGACATCTACAGAACTCTCCACCCCAAATCAACAGAATAGACATTCTTCTCAGCACCACATCACACTTATTCCAAAATTGACCACATAATTGGAAGCAAAGCACTCCACAGCAAATGCAAAAGAACAGAAATTATAACAAACTGTCTCTCAGACCACAGTGCAATCAAACTACAACTCAGGACTAAGAAAATCAATCAAAACCGCTCAACTACATGGAAACTGAATAACCTGCTCCTGAATGACTACTGGGTACATAACAAAATGAAGGCAGAAATAAAAATGTTCTTTGAAACCAATGAGAACAAAGATACAACATACCAGAATCTCTGGGACACATTTAAAGCATTGTGTAGAGGGAAATTTATAGCACAAAATGCCCACAAGAGAAAGCTGGAAAGATCAAAAATTGACACTCTAACATACAATTAAAATAACTAGAGAAGCAAAAGAAAACACGTTCAAAACCTAGCAGAAGGCAAGAAATAACTAAGATCACAGCAGAACTGAAGGAGATAGAGACACAAAAACCCCTCCAAAAAATCAACAAATCCAGGAGTTGGTTTTTTGAAAAGATCAACAAAATTGATAGACCACTAGCAAGACTAATAAAGAAGAAAAGAAAGAAGAATCAAATAGACGCAATAAAAAATGAGAAAGGGGATATCACCACCGACCCCACAGAAATGCAAACTACCTCAGAGAATACTATAAACACCTCTACGCAAATAAACTAGAAAATCTAGAAGAAATGGATAAATTAATGTGCAAAAATCACAAGCATTCTTAAATTCCAGTAACAGACAAACAGAGAGCCAAATCATGAATGAACTCCCATTCACAATTGCTTCAAAGAGAATAAAATACCTAGGAATCCAACTTACAAGGGATGTAAAGGACCTCTTCAAAGAGAACTATGAACCACTGCTCAGTGAAATAAAAGAGGACACAAACAAATGGAAGAACATACCATGCTCATGGATAGGAAGAATCAATATCGTGAAAATGGCCATAATGCCCAAGGTAATTTATTGATTCAATGCCATCCCCAGCAAGCTATCAAGGAGTTTCTTCACAGAATTGGAAAAAACTGCTTTAAAGTTCATATGGAACCAAAAAAGAACCTGCATCTCCAAGATAATCCTAAGTCAAAAGAACAAAGCTGGAAGCATCACGCTCTCTGACTTCAAACTATACTACAAGGCTACAGTAACCAAAACAGCATGGTACTGGTACCAAAACAGAGATATAGACCAATGGAACAGAACAGAGTCCTCAGAAATAATAACACACATCTACAGCCATCTGATCTTTGATAAACCTGAGAAAAACAAGAAATGGGGAAAAGATTCCCTATTTAATAAATGGTGCTAGGAAAATTGGCTAGCCATAAGTAGAAAGCTGAAACTGGATCCTTTCCTTACTCCTTATACGAGAACTAATTCAAGATGGATTAGAGACTTAAATGTTAGACCTAATACCATAAAAACCCTAGAAGAAAACCTAGGTAATACCATTCAGGACATAGGCATGGGCAAGGACTTCATGTCTAAAACACCAAAAGCAACGGCAACAAAAGCCAAAATTGACAAATGGGATCTCATTAAACTAAAGAGCTTCTGCACAGCAAAAGAAATTACCATCAGAGTGAACAGGCAACCTACAGAATGGGAGAAAATTGTTGCAATCTACTCATCAGACAAAGGGCTAATATCGAGAACCTACAAAGAACTCAAACAAATTTATGAGAAAAAAACAAACAACCGCATCAAAAAGTGGGCAAATGATATGAACAGACATTTCTCAAAAGAAGACATTCATACAGCCAACAGATGCATTAAAAAAATGCTCATCATCACTGGCCATCAGAGAAATGCAAATCAAAACGACAATGAGATACCATCTCACACCAGTTAGAATGGCGATCATTAAAAAGTCAGGAAACAACAGGTGCTGGAGAGGATGTGGAGAAATAGGAACACTTTTACACTGTTGGTGGGATTGTAAACTAGTTCAACCATTATGGAAAACAGTATGGCGATTCCTCAAGGATCTAGAACTAGAAGTACCATATGACCCAGCCATCCTATTACTGGGTATATACCCAAAGGATTATAAATTATGCTGCTATAAAGACACATGCACAGGTACGTTTATTGCAGCACTATTCACAATAGCAAAGACTTGAAATCAACCCAAATGTCCATCAGTGACAGACTGGATTAAGAAAATGTGGCACATATGCACCATGGAATATTATGCAGTCATAAAAAAGGATGAGTTTGTGTCCTTTGTAGGGACATGGATGCAGCTGGAAACCATCATTCTGAGCTAAATATTGCAAGAACAGAAAACCAAACACCACGTGTTCTCACTCACAGGTGGGAACTGAATAATGAGATCACTTAGACTCAGGAAGGCAGGAACATCACACACCGGGACATAACACGGGGAGGGGGAATGGGGTGGGATTGCATTGGGAGTTATACTTTATATAAATGACGAGTTGATGGGTGCTGACTAGTTGATGGGTGCAGCACACCAACATGGCAAGGTTATACATATGTAACAAACCTGCACGTTATGCACATGTTTGCACAGGTACCCGAGAACTTAAAGTATATTAAAAAAAAAAAAAGGTTCTAGGGTACATGTGCACAATGTGCAGATTTGTTACATATGTATACATGTGCCATGTTGGTGTGCTGCACCCTTTAACTCATCATTTACATTAGGTATATCTCCTAATGCTATCTCTCCCCACAATAGGCCCCAGTAGCTTAATGGGGATGACATTGCATCTATAAATTATCTTGGGCAGTATGGCCATTTTCACAATATTGACTCTTCCTATCCATGAGCATGGTATGTTCTTTCATTTGTTTGTGTCCTCTTTTATTTCACTGAGCAGTGGTTTGTAGTTCTCCTTGAAGAGGTCCTTTACATCCCTTGTAAGTTGGATTCCTAGGTATTTTATTCTCTTTGAAGCAATTGTGAATGGGAGTTCATTCATGATTTGGCTCTCTCTGTCTGTTACTGGTGTATAAGAATGCTTGTGATTTTTGCACATTAATTTTGTATCCTGAGACTTTGCTGAAGTTGCTTATGAGCTTAAGGAGATTTTGGGCTGAGACCATGGGGTTTTCTAGATATACAATCACGTCATCTGCAAACAGGGACAATTTGACTTCTTCTTTTCCTAACTGAATAATCTTTATTTCTTTCTCTTGCCTGATTGCCCTAGCCAGAACTTCCAACACTATGTTGAATAGGAGTGGTGAGAGAGGGCATCCCTGTCATGTGCCAGTTTTCAAAGGGAATGCTTCTAGTTTTTGCCCATTCAGTTTGACATTGGCTGTGGGTTTGTCATAAATAGCTCTTATGATTTTGAGATATGTTCCATCAATACCGAATTTATTGAAAGTTTTTAGCATGAAGGGCTGTTGAATTTTGTCAAAGGCTTTTTCTGCATCTATTGTGATAATCATGTGGTTTTTGTCTTTGGTTCTGTTTATATGCTGGATTACGTTTATTGATTTGCGTATGTTGAACCAGCCTTGCATCCCAGGGATGAAGCCCACTTGATCATGTAGGATAAGCCTTTTGATGTGCTGCTGGATTCGGTTTGCCAGTATTTTTTACTGAGGATTTTTGCATCAATGATCATCAGGGATATGGGTCTAAAATTCTCTTTTTTTGTTGTATCTTTGTCAGGCTTTGGTATCAGGATGATGTTGGCCACACAAAATGAGTTAGGGAGGATTCCCTCTTTTTCTATTGATTGGAATAGTTTCAGAAAGAATGGTACCAACTCCTCCTTGTACCTCTGGTAGAATTTGGCTGTGAATCTGTTTGGTCCTGGACTTTTTTTTGGTTGGTAGGCTATTAATTATTGCCTCAATTTCAGAGCCTGTTATTGGTCTATTCAGGGATTCATCTTCTTCCTGGTTTAGTCTTGGGAGAGTGTGAGTGTCCAGGAAATTATCCATTTCTTCTAGGTTTTCTAGTTTATTTGTGTAGAGGTGTTTATAGTATTCTCTGATGGTAGTTTGTATTTCTGTGGGGTCAGTGGTGATATCCCCTTTCTCATTTTTTATTGCATTTATTTGATTCTTCTCTCTTTTCTTCTTTATTAGTCTTGCTAGCAGTCAATCAATTTTGTTGATCTTTTCAAAAAAACCAACTCCTGGATTCACTGATTTTTGGGAGGGTTTTTTGTGTCTCTGTCTTCTTCAGTTCTGCTCTGATCTTAGTTATTTCTTGCCTTCTGCTAGGTTTTGAATGCATTTGCTCTTGCTTCTCTAGTTCTTTTAATTGTGATGCTAGGGTGTCAATTTTAGATCTTTCCTCCTTTCTTTTGTGGGCATTTAGTGCTATAAATTTCCCTCTACACACTGCTTTAAATGTGTCCCAGAGATTCTGGTATATTGTATCTTTGTTCTCATTGGTTTCAAAGAACATCTTTATTTTTTGCCTTCATTTCATTATGTACCCAGTAGTCATTCAGGAGCAGGTTGTTCCGTTTCCATGTAGTTGAGCGGTTTTGATTGATTTTCTTAGTCCTGAGTTCTAGTTTGATTGCACTGTGGTCTGAGAGACAGTTTGTTATAATTTCTGTTCTTTTGCATTTGCTGTGGAGTGTTTTACTTCCAATTATCTGGTCAATTTTGGAATAAGTGTGATGTGGTGCTGAGAAGAATGTCTATTCTGTTGATTTGGGGTGGAGAGTTCTGTAGATGTCTATTAGGTCTGCTTGGTACAGAGTTGAGTTCCATTCCTGGATATCCTTGTTAACTTTCTGTCTCATTGATCTGTCTAATGTTGACAGTGGAGTGTTAAAATCTCCCATTATTATTGTATGGGAGTCTAAGTCTCTTTGTAAGTCTCTAAGGACTTGCTTTATGAATCTGGGTGCTCCTATATTGGGTGCATATATATTTAGGATAGTCATCTCTTCCTGATGAATTGATCCCTTTACCATTATGTAATGATCTTCTTTGTCTCTTTTGGTCTTTTAGGGTTTAAAGTCTGTTTTATGACAGACTAGGATTGCAACCCCTGCTTTTTTTCGTTTTCTATTTGCTTGGTAGATCTTCCTCCATCCCTTTATTTTGAGCCTATATGTGTCTTTACATGTGAGATGGGTCTCCTGAATACAGCAAACTGATGGGTCTTGACTCTTTATCCAATTTGCCAGTCTGTGTCTTTTAATTGGACCATTTAGTCCATTTATATTTAAGGTTGATATTGTTATGTGTGAATTTCATCCTGTTATTATGATATTAGCTGTTTATTTTGCTCAGTAGTTGATGCAATATCTTCCTAGCATCGATAGACTTTACCTTTAGACATGTTTTTGCAATGGTTGGTACCTGTTGTTCCTTTCCATGTTTAGTGTTTCCTTCAGGATCTCTTGTAGGGCAGGCCTGGTGGTGACAAAATCTCTCAGCATTTGCTTGTCTGTAAAGGATTTTATTTCTCCTTCACTTATGAAACTTAGTTTGGCTGGATATGAAATTCTGGGTTTAAAATTCTTTTCTTTAAGAATGTTGAATATTGGCCCCCACTCTTCTGGCTTGAAGAGTTTCTGCTGAGAGATCTGCTGTTAGTCTGATGGGCTTCCGTTTGTGTGTAACTTGATCTTCTCTCTGGCTGCCCTTAACATTTTTTCCTGCATTTCAACTTTGGTGAATCTGGCAATTATGTGTCTTGGAGTTGCTCTTCTCGAGGAGTATCTTTGTGGCGTTCTCTGTATTTCCTCGATTTGAATGTTGGCCTGCCTTACTAGGTTGGGGAAGTTTTCCTGGATGACATCCTGCAAAGTGTTTTCCAACTTGGTTCCATTTTGCCCATCAATTTCAGGTACACCAATCAAACGTAGATTTGGTCCTTTCACATAATCCCATATTTCTTGGAGGCTTCGTTAATTTCTTTATACTCTTTTTTTTTTTTTCTACACTTCTCTTCTCGCTTCATTTCATTCATTTGATCTTCAATCGCTAATAATCTTTCTTCCAGATGATTGAGTCAGTTACTGAAACTTGTGCATTGGTCACATAGTTCTCGTGTTATGGTTTTCATCTCTATCAGTTCTTTTAAGGACTTCTCTACATTGGTTATTCTAGTTAGCAATTCGTCAAATCTTTTTTCAAGGTTTTTAGTTTCTTTGTGCTGGGTACGTAGTTCCTCCTTTAGCTCTGAGAAGTTTGATCGACTGAAGCCTTCTTCTGTCAACTCGTCAAAGTCATTCTCCATCCACCTTTGTTCAGTTGCTGGCAATGAGCTGCGTTCCTTTGGAGGGGGAGATGCGCTCTGATTTTTTGAATTTCCAACCTTTCTGCACTGCTTTTTCCCCATCTTTGTGGTTTTATCTGCCTTTGGTCTTTGATGATGGTGATGTACTGATGGGATTTTGGCATGGGTGTCCTTTCGGTTTGTTAGTTTTCCTTCTAACAATAAAGAACCTCAGCTGTAGGTCTTTTGGAGTTTGCTTGAGGTCCACTCTAGATCTTGTTTGCCTGGATATCAGCAGCAGAGGCTGCGGAAGATAGAATATTGTTGAACAGAGAGTTTTGCTGTCTGATTCTTGCTCTGGAAGCTTTGTCAGAAGGGTGTACCCCACCGTGTGAGGTGTGAGGTTTCGGTCTGCACCTAGTGGGGGATATCTCCCAGTTAGGCTACTCAGGAGTCAGGGACCCACTTGAGCAGGCAGTCTGTCCCTTCTCATATCTCAACCTCCGTGCTGGGAGCTCCACTGCTCTCTTCAAAGCTGTCAGACGGGGATGTTTACCTCTGCCGAGGTTTCTGCTGCTTTTTGTTTAGCTGTGACCTGTCACCAGAGGAGTAGTCTACAGAGGCAAACAGGTCTCCTTGAGTTGTAGTGGGCTCCACTCAGTTTGAGCTTCCCAGTGGCTTTGTTTACCTACTTAAGCCTAGGCAATGGTGGGCACCTCTCCCCCAGCCTCGCTACTGCCTTGCAGTTAGATCTCAGACTGCTGTGGTAGCAATGAGAGAGGCTCTGTGGGTGTGGGACCCTCTGGGCCAGGTGTGGGATATAATCTCCTGGTGTGCCGTTTGCTAAGACCCTTGGTAAAGTGCAGTAGTAGGGTGGGAGTTACCTGATTTTTCCAGGTGTTGTGTGTCTCAGTTTCCCTTGGCTAGGAAAAGGGATTCCCTTCCCCCTTGCACTTCCCAGATGAGGTGATGCCTCACCCTGCTTCAGCTCTCACCGATTGGGCTGCACCAGCTGACCAGCACTGATTGTCCGGCACTCCCCACTGAGATGAACCTGGTACCTCAGTTGAAAATGCAGAAATCACCCAACTTCTGTGTCATTCATGCTGGGAGCTGGAGGCTGGAGCTGTTCCTATTGGGCCATCTTGGGCACACCTCCCAGACATTTTATTTTTACATTTAACTTTATACTGCTTCTTTGTGTGTATGTTTTCATGGAACAATTTTGTGGTCATTCTCTGGATGAAAGTGGTGACTTCCTGTATAGATAATTTAATCCCTATTTTCGAGGAGTTTAACAAACTGTGACACACTTCACCTGAAACACAGGCACTCAGTATGATCTCATCATTGTTTTATCTCCTTCTAGAGATCCACATCAAAAATATATGAGAATAATAGGTGATTGTATCTGCAGTGCCTGCGAGTTCAAGTGAAAATAGACCCTTTGGTGTTTCTGTATTTTATTTGATCCTGAAATCACAATGACCACACTGTTGTACTTATTATTGATGGAATAAAAAGCACGCAAAATAAAACATTGCATTTTATATTTGGCAGTAACTTTTGTAAGAGGAAGCTATCCACCAAGAAACTGTATCATGTATGAGTTTTCTACCAGAGAAATGTTAGTCTGCCATTTATTTCAGAGACGTTTGAACCTAGTGTTAAAAGTAAAGGATATGGGATAGGTTCAAATTCTCCCTCTGCTAGTCACTAGTGGTGTGACCTCAGGCACATTCTAACCAGTGTGTGCCTCAGTTTCTTCATCTATTAAATGGCACAATTATAGAACTAAGCTCCTAGGGTTATTATGAAGACTCAGTGATTTAAAATATATAGAAGAGTACCTGAAGCAGCAAATAAGTTTAGCTTAGCTATTCATTACTAAAATGAGATCACAGTTTTGGAGGTAGATAAAAAAAATAATTTTACTTTTCATCCTGGTTTCCATTGAAATGGAGGCATTTTATTTTATTTTATTTTATTTTATTTCATTTTATTTTATTGATGAAAGGACTCATCCAGTCTATGGTAGCACTTGTTCATAAGATACATGTAATGCATCCAATATAAAGTAAGCTTTCAAATTCCAACACTATGCAATTGGGAGAAGCCTTGGATGATATTTATACTATTTTCCTAAGGATTTTAATTAAATTGGCTCTTCTTTTTCATCCTTGCAGAATCTTCAGAAAAAAAATCTCCTTTTAGGAATCTAAGCACCTCTCTCTCCTTTCTCCCTATGGCTAATTTTCATTTTAATTGTGTCCTATAGGCCACAGCTAGAGAGACAGCATGGCACAGGGCCACATTTCTGCCTTACTAACAAAGTGAGCAATGAAGCTTGGACCAGCTACTGAATCTTTCTGAGTATCAGTTAGCTTAGCTCTGAAATGAATATACTAATAATTATTCTTTCTAGCTCACAGAGGTATTGTTATAATCAAATGATATATGATGAAAGGTATAAATACAGTATTGTACCAATATATAGGCCAGGTGCGGTGGCTCAAGCCTGTAATCCCAGCACTTTGGGAGGCCGAGACGGGCGGATCACGAGGTCAGGAGATCGAGACCATCCTGGCTAACACGGTGAAACCCCGTCTCTACTAAAAAAGATACAAAAAAAAAAAAAAACTAGCCAGGCGAGGTGGCGGGCGCCTGTAGTCCCAGCTACTCGGGAGGCTGAGGCAGGAGAATGGCGTGAACCCAGGAGGCCGAGCTTGCAGTGAGCTGAGATCCGGCCACTGCACTCCAGCCTGGGCGACAGAGCGAGACTCCGTCTCAAAAAAACAAAAAAACCAATATATATTTATAGCAATATTGTCACAATTCCATCTTTTTTTTCCACCCACATACATTTACAATTCTAGAAGGGCTACTGGTTTGTCAATATAGTCCCATGGGACTGCAATGACCAGTGGACAGCAGGTTGTTGAGCATGGTACAGTTGCCTATGAACAGCTCTTCCTATTGACCGATGCCAAGCTGACATTCACTGAGGCAACATGGCTCAACAGAGCAGCAAGAATGCAGCTCCCTCATGTGAATAATGGAAAATGTATATGGAGAGAATGGGTGTTTTTCTAGGGATGTGAGGAACAACATTTGGAAAAACTGAGGAAAATGGACTTTTACCACTTGGCTTAAATTTATATTGTGATAATCCAGAACTGAATTCCCTTAACTGTTTAAACACCTCTTTGGTGACAGACAGTGGCAGAAAGGGCACAGAACAAAGTACTTTCCAGAAAATTGGCCTCCTTATTGTTATCCTCAATGCCTGTGCCCAAGCAATGGGCTTTGCAGCAAAGTAAGGCAGCTTGATTCAATCAGTAATGCTATTAGTGATTGGTTTAGGTTTAAACAGGTTTAGGAGACCGAAATTTGATTTCTCCTGCTCAGGATATAATTTCTCCCTGTCAAGTTATAGTTTCATGTGGATTTTGCAAACTGCTAGTAGAATCTGGGATCCCTTTAAAATAGTTAAATATTCTACTTATTTTATTCATTTATTGGCTATGTACATATTGCCAGTATACTGGATCAGACCCTGAGACAGGTACTGAAAACACACAGCAACTTTCATGAGTTTACACTATGGGGTCCATAGTATTTTTGTTCTGCCTATTCCCAAAAGGATTTTGAGTAGTATATATGAATAAAGCCAAAGTAAAAAGAAAGAAAAAGAAACAAAGAGAGAAAGGAAAGAATTAAAAATAAAAATGACAAACCATACAAGAAAAGCACATGTATAGATTTTTACCTGCCCCCTTCAATGAGCTATTGCAATCACTATTCTTTGGAAAGTGATATGACTTGATTTATCTTGGCTCACTAAATAACAAGAGGTTTACTTATGTTTACATGTCAAATATTCCAATAAACTCTTCCTCACCACTGCCTTACAAATTTTTCTGGAAAGGCAAGGGTTTCTCTGAAACTAAACATAGGTGAGTCATTGTAATCCTTGCTTTATTACAGAAACATTGTTCAAATAGGCAAATGTGGTATTGAACTTTTTAAGAGGCAGGTGGTATA
This sequence comes from Macaca fascicularis, assembly GCF_037993035.2. Taxonomy (NCBI): domain Eukaryota; kingdom Metazoa; phylum Chordata; class Mammalia; order Primates; family Cercopithecidae; genus Macaca; species Macaca fascicularis. The sequence goes on from NC_088378.1 coordinate 49,600,215, forward strand.
TATGACTCTAACCCAGTCAAGAGGTTTTTGTTTGTTTTTTGTGGAGGCCTGAAATAATTATGGCTCAGCTCTTTTTAGGGTCACCTTCTTTCATACAGGGATAAACTTGGACAAACTCATAAATAGATCCTGTATCCTTTGGACAGATTATCTTAAAAAATAATATTCACTTAGCAAATATATACAGTATTCTTGTAACTTAATCAAACCCTTTAATGGTCTCAGCATGCAGTATGTTTAAAAATCCTATATGAGTGCTTTTGGATTCATAGGCTGAGTATGAATTGATGAGTGCTCACAAAAACAAAAACAAAAACAAAAATCAAATATGGGGAAAAATTAACAGGCATATTAGAATTTGAAGGCAATAAAACTCTCTCATTTAAAAGATATCTTAAAATAAAATTTTTATCTACTCTGAGAATGTCACTGCTCTAGACATTAATCAAATAAATAGTTTGACAAGTCCTGGAAGTCACCACTTAAGATGAATACTAAATTATTTAGATGGCAAGAAGTCTTTTCACGGGTACTTTCACACTTTCATGATGTTAGAAAATTGATGGCATATTTTAAAGCAACTACACAAACTACACTTACTGAATGTTGACTGATGAAATATCCAGAATTCATATTCTATAGACCATATAATTAATAATGGTAGGTAATGTTTACTGTAGATTCACTAAGTGACAGAGATATTGCTAAGTGGTCTATACAGATAATCTACTCTCTGTTGTTGTAGAAAATGTTGTCTCTTACTTTCCATTCCAGGAGCTTGTGTTCCAGAGATATGATTTTTCACCACTGTGCTTATAAGATGAATAAATGATAAATGATTAATAATAAAAGAATGTAGTCTTTCATTCCCAAAATATTAATTATTTACTATTATGTCAGGCACTGTAATAGATGCTAATCATTAAAGAGCCTCTGCTATTATGCAATATAAACTTAAACACTTTCATCTAGAATATTCGGCACACCCACCCTTAACATCAGCAGCGCCTAGGGCAGGAGTACAAATGGAAATCTACAAGCTGTTGTCTGAATGTTTAAATGTTATATGTCAAGCTCACAATCTGTTAAGTAAAATATGTTCTGTTCTCCTAGTTTGACAAATATACTTTCATAATGCCCTAGGACAGAATCTTATTTAGAATGCTTGAAATCCTGTGCTGGAGCATAGAGGTGAGGAAAAATCATGTCCCAGCACACAGCCCCTAGCTAGGTTAACCTTTTCTTTTAACCCTTGGCTTTGTCCCACACCAAGAGGTACCTGACATGCTTGCAAGCCCTGACTCTGCCATCATGCCTACACACAGCCCCCCTTTGGTTATCTGCTAGGCACAAAGGTGATCCCATGAGTGGGTTTCCCATACTCAGAGGAACAGACCCTGGAACAGACTCACAGGGCCCTGGAAAGAGGCTCAGGACACTGCGGGGAGAATTTTCAATTCCTGGGTATCCAAGCACAATTTTGAAGGAAGAGGGTCTGGGCTTCCGGTGACCATGTGGTGTTAGTTCCACAAACTCCTACTCTAGGTGAGCCAGGAGAGGGGCTCACAGTAATGTGGGTGTCAGGTGGAGGCAAGGGTGGGGTGCCTATTACCTAATTCTAAGAATGATAAGGCTGTGTGTAAATAGAAGCTAACCATCCGTATTAGTTTATTTTCATACTGCTATGAAGAAATACCTGAGATGGGGTAATTTATACAGAAAAAGGGGTTTAATGGAGTCACAGTTCCACATGGCTGGGGGTGCCTCACGATCATGGCGAAAGGTGAAGGAGGAGCAAAGGCACGTCTTACATGTTGGCAGGCAAGAGAGCTTTTGCACGGGAACTGCCCTTTATAAAACCATCAGATCTCGTGAGACTTATTCACTATCATGAGAATTGAATGGGAAAAACCCAACCCCATGATTTAACTACCTCCCACCAGGTCCCTCTCATGACACGTGGGGATTATGGGAGCTGCAATTCAAGATGAGATCTGAATGGGGACACAGCCAAACCCTATCACCCCTCCAGTAATTTCCTTAGCATACTGTGTGGGCTACCTACCTGTAGCTCACCCCTTAGCTTTACCCATAATGACCTCTTGCAAGAACACAAAAAAACGCTGGAACTTTCTGGAGTGTGCAAAAAGGACCCCATTCACCATCCATCTCTCTATTAACTCCTGCTCAAATGCTAGGCTTCCATTCTGCACAACCCAGTCCCAAAAGCCTAATAAGAAAAGGACCACCAGTCAAACACCAGGAGAGTTACACTTTTGTTTCCCTCATTGCTAACATTCGCTCTCCATGTGTCACTGTCTCCTCCTTTTATTTATAAATGTTCCCAATATTAATTTATAAATATTCACTTATAAATATTCTCAATACTAAAAGACATGTGTTCTTATATTTTCTAAGATAACTTCCTAATATTCTAAAAGAAGATATCTCTTAACTACTGTGTCAAGAGACTGATATTTAAGACATTCTCAATCAAATTTTAGTTCTTAAAATGTTTTGGAAAATAGAGTCTCCCAAAGCCAAATGTGGTTGTTTTGCCATTCCTCTGCACTCACTTTAATTCTTTTTGTATCATAACAAATTTTGCAAACTAACTTGGAATGATAACATTCCCTGAACATGGTTTGATCATCATTAATAATAATTTTTATTTGGTGACTTTCTGTGAGAATATAAAATGAAATAATATACACTATAAAGTAGAAAAATATCAAAAGCAACAGCAGCAAAAGCCAAAATTGACAAATGGGATCTCATTAAACTAAAGAGCTTCTGCACAGCAAAAGAAATTACCATCAGAGTGAACAGGCAACCTACAGAATGGGAGAAAATTTTTGCAATCTATTCATCTGACAAAGGGCTAATATCCAGAACCTACAAAGAACTCAAACAAATTTACAAGAAAAAAACAAACAACCCCATCAAAAAGTGGGCAAAGGATATGAACAGACATTTCTTAAAAGAAGACATTCATACAGCCAACAGACACATGAAAAAATGTTCATCATCACTGGCCATCAGAGAAATGCAAATTAAAACGACAATGAGATACCATCTCACACCAGTTAGAATGGCGATCATTAAAAAAGTCAGGAAACAACAGGTGCTGGAGAGGATGTGGAGAAATAGGAACACTTTTACACTGTTGGTGGGATTGTAAACTAGTTCAACCATTATGGAAAACAGTATGGCGATTCCTCAAGGATCTAGAACTAGATGTACCATATGACCCAGCCATCCCATTACTGGGTATATACCCAAAGGATTATAAATTATGCTGCTATAAAGACACATGCACTCGTATGTTTATTGCAGCACTATTCACAATAGCAAAGACTTGAAATCAACCCAAATGTCCATCAGTGACAGACTGGATTAAGAAAATGTGGCACATATACACCATGGAATACTATGCAGCCATCAAAAAGGATGAGTTTGTGTCCTTTGTAGGGACATGGATGCAGCTGGAAACCATCATTCTTAGCAATCTATCACAAGAACAGAAAACCAAACACCGCATGTTCTCACTCATAGGTGGGAACTGAACAATGAAATCACTTGGACTCAGGAAGGGGAACATCACACACAGGGGCCTGTCATGGGGAGGGGGGAGGGGGGAGGGGTTGCATTGGGAGTTATACTTGATGTAAATGACAAGTTGATGGGTGCAGCACAGCAACATGGCACAAGTATACATATGTAACAAGCCTGCACGTTATGCACATGTACCCTACAACTTAAAGTATAATAATAATAAATAAATTTTTTAAAAAAAGAAAGAAAAATATATATGGAAACTTACATTATCTCTGTTAATCAGCACTATTAAAGGATTACTGTTACTATTTTTAATATTATTTTAATTCTTCAGTGAGAAATAAGAGGAAGCTCTAGTCAGATAAAAAAAAAAATCAGGTCAAAAAACCACAGACTTTCCAGCTTTAGCAGTAAATATTCTCTTGAACTCATTTTATAATTGATGTCCACTCAGAAGTAAATTTGTTGTTATATTATTGTCTGCTTAATTCTATTCTATTCAGCATCTAGCTTTTGTTCTCATGATGCTCCATAAATCAGTCTTTTTGGATCATGAATTAGCAAGCCTCCAAAATAAAGAGACAGGTTAATTAAATTATGCAAGGAAAATGGGTTTCCCTTTTTGTTGTTTTTTTGTTTTGTTTTGTTTTGTTTTGTTTGTTTTTTTGTTTGTTTTTTGAGACAGAGTTTTGCTCTTGTTGTCCAGGCTGCAGTATGATGGTGCGATCTCGGCATACGGCAACCTCTGCCTCCCGGTTTCAAGCGATTCTCCTCCCTCAGCCTCCCAAGTAGCTGGGATTACAGGCACCCACCACCATGCCCAGCTAATGTTTTGTATTTTTAGTAGAGATGGCGTTTCACTATGTTGGCCAGGCTGGTCTTGAACTCCTAACCTCAGGTGATCCACCCACCTCGGCCTCCCAAATTGCTGGGATTACAGGCGTGAGCCACCGCATTCAGCCTGGAAAATGGTTTTTAATTCTACATCCCAACAGAGAGTAGAGGGACATTGAAAATTTATGATTACATCAAGTCTACTAGGTGTTCTTCTCTGCATTTTCTATCATTGCCTCAAAACAACTCTAGGTCTAATGACAGAGCAATCACTCTAAACTTTTAATGATATGAATATCATCAAATTTGGCCTGGTAAAGTCATATAAACTCCATCAATAAAAATTTTACTAGCAAAACTTTCCCAGTGAAAATGTTAAGGTCAGGGAATATTTTCATAGGAGTTTATCTCATTAGAGATGTCATTTTCTTAATTTGCACCACACATATTATGGGCAATCATGGCAGGTGAGTAATTACATATTCACACACACTTGAGAAACTTTCTTTGGAAATAAACTATACTTATAAATAGTGATTTCTTACCATTTTCCTCTATTAATTTGATTGTTGTTAAGAATATTATTGTCTCTGTGAGAAGAACTAGAGTAGTTTGGTCCTAGCAGTAGATATAATAAATAAATCATGCATCCCTCATAGATTTTAGTATGCATTTTAGATTCCTGAGAACATTATTTGAAAACAAAAATAAAATTCAGGAAACAAGAATGCAATTGTTCAAATACAGTGGTCATGAAAATAAGCACTGGTTCATGAGTCTGAGCCCCTAAGGAAACCTCTTCATTCCTAATGAGAATCCATGTGCCTCAGGTAGATTTAATGCACTTTGCCTTTTTCTTTCTTTTTCATTTTTCATCAGCAAAGGATTTATATTTATAGATAATTAGGTGATGTCAGCCATAAGAAACTTTGTGAAGTTTTCTTTTCTGATTTCCAAAATGTTTCCTGTCCACGGTAGTTTCTCTTCCCTAAGAAAGTCTCTCTCTTTGTTTCTCCTTGCCCCAAGCACCCACACGCTAGCCCAGTGCCTTTTGTTACTGGGGAAAGCAGTTAATCTTCCAGGCATATTTGCAGACTCTGAAAAGACCTTGGGCAGGAAATGTGTTACATGACAGAAAGCATTAATAAATGTAGAAGGGCAGCCCTCCTGGATAAACAAGCAGCAGGACATTTCTGGGGAAATAATGGCTATCAGGATGCTGGTTGAAGAAGTTACAGGGGAGGCAGCAGTCAGGGTTTCATGATGAAATCTGAAGCACCAGCCTGGATCTGCTTTTACCTTGATGGACTCATTGATTCACACAACTCCTGCATGCTAAAGCAAGGCTTGTGGTATGGGGAAATTACGAACTGTTTCCTTGTATGCATATTATCATTTAAAACAAAATTGTTTTAAAAAACATATTTCTTATTACTTGAATACTGTGAAATGCTTAATCATTAGCTGAATTTAGGGATTTGATTATTTTTTCCCCCTCTCCCCAAAGGCTGTTGGACTTGATAGAATAAAAGAAATGATGATTGGAAATTTAATTATGGTTCCAGTTTAAAGTTAATATCTTGGGAAGTTGTGGTACTGAAGGGAAGAACAGGATTAAGCTCATTGGAGTGACATAAAATGCCCATTGTGACCTCATCCTTGTTCATTTCTAACCCTATTTCTTACCGTACTAATGTACAAATCATTTTCCAGCCACACTAAATCCCTTGAAGTTTTATAATACATGATTCTTTCTCTTACCTTTGCACAGTTTCCACTGATTCCCATGGTGTTCTTCACTTGAAGAATCTGATCTTTGTAACAGAGTTTAAGTATAATGGACTTTGGAATGATTTCCCTGATCTTACTCTTATGAGTGTTAAGTATGTGTATGTATGAGTATATACAGTTCACATATATATGAAAAATCTTTACAGATACTTTTAGCTCATATTTCTGTCAAGACAAGAAGTCAAATAAATTCTGTTTATATGGGAAATTGGTTTACCTATCTGCTGCTAATTTTTAAAATTTCTGAAATAAAGTTTTCATAACTATTCAAATAGTTCAAATTAGTCTACTAGGCTGCCAGACACAAGTTGACATTTGCATTCCTATGCACATGAAAAAAAATCAGTTAACAGATTAATTTTGAGTGATTCTAACCATTTGTCTTTGGATAAGGTCCAAATAGTCACCCATGACCCATGGAATGCAACACATACAGAACATTCAGTTATTAGGCTAACTAGGGAGAAGAGTCATCTCAATTATGAAAGTCAGACTTATCTAATATTTCAAATAAAATGGTTATTTTTTTTTACCTTAGGGCATATAAATTAATTTAAATTGTGCTCACTGGAGATTGAATGCCCCAGACCCCATTTTTTAAATGTGTGAGAGTAACTAGCTGATGCATCAAATATTTGTATGTATATTGATGGACATGTCTGAATCCTGACAGTATTTATAAAGTTTACTTTCAATCTTGTGACAAACCAGACTGCTTTCCATTTTATGCACCTATCTAAAGCTTAGCCAGCTACATGCAATGTTGCTCCTGTTTTTCCCAGCTGGAGTTTATTTTCCCCATCCCATATAATTCCTTGCTATCCAGCTTGAAGTCTCCATAGCCCTATGTCAATATTTTAGTTGTGTGGCATTCAAACAACTTTTCTATTTGGAAATAATCCCTCTTGATATAAATCTTGATGAGAAACAATGTTCTGCTTTCCATTAGGACATCAACAAAGTCAGTCAATGGTTTTATTCTGTATCCAGAAACAGCTGGCCCTAGCAAAATGAGAGAAAGAATGATTGCCATTTTTCTTATGATGCCAGCTTGGAGACAACGTCATGAGAGATGGTGGTGCAGAACTGCTGGATGAGTTAGATGCTCTGAACCAGCAAAGTATGAAGTAGTTAGTTTCATGTCAGAATAAATGTGTTCAGAAAACAATGATCCACTCACAAAATGTTTGTGTCTTATTCTTGCAACTTTGGATTTCTGGAGTTTTGGAGTGTTAATATTCAATGAAGAATTGTTTATCCCAGTGGATATAACAATTATTCCTTAGATTTGGAATGAAATGGTTTTACAGGTGGGTCTCCCCAGGAAGCAGAATATGAGATGGGGCTTAGCATACAGGTTTATCAGGAAGTGTTCTGGAAAGCCACACCTGTGGAAGGGAAGGAATAGGAAGCAGGACCTGGCAGAGGGGAAAGTCACATTGTGTTGTAGCTTCAAAAGAAGACTCAACTGGCCCTATAAGTAGCTAAGCTCTGTTGATCCTTCAACATTGTCCTAAACTGGGTAAGGAGAGGGTCGGTCCTTTATACCTATGAACCAATCAGTTACTGGATGTGGACCACCCTGGAAGGGGGTGTGAAGTCCAGTGAAATGGCTCTCTTTAATGGAGACAATCCCCAAAGCAGCTAGATTTTTGGGTTTTTTATTCCAGAAGGGAGATTGGGACAGTGCATCAAAGTGTCCAACACAAACGGCTGATAGTCATTACGAAACTCATGCAATGAAAAAAAAAAAAAGAAAGAGTGAATGATAAAATTTTAATCTTAAATAAAATAAGAATTAAACTTATTAGGTAGCCAAAGATGACTGTTTCACCAAGGGGAATGGAAGGAGGATTTATGGAACTGAGAAAGCCCCTGGGGTACTAGTCCTACCATGTCCAGTGGAAAAAACTAACAGAAGACTACTAGTTATACAAAAATGGACCAACAAAGACCAAGATCCTTCCATAATAAAACGTGGAATCATCCAGTGGGCTTCTTAAAATTCAGATGGCTGAGCCCTATGTGTAAAGGTTGCAATGCATTAGGGACAGGTTGTGGTTGGAGAATTTCCATTTCTAACCAGTTCCCAGATGATGATAATGCTGTTGGCCTAGGGAGACCTAGTGGCACAGAGTGGCTCTATGTTAGAAACTGTGGAAGTGAGATTGGGACACGTCTAGAGATGGAAGGGATTCTAGTACTGGAATTGGGTGGCTGCAATTTTTGACAATACAAGTAATAGTCACATTAGACAAGAGCTTTTTATTTTAAAATATTAGTATGGGGATAAAGATGTAAATGCAGCTAGGGAGCAACCATAGTAACATATTTTGGAATATTTGACATTTTTCCTACCCAAACTTCAATCCTCTTTCCTGTTTCAAGGGAATTCCCTTGTGCGAGTCTTAGCAGAATAGGGAGTTTCATTTCTCGTTGTTGAAACCAAAGGAAACCAGCCAGGCTTACCTTCTCCCTCCCCGTTGAGACCTGGAAAATGAATTGTCTTTTAGCTTGACTGATTGGATATACCTGCCTGAGACTTTGAAGTTTGTGGGAGTGTCCAAAGTGCACAGGACTGTCAGAATTTGTTTGATTGATGTGAGACAGTCTATGAGTGACTCTGCCAGGCTGAGATTCATTCATTCATGGAGGCAGTGTCCCCAGAAGCAACTGTGGCTTAGAGAAATGATGACCTGGTGGCATCTTGGTCACATTTTTGCTGCTGCACTGTCTTAGGAACCGTATTGTTTCCTGTCTGTTTTCCGAGATTTGCCATCCATTTTTTCCACCACTTCTGACAGCCCCTCTGAGTTCCCTCAATAATTCCCTATTTCAATTAAGCAAGCTTGAGTTGGACTCTGAAGTTTGCAGCCAAGAGACTTGACCAACACACCCTCCTTTGTCCAGAGAGATGTTAACATAGAGCTAACCAGTCATGCTTCCAATTCTCATAGAGATTAATTCCAACTGGATTAATGTTGAAGCGGTATTTCTGAATGAGTTTGTAGAATTGTGTTAAACGTCTTTCATTTTGTTGTATTTTGTTTCTCCTCTTAGTTCGTGAGCCCCTTGCACATCAAAACTGTCATTTCATCTTTTATTCTCTACAATCAACTAGCAAAACATTTGAATATGCATTATTTTGGAAGAAGGAGGGGTATCTGCTTGCCTCTGCATAATGTCACCTCCTTAAAGAGTCTTTTCCTCACCATCTCTAGCCAGCCCAACACTAGTCAACTGTCTTTCATTATCCAAGTGTTTCTTTCTTTGAAACTTTTATCACTCTATTAAATTGTATTGTTTATATGTTTGTTAATTTATTTATCTCTATCCTCTCTTAAATGTATGCTCAATGAGAGTAGCAACTTTCACTGTAGATCAATCAGCCTGGACAAATGATTTAAACAGCTCCCTGGTTTCAACAAAATTCTATCCCCACAAAGTATTTTGAGTTTGGCTACTGACCAAACAGGGAGAGTCATAGGAAATAATCACATTTTTTTTCAAAGCACAGCCATTTACCATGTCAATGGCTAAAGTCTCTCCCTCTTTTTTCTCCCTTTCCTCTTTTCTTCTTCCCAAGGAGGGTAACAAAGTCTTCTCTTTGTCTAATGTACAGTATATAGAAATCATCCTTTAAAGCCTGAGCAGACTGCAGGATCCCATTCTTTCCCTTTATTTGTTTATCAAAGTGTTTCTTTCAAAATCGCTCTGCCTAGAAAAAAAGGGAGAACAATTTCTTTAGCTTGATACATCGCTGTCTAAATTCTGTCTTTACCTAGATTACTTTTGTCACAAATTCAAAATTAGTGTTCATACCAAAGCCTGTGAGTGAACATTGAGGGAAAGACATTAGGTTGGTGCAAAACGATGGTGGTTTTGCCTTTACTTTAATGGCAGAAACTGCAATTACTTTTGCACCAACCTAAATATTTTTAAGTTCTTAATGACTCCCCATATAGACATTTCACTGAGTACTTGAATCTGATTCTGGCTGTATTATTGACCAGTAAACAAATCACCAGGAATTTTTGACTTGCATTTTCTTGTTTATGAAACTAAATAGAGTGTATCAATGGTTCTTGCATCAAAATAGGCAAATACACAGATGGAAGGTGATAGGTGGCTTTTATCCTTAATAAAAGGTGACTCATAGTTTAAAACTGTATTAGGTTTAGCTGTTTGCAAATGAAAGAACTCATCATTGGATGTAAGCTTAGCTACTTGTGTTCAGATATGCCTACCTTTGAATGAAAACTGATTATCATCAACAAACCTGACAGAGATGATAACAGGATGATTAGCACAGAGCTTGAGAAAAGCAGCACAAATCCTAAAAGACTGCATTTCAACTGGGCTGATAAACTGCCATCTCACAAAGCACAGAAGTGCTGCCTTCCTTTAGGCAAAGATAATCTGGGTCTGTGAGCTTGGTGTTAATTTAGCAAGCAGAGAGAGGAAAAAAATGAAGAAAGAACTGTAGTTGAGTGGACTTTTAAAGTCTTTCCGGAGTAGAGCAATGCCAATATCTGCAAAAATAGAGTTTTTAAAAAGATTTTTAAAAGTTTTAAAAATAGATATTTTAAAAAGACTGTCATGGAAAGCATGACATCTGGCATCACCCTGCCTGGACTGGTCTTCCAAACCCAGCCTGGTGTCTGATATATAATCTCCACTCCCTCTTTCACTGTTACTTTCAGTCAAACATAAACTCTTCCCATTAAACTTTGTTTACTTGTGCCATTTCTAATAAATTCTACCCTCTCACCCCTCTGGTCTTTCTTCTTTAATAAATCCCCTTCTCCAACTCCACCTCAACCCCCACACCCACACATTCACCTGAAAAAGAACAGACAAAAAAAACCAAAACCTGTTTTATAGGCTAATGATTGAGTGGTGCATGTCTGAGGAGAAGCAGGATGGCTGTGAAAAACATAGGCAGTTGCACATCTATGTTTTGCAGTGCATGGCTGCGCTAAGCCTCATGGTGAGTCTCCCACTTTGCCTTCTGCTGGAAGTTCTCTCTTCCTAATTAATTGGATTAGCCACCTTCTCCTGACTTGTTTTAATTTGCCTGTTTTAAAACATCTCTGTGATAAGTGTGGCTGTTCTAACAATGCTACCACTCTAGTGGCTGGTCACTTTCTTACAGAGATGAAATGCTAGGGAGAGGGAGAAGAACGTGCTCATTTGACTGTGAATCCAGCATTGCCCCTGAGGGATGTCAGTGTGCTTCTGCGTGACAGAACAAATGCAAATCCAATCAAAATAGCTACGCTTTTTATGAACAGGAAAAGTTTGAGGCAGAAATAGACACATCCAAGGAAGAGAGAGCAGTTACATAAAACCTAAACCAGCTTCAGAATGTAACTTCTCTAGAGGTGTAGCTATTTTTGGTTCTTTAACAGGTTCAAGCATGGTAACAAGTTCAACCATAAACAGGCACTGAAAAGGAACCCCTCCCCCCGTTATAATGACATAATGAGCAGAAAGAATTCACCAAGGTTCAGAAGTAAGCATGACAGAGAAGGGACCTTGCACAGCACCCTTCAGAGGTCACAGCTCAGGAGCTGGCGCTGTCTGGCTGGAGCTGGAAGAGAGATGAAGATGTGGAGGAACGTGCAAGGTAGAACTATTGGAATCAGGCAGCTAACGTACTGCCATTAACTGGTAAAACCAAAAAATTAAATTAGAAAAAGCTTGAAGTTCCTATTTCATGACCCAGTCTCTAGATGGTGAGCAGTAATAATTATGTCTCCAATGCAGCACAACTATCTTGGATCACATGCTGCTGTTTTGTGAAAACTTTCCTTCCATTTCCTTCTAGACTGTCTTTGATGTCTATGTTTCCTGTACTTCACCCGCACAGAAATGTGAGCAACGATAGGAAGGGTCTTTGACTCTATTTTTTTGAAACACTTTTTCACAATCTATTTTGTTTTTTAACTCCAATAAATAAATACATCCCTCCTCCAACCTAGATACACAAGATTTTGGATAAACAGGACAAAATTCTGCCAACAGGCTATACAAAGAACTGTGAAGAGTCTGAGATTGTACTCAGCTTATAAGCTAAGAAACTAGTCTGCTACAGTTTCATGGATGCTAGCAGAAGTGAGACTCCTGGGTCAGAGACAAAGAACATTATTATTCATGGCAAGGGGAGCAGCAGAAGGATCAACATATTTGCATCCGTTCCCCTTGCCTTCACACCCCATGAGGGCAATGTGGACAGGCCCAGATGACACCTGCATACTCAATGGATTGTAATACAGGAGAAGAACCCTGAGCTTAAGGAACTCAAATCCTGTGATGGACAGTCTCCAGAGGGAGACATTACCTTTACTATAGAGGATGGTAAGCATGCCCACTCTTTGCTCTACAGAGAGACATCTTTATCTTTCAAGGCTATTTGCTGTACAGGTGTCCTTAAAAGAGTTTCCAGAGTAAAAGGCACTCTGTGCCTCTGCTTACAAAATGTGAAGGACAACATGTTACCCCATGGAGAATTGACTCCCAACAGATTACCTGGCTCTGTTTCTCATTACCTTCCCATTCCCTGCCCCTGCTTCTTCACTCTTCCCACTGTAAGATCCCACTGTGCCCTGAGCCCACCCACTGCCACACTATACTGTACTTGCTTACTTATAAGCCTCTCCAATTTGACCGTAAGCTTCTTATGAGATGAGACTCTATAATTCATCTTGGTATCACCCGTTCAACTCAGTGTTTGACCCTCAGGGGGACTCAATAAATGTTTTCTGAAATAATGAATGAGTCAACATCTAGAGAGTTGCTTGAGGGCAAAGGGTATGTTTTATACATCTTTGTATCACAAACTGTAGCTCCAAAAATGTTAATTTCATATAACAGAATTATTATTGTAACAAAATTAAATTATAAATGAAACATTCCAAATGGGCTAATGAAATCCAATCCTCTAGACCAGGGTCTCAAGATGAAAAACAAAATTGCCCTCACACATCATAATTGTGTTTCACAGCAACATCACTTTGAAAAACAAAATATTTTAAATATCATTCATTTTTTATTGTTTTTAAATAAGCGTGTCTTCAACATATTTTTATAACTTTTACCATAAATTATTTTTCAGGATATCTTAGGCTTTTTCTTTGATCACAAACATTCTTTACATAAAACTCATAGGAATAGTCTTCATCTTTGCAAAAAAATATGTTCACATCAATTTTTCTTGAAACACACAGTCTTTGATTTCGTCACTTTGGATAGAGAAATGATGCTATGAATTGTTTTACTGGCCTTTTAACTCTGCTAGAAGAAAAACAATAGTGTGTCAAAGTTACCAGCAATGAGTTTTGGCCTCAGTGCTTGCAATTTCACAAGAAGAGGTAGAGACACGGGAAGCTCATACCCCTTGCAAGAGACAGTTGCTTTTCACTCCAGCCTATGGCTGTTAAGCAGACATGGGGGTCCAGTGCTGCTTCATCTCTTGATATTGCAAGAAGTGTCTAAAATCTGGATTTTTATTTAAAAGTTCCTAATTTTTTTTCTGTTGAGCATTTATTCATGGAAAAAAAAATACATTGTACAAATCTCTCAGACCAGTCTCACTCCTGGGCCCCAGTTTGCTATCTCCGAGAGTTTGTGGAACAGATTATAAGACAAGGTTACATGTGGGGCAACCACAGGGCAGCATCTAGGGTTGAGTGTTTACAGCTCCTGAAGCCCCAGTGGGCATCACGCATTACACTGCAGCTCGCTCTTTCAGCTTAGCTATCCTCAGGCAGCTTGTGTTAATCAGCTCAATTAGACCCTCTGCCTTACTGCAAGGACAGAGGGCTTTCTGTATCCTCAGGTTCTTGCCTTAGTGTACCAGAAAAATTGAATCACTCATGGGCTTGGAGGATAGGTGCAAGGTTTTTTGAATGGTGATAGCTCTCAGGGAGGTGGATGAGGAAGCCAGAAGCTGGATGGAATGGGAAAGAAGTCTTCCCCTGGAGTCAGGCCACCCAGCAGTGGAGCTCTCCTCTGACTGTCCTCGGCTGAACTCCGCATCGCCCCGCTGTAGATGGCCTGCTGGTGTCTGCTGGTTTGTTCCGGTGTGTTCTGCTGGTGTGTTCTTCTGCCCGTGTGTTCTTCTCGATGTCCAGCTGCTTGTGTCTGTGCCTGCTAGGGTCTCAGGGTTTTTATACGCACAGGACTGGGGGTGTGATAGTCCACGTTGATCTTGGAAAATGCAACATTTGGTCATGAAAACAGGAGTGCCTGTCCTCACCTAGGTCTGTGGGCACAGGCCCGAGGGTGGACCCCTCACCTGGGACCCCACCTCTCTTTACCCAGCACTTCCCTGTCCTCCTCCTGTATCATTTTGATGCATAGAATATATAAGGAACATTCAACAATTTGACCCAGATCTTGCCCCGAAGAATCTTCTAGTCTGTTAGCAATATATCATATAAAAGCCAGGGTTGCATTTATATGCAAGGGTGTTTAATTTATTGAGTTATTTGAGGTCCTGTAATCTTTTTAAGTGCCTTTCCTGGAGGAACCTTCTGCCTGAGACTTTCTACGTCTTTCAGAGAAAGTTTAATGGCAAGACATTGGCCTAATTTTATCCCATAAAGAATAGGCAAACAGCAGTTAGACAGGTACGGGCACAACAGCAACCCATACACGTTCACATGCACCCGAGACAAAATATCCCTGGGAGGAGAAAACCTAGGCCCTGTGGGGAAAGATTCCCTAGGAACTCAACCAGAGTCAGACAAGTCAGCCCTGCCTCAGGACAAGCAGGGGTTTTGGAGAACTACAGGTGGGACATTGGATGATGTTTCCCTGAGTAGCTTTTCAGCTTTATCCACAGACATCAGGCAAAGATGAAAACGTGTGTGACTGATACGGTTTGGCTGTGTCCCCACCCAAATCTCATCTTGAATTGCAGCTCCTATAATTCCCACCTGTTGTGGGAGGGACCTGGTGGGAGATAACTGAATCATGGGGGTGGTTTCCCTATACTGTTCTCATGGTAGTGAATAAGTCTTATGAGATCTGATGGTTTTATAAATGTAATACCTAACCTTGATTTTTACTAACTTTGTTTTCAGACTCTTCCTTTCTCCCCTAATCACCTAGCCTTGTTTCCACATGAATAAGCTCTCCCTTAGCTGAGAAAGCCAGACGAACTCCATTTGGCTCCATCATTTGCAAGGCTTCAAGGACTCCTTACCCACCCCCTTCCTCAAGGAGTTAACTTGTTTAAGCAGACTCTCAACATATCAAAGAGTCCAACTAACTGATAAGGTACTGAAGTAAAGCAATGTACGAAGTTCCCAGGATTTTGCTCAAGAGATAACACCATAAAACCTTGAGTTTGTGTCTGGCAGAGCCCACATATATAACATCTTATGAAAGATTTAGAGCCCCTGCACCTGGAACTCTTTGTTTCTCTGTAACCATTTGTCTTTTTAACTTTTTTACATGTTTTCACTTCTGTAAAATTGTGCAACTGAGCTCCCACTCCCCTTCCTAACCCCAAGTGTAAAAGAAAATCAAGCCCCTTCCTCGGGACCGAGAGAATTTTGAGCATTAGCCTTATCTTGGTCGCCGGCTAATAAAGGACTCTTAAATTGATCTCAAAGTGTGGCGTTTCCCTAACTCGCTCGGGTCCAACAATAAGGATTTCCTCTTTTGCTTGACTCTCATTGTTTCTTGTCTGCTACCATGTAAGATGTGCCATTCACCTTCCGTCATGATTGTGAGGCCTTTTCAGCCATGTGGAATCTTCCATCATGATTGAGAGGTCTTTTCAGCTACATGAGTCCATTAAACCTCTTTTTCTTTATAAATTACCCAGTCTCTGGTATGTCTTTATCCAGGAGCGTGAGAAAAACTAATACAATGGCCTAGGGGTTAAGAAGTGAATCTCTGAACTCAAACAAATCTGTTTCAAACTCTGTCTCTTTTACTTACAAGCTGAGTGGCTTAGGCCAAGTGACTTCATCTCCCTGAGCTTCAATTTCCTTGTCTATAAAATGGAAACAATAACAACAATAATTAATAATAACAAGAAGAACCACATGAAACTTTGTGAGAGTAAAATAAGACAGGACTTAAACTCATGGAGTAGAATCTAGGGCAGAGACGGAATAGGGGATGTGTGGATAGGTTGTGGATTGCAGTGAAGCGAGTTCTGCTTTCTGCAGAAGAGGGGCAGAGGAAGGACCAAAGAGCAGTGTGGCACCTGAGGTGAAGCCCAGATGAAACAAATGGACAAAAAGGACTTGGGGGAATGATGGCTCACTGCATTAAGTTTACAATCATTGCTTAGACCCTTGTGGTAAAGAAGAAATTTGAGTATATATATTTTTCTCTTCACTCATTCATTCTCTTGGTTATGAAACTGGCAAAAATCCTTTAGAAACATCCAGAAAAAATTCAGCCTGAAATTATCAAAATAAGTTTATAAAACTAGGGCTGTGATAGGAACCTTTAATTTTTTAGAGGCAAGATAGATAATGATAGCCTTTAGACTATTTAGGCCTCTCTGGGTTGGTTATATTTTAAGAGGTTTTAGAAAACAAACTCTTGCGTAAAATTAAAGAGAGCCTTAGGTTCTTAACCTGGCATAATGACAATTGATCACTCCCTGCTTCATGTTTGCCATGTGGACAATAGTAATCAATAATATTTATATTTGCCATCTTTATGAAAATAATGAGTAGGTAAATATGACATAAGAAGAATTTAGCATCTGGAATGAAATGGGTAATAGAAATTCTAAATTGCATATATACATAATTGCATATATATAAAATCAATAAATGGTTGATTTGACAGAGGATAAGCCTATAACAAAAATAGGGTATACATTACTTTCAAAAAGAAAGCAATGATACAGTATCTTTTTGATAATGTTTAAGAAGATTGGCAAAAAGAATTTCAGTGAATCTTTTCCAAAACTTCTTACTCCTGTGGATATGGGCCAGTCCAGAAGTGACGCTCTCATTACAGTAATGTTAATGCTGGCAAATGCTCCATTTCATTTAGATTTTCTAAAGCTATCAATACACTGAGTTGGTCTTTTCTTTTTTTTTCTTTGACTCTCAAGACCATGTTTCATTGCATCATCTCTTGGTCCAAGACATTAAAAGAGGAAGCATCAAATTACTCATGAATGAAGCTAAATAATATATATAAGATATATATATATGTGTGTGTGTATATATATATACACTATGAGTAGTGTATATATGACTATGAATATATATTCATAGTAAATTATTTAGCATCATTATATATAATTATATATATTCATATATACATAATTCAGGAAAAGAGCATGAAATTTAGAATTTATAACTCTTGAACAGGGTAAATGCTTCAGAATGTTACCAGCATTGAGGAGCAAAACAGGAAGAATCAGAATTTAATTCTGGGATAGTGATTAAAGGAAGACAATGTTTTTAATGTCTATAAATTATGCATTTATTATGAGTGTAGTTACAGACTTTCCATTTTAAAAATATCAAGTGTTTTGATGATGTTTTAAATAATTAAGAACCCTAACATTATTTTAACAAATATAGTTATTTCAGACATGAAATTTATGGTAGATAGTCTGAGCTAAATGTTTTCAATTGACAGTACTCTGAAGGCCTCTCAATAAAATATAACTAACTAGATGCTGGACATAATAAACTTTGTGTTATGTTTTGGTTTCTCAAGAAATAAAGAGAAATGTATATTTCCTCCCTCTCTCTGAAAAAAATAGTGAGCTGAATCCAGAGTTTGAAACAGTGAACACACAAAAAAACTGAAAATGTGGTACTTATATACCACGGAATACCACGCAGCTATAAAAAGAATGAGATCATGTCCTTCGGAGGGACACGGATGGAGCTAGAAACGATTATTCTTAGAAAACTAACACAGGAACAGAAAACCAAATACTACATGTTCTCACTTATAAGTGGGAGCTAAATGATGAGAATATATGGACACACAGAGGGAAACAACTCACACTGCAGCCTATTGGATGGAGGAGAGTGGGAGGACGGAGAGAATCAGGAAAAGTAAGTAATGGGTATTAGGCTTAATACCTGCATGATGAAATAATCTGTACAACAAACCCCCATGACACAAGTTTACCTATGTAACAAACCTGCACATGTACCCCTGAACTTAACATAATTTTTTTTAATTGCAAAGACCTACTTGTTCTGAGGCAAATGTTGAGAGTGTTACTGTGATTCAGAAATTCTAACGTACCCTAAGCAGGATGAAACAAAAGAAATCTGTGCCAAGGTACATCATGTTGAAACTGTAGAACAATAGAATTTGATAAAGAGAAGAATTTAAAAGTCAGGCAAAGTGGAAAGTGAAATAACCTACAAAGGATATGACAACAAATTTCTTGATAGAAATAAAAGCAGCCTGAAGACAATGGAGCCATATTTTCACTTTCTTTGATCAGCTTGCTATCCTACAGGAGAATCTGCTGGCCCAATACATAGATGATACCACACTGACTAAAACTTACTGACTAGATGTCCTAGTAAGACATTTGCCAAACCTTGAGCAGGCCAAATCAGGTCATCAGGGGGTAGTTTCTGGGCCTTCCTGAGAAACACGTGCTGTGAGAAATTAACTGAGCTTACACCTTCTGTGTGTAGGCAACTGAGAAAATTGGTGTTCATTTCTCTTTGGGATTTCACGTAAGAATCACCCACTTTGGTGCTGCAGGCAGCTGAAATCATTGATTGCGATATAGGCACTTCCAGATTTTCTTAAGACAGCTTGCTGACAATGTCTTTTTCAATGGTTCCAGTGGTTGTATAAACCTTTAATTCTCTCTAATTAAAATGCATAGAATGATTTTAATTTTTCTGTTCAAATCATGATTGAAACAGTAACTTTATAAATGGGGGGGTGTTCCAAATTGTTTCAAAAAGAAAACTCTGCTGCTTTTTATAGCAGATACTCATAAGACAAAGCTTTAGAAAAAAAATAAAAATTTAAAGAATGTTAACACAGAAAAAGTGGAGTGTAGTCCAAAAAGCATTAAATTGCACAAAAAGGACACATGATGATGTTAACATTCTGTTCAAAATGAAGACCTAACACTTTTGAATATGTTTGCACCAAGTAACATAGCATCAAGATTCACAAATCAAAATTTCAGGAAACATAAGAAGGAAGAATTAGAAACAGACTACTTGCCGCAACTTTAATTTATTTCTCTTGGTCAATACTTAAAAAAGTGGAAAAAAATAACAAGCACAAAAGGCTTAATAACACTTAATCAGTCATATCTGATTGATAAAAACTTAATTTTTAACACAGAAAATTGAAAATACATACATTTTATTAAGTTAGCATAGGACACTCATAAAATCTGAACATGTATTAGGGCACAAAGAAAATCTTGATAAATCTAAAAAGTAGGAATACACAGATGCTATTCTCTGTTTTCCATTAACTGAAATTAGCATTGAATTACAAAACTAAGAAATAAAAATATGAGTCCAGGTGGAACTAAAAATACAAAACAACAACAACGACAAAAAAAACCTTTTAAGCAACCCTTATGTCAAAGAGGGAACACAATTTAAAATGAAAGAATTTTAGGGCGTGAATGGAGTTGGAAGTCATTATCATGAGCAAACTAACACAGGAACAGAAAACCAAACACCGCATATTCTCACTTATAAATGGGAGCTGAATGATGAGAACACATGGACAACACACACTGGGGCCTGTCAGAGGAGGGGTGCACAGGAACGGAGAGCATCAGGAAGAATAGCTAATGGATGCTAGGCTTACTACCTAGATGATGGAGCAAACCACCACAGCACATGTTTATCCATGTAACAAATCTGCACATCCTGCACATGTACCACTAAACTTAAAAATTGAAGAAAAAAAAAAGTAAACTTCCATAATATAAAAACCAATTGTACAAGAGAGAAAATTGCCACAACCAAAAAGTATTTTCTGAAAAGATGAATATAACCAATAAACTAGCAAAACTGATAAAGAAATAAAGATAACAAAATTACCAAATATCAATATGAGGAATGAAAAAGAATACATCATTACAGATCCAAAAGACATTAATATATGATAAGGATATCAGGAATAATCTTTTTTTTCTTTTTTTGAGACTGAGTCTCAAGGCTGGAGCACAGAGGCATGATCTCGGCTCACTGCAACCTCTGCCTCCTGGGTTCAAGTAATTATCTGGCCTCAGCTTCATGAGTAGCTGAGATTACAGGTGCATGCCACCACACCTGGCTAATTTTTGTATTTTTGTAGAGACAGGGTTTCCCCATGTTGACCAGGCTTGTCCTGAACTACTGACCTCAGGTGATCCACCCGCCTCGGTCTCCCAAAGTGCTGGTATTACAGGCATGAGCCACCATGCCAGGCCAGGAATAATCTTTTTAAAAAGCAATTTGGCAATATTTATTAAAACTGTAATTACACATACTATTCAACTCAGAAATCCTACTCCTTGAACTCTAATGCATAGAAATAAAAACACCAATTGATAAACAAATCTCTCATGTATATTGAATATAACAAAAGATGTTTATTGCAGCAATGTTCATAGTTGCAAAAAAAACCCATTAAAATAAAAATTAATGTCAACTAATTGGAGAATGGAATATTAGGTAGATATAGAAAAGAAGAAGGCAAATCTATGATGCATAATAATAAAAGGAAAACACATTAGAAAGATTCTGACATTTTTTATTTTAATTATTTTTTAATTTACATGTAAAAATCATGTATTTTTTTTCTTTTTGAGACGGAGTCTAACTCTGTCTCCCAGGCAGGAGTACAGTGGCGTGATCTCGGCTCACTGCAAGCTCTGCCTCCCGGGTTCATGGCATTCTCCTGCCTCAGCTTCCCGAGTAGCTGAGACAACAGGCGCCCAACACTACACCTGGCTAATCTTTTGAAGTTTTTAGTAGAGATAGGGTTTCACCATTTTAGCCAGGATGGTCTCGATCTCCTGACCTCATGATCCGCCCACCTCGGCCTCCCAAAGTGCTGGGATTACAGGCATGAGCCA
Source organism: Macaca fascicularis (assembly GCF_037993035.2). Taxonomy (NCBI): domain Eukaryota; kingdom Metazoa; phylum Chordata; class Mammalia; order Primates; family Cercopithecidae; genus Macaca; species Macaca fascicularis. The sequence continues at coordinate 49,621,459 of NC_088378.1, forward strand.
CCGTACCCGGCCAAAATCATGTATTTTTTTTAAAAAGAATTTTGTTATAAATTGAAAACTAAGATTTGTACCTGTTTATTGCAGTTAAAGAGATGCTCAAAGACAAATTAATAATTTTAAGTGTCTGCATCAATAAAAAATGAAATAAAATAATCATCTAAATAAAATAGATAAAAGAAAACAAATAAAAAAGCAAATTTTAAAAATAAATGCATAAGTTAATTAGGAAAGAAACAAGGAGTAAATAAATTTGTCAACGAAAAGAGTCAAACTCTAAAATATTTGAAGAGATTTATTCTGAGCCAAATATGACTGACCATGGCCCATGACATAGACCTCAGGAGGTCCTGAGAACAATGTGCCCAAGGTGGTCGGGGTGCAGCTTGGTTTTATATATTTTAGGGAGGCATGAGACATCAACCAAATACATTTAAGAAATACATTGGTTGGAAATGTAGTTCAGACAGGCATGACAACTCAAAGCAGTGGGGCGGGGCACTTCCAGGCTATAGGTAAATTTAAACATTTTCTGGTTGACAATTGGTTGAGTTTGTCTGAAGACCTGGGATGGAGAGAAAAGAAATGTTCAGGTTAAGATAAAAGACTGTGGAGACCAGGGTTCTTTTGAATTCTTATAGTGGTTGCCCTTAGAGACAATAGATGACGAGTATTTCCTATTCAGATTTTTAAAAGGTGCTAGACTCTTAGTTAAGCTCTTTAGAACTGGGAGGGTATGGAAGAAAAAGATCTAACTATGTTAATAGAGATTCTTTACAGATGCAAACCTTCCCCCACAAACAACAGCTTTGCAGGGGCATTTCACGATATGGCAAAGAAACATGCTTTCGGGTAAAATATGTTGATTTTCTTCCTTGTGTCCTAATGTTATGCCAGAGTCAGTTTGGAAAGTAAGTCACGATATATATGGTTAAATAAAGCCCATCTGATGAGAATTTATGGTTTGTAGGGTATGACCCCAGACACCTTAGGAATCTGGGCAAGATTTTAAAAAATCAGAATTTAGTCCTTAAATCGAAAGTCAAGTCTTTGACCAAACTGATAAAATAAATGATCCACAAACTAATCAATAAAAAAGGAGTAGAAGTGAAGAAAGCACATATATACAAGATAAGAAAGTACATGAAAATGATACAGGAGTTAAGAAAAAATTACTTAGGCAGATAGCGAGGATATGGAAGTCCTTGGTAAGGTTTACCTTTTAATGAAAAGCAGCCCCAAATCACTTTCCTTTCTAACAAGGAGCAGCCTGTAAAAAAAAAAAAAAAAAAAAAAAAAAAAAAATTCGAGCTGCAGACAGACACAGGTGTTGGCAGTTGTGCCAATCATGTTCAAAATGGAAGCTCTATCTTCCCTTCTCTGTCAGCCACCTGTACAGTAAGGAGCAGACAGGATGGCACTGACCAAGGGGAAAGTTCATTTGCATAGGATTAGGGTGGGGCCGCCAGCCTCCTCTGCGAGCTATGTGAACGTCAAACTTGATAGAAATGATCTGTGAGCGCTATGTAAATCAGACACTGCCTCCTCAAGCCTGACTATAAAATTTGACACATCTGCCCCTGCCAGTTTTTTTGCTCTCAAAGTCCCCTTTCTCTCACTAGAGAGAGAGCTGCTTTCCTTTCTCTTTTTCTTTCTTTTGCATATTAAACCTCTACTCCTAAACTCCTCCTGTGTGTCCCTGGCGTGAGATACGCCATAAATTTTCCTGGCGTGAGATGATGAACCCCGGGTATTTACCCCAGACAAGGTAGCTGCTTCAAAAAGAAGAAATATAAGTCGGGCGCGTTGGCTCACGCCTGTAATCCTAGCACTGTGGGAGGCTGAGGCCGGCAGATCATGAGGTCAAGAGATCAAGACCATCCTGGCCAACATGGTGAAACCTAGTCTCCACTAAAAATCACAAATTAGCAGAGTGTGGTGGTGCATGCCTGTAGTCCCAGCTACTCAGGAGGCTGAGGCAGGGAAATTGCTTGAACCCAGGAAGCGGAGGTTGTAGTGAGCCAAGATCCTGCCACTGCACTCCAGCCTGGGTGACAGAGCGAGTCTCCATCTCAAAACAAACAAACAAACAAACAAACAAAAAACTATAGAATCAACGAATATGGAAACTATCTAAAGACTTCTTTTCTCAATTTTATGCAAATCATTTTGAAACCCAGTATGTATAGACTTTTACAAAATATAGTTTAATAATACTGGTGAAAAAGGTTTACAAATGTAAGTGGAATGATTTCCAGAGAATCAATAAAAAATGAGTAAAATAACTATTTCCAGAAGACGAACCTAATGTAAATGATTTTACAGAAACAATTTAGTATGGTTGGATGCAGTAGCTCATGACTGTAACCCCAGGACTTTGGGAGACCAAGTTGGGTGGATCACCTGAGATCAGGTGTTTAAGACCAGCCTGGACAACACGGTGAAACCCTGTCTCCACTAAAAATACAAAAATTAGCCAGACATAGTGGCAAGTGTCTGTAATCCAAGCTACTCGAGAGGCCAAGAGAATTGCTTGACCCCGGGCGGCAGAGGTTGCAGTGAGCCGAGACTGTGCCATTGCACTCCAGCCTGGGCAACAGTGAGAGACTCCATCTCAAAATAAATACGTAGATAGACAAACAGACAGACATATAGATAGATTAGATAGATAGATAGATAGATAGATAGATAGATAGATAGATAGATAGATAGATAGATAGATATTTAATATGTGCTATGCTTTTGTATTCTTTCTAAATATATAGTAGTGGAGAAAATTTTCAAATGCTTTTTATAATGTGATTATAACATGTAATTTAAAACCTGAAAGTCTTTCAATTAAAAAATAGAAGTATATTGATGTAAAAACTCTAAATAAAATATTAACAAATATCCAGCAGAAAATTAAGAGAATATACATTTCATGTTTCTTTTATTAAGGGAAGGGTGATTCAATATCAGTAAATCTATTAATATAAATTCATCCTATTAATGCATCTAAGAAAAAAATCTTGTGATTTCTTTCATAGATGCTGAAATGTTGACAAATTTATTCAATTTTTGATAAAGATATTCAATTAAAGAATACATAGAGATTTTTCTCCACATGATAAAATATATCTATCTGACCCCCAAATCATCATCATGCCTAATTTGGAAATACAAGACCCACTAAAGTTAGAAACAAAAAAGGATGCCTATGTTCACTATAATTATTTAGCATTCTATTGGTGGTACTGGCCAATGCAATTAGACAGAAGAATTTAAATGTATAGAAATTGGAAAAGAGGAGGTCAACATTATTTTATAATCTATAGATGATGTAGTTTTGGCTAAAAATCCCAGGAAAATCCACTGGGGAAATGCCTGTAAATAAAAAGAAAATTTAGTGAATGGCATGGTACAACATAATGTATATAAATTAAGTTTTCCTATCCCCCATTCCCCCACAAAATTGAAAAATACTATGAGAAAAATAACCCATTTATGATAGCACTAACAAATTTAAGTTCCCAGGAATAAAATTCATGAGAATTATGTAATTCTCATGAGTAAAGTGAACATTACTGAGAGACACTAATAATGTCTTGAACAAAAGAAAACACTGTGTTTTCAGCTAGCAAGGCTGAACATCATAAATATGTCAATTATTCCTAAATTATTAATGTAATATAATCTTCTGATATACAAAGAGAAGTGTGAGGACAGACTCCAAGAGTACATAGGCTGACCCTAAATTTTATATAGAAAAAATTCATATATACATAGCCAGTAGATTCTAAAATTGTTAAAGTGGCAGCTAGACCTACTATGTATTAATACATACTATAATGCCTCAATAATTAAACAATGTGGTAATGAAACAGAGACAGAGCCATGGTATAGAATATAATGGCCAGAAACAGACCTAAATATGTAGGAGAGTTTAGTATATGATAAAAGCAGCATTTCAAAATAATGTTCAAATTATGGACCAGTTAACAAATATGCTCAATCAGCTATATAGGCTTCTAAAAATTAATATAGTGACATTTGACCAACATTTCACATTACTTATCAGAAAAAATTCAAATAGACCAAAGATTTACATACCAAATGTGAGATAATAAAAGTACTAGAAGTATTATAGAAACCATGTTTCTTTGTAAACTTAGAGTGAACTATAATTCACAGTTTATAAATTATAAAAGAAAAGTGATACATTTGACCACATAAAAGAAAATTACATGGCAAAATAACACATGTAAGTGAAGGCAAAATAAATAAAAAACTGGGAAAATTGTTTGCAACTCATAGACAAAGGGCTAATCTAACACAAAAAGTGCTTTTAATGAGTATGAAAAAGACCAACATTAAAATTTAAAAAGCAGGTAAAAGATAATGATCAGTTAACAGAAAAGGACCTACAGATGCCCCTGCAGATGCCCCTAAACTCATTAAGTGTTTTTAATGTCTTATTAATGATCATATTAAGAGAAATGAGATTTAAAACTACATTTTCACCTTTCAAGTTGATAAACATCTAAAAGTTTGATAACGCCTTCTCAATGACTTTGAACATTCTCACATATTACTCTTCGGAGTTTAAATTGGTCCAATCTTTTAGAGGGTAACTTGGCAAGACATTTGGAAATTCCAATTACATAGACATTTTGTCTCAGAAATTGCACTTTTGGAAACCTATCCTAGGGATGGATTTTCACATCATGAAATAATATCCAAAGTAGGTCTTGGATAGAAAAATATTGGTAATAATAAGAATGTACATCAGTAGGACTGGTTCAGTAAGGATATAGTGCAGATAGTAAATAACAGTAAGAAGACACTGCTATAAAAAACTCTTTGATATACAGTGTTAAATGAAAAAAAGCAAGACAAGAACTGTGTGTATGGTTTGAAGGCTGTTTTGTGTGTAAAAATAGAAAAACGTAATAACCTATATTTAAAATTCTACCTAAAATAGTTCCAGTGGGATATATGAAAAACAATAACAATGTACTACCTAGTAGTACATTTCTTTTATAAGGCACATCTAATAATTAAGAACAAAGAAAGTTTGGACTACTAAATCACTTGAACCTGGAGGCAGAGGTTGCAGTGAGTCGAGATTGCGCCACTGAACTCCAGCCTGGCGACAGAGCGAGATTCCACATTAAAAAAAAACAAAACAAAACATATCAATCATTTATTTGTCTGCGTGTGTGTGTGTGTGTGTGTGTGTGTGTGTGTGTAGACATAAGGCAAACACCAGAGAGAGCTTGAATAGCAGACAAAATAGACTTTAAGACAGAAAAATACCATTAGGGACAGAGAGAATCATCATTGTATAAAGATGAAAATGTTTACCTCATCAAAATATAAATATTCTTTTTTTTTTTTTTTTTTTTTTTGAGACGGAGTCTTGCTCTGTAGCCCGGGCTGGAGTGCAGTGGCCAGATCTCAGCTCACTGCAAGCTCCGCCTCCCGGGTTTACGCCATTCTCCTGCCTCAGCCTCCGGAGTAGCTGGGACTACAGGCGCCCGCCACCTCGCCCGGCTAGTTTTTTGTATTTTTAGTAGAGACGGGGTTTCACCGTGTTAGCCAGGATGGTCTCGATCTCCTGACCTCGTGATCCGCCCGTCTCGGCCTCCCAAAGTGCTGGGATTACAGGCTTGAGCCACCGCGCCCGGCCAAAATATAAATATTCTAAACTTATACACAAATGAATTATCCTCAGCATATATAAAGAGATTTGAAAAAATTCAGCAACATGGTGGAAGATTTCAGGATTTAAATTTGAACAAAACCATTAATAAGCCTGATTTAATGTAGATGTATATATTTAATGTAGATCAGTTTATAGCCTTGGATTTACATTACTATTAATGGATCCACTAGTAGTGAATCTACTGTCCCACTAAATAAGTCTCAATAATTTTAAAGAATTTTTGTACAGAATGTATTTACTGTCTATAATGCAACTAAATCAGAAGTCAAAAGCAAAAAGAAATAAAATCTCCATGTGTACACAAATGAAAAACAATTTGAAATAACCTGTAGGACACAGAAAAACTCAAAATGGAAAATACATAGAAGTGAATGGACTTGTCTTTTGATTTTTAATTTTTTTTAAATTTTTTATTCAGAGGGTACATGTGCTTGTTTGTTATATGGGTATTACATGCATGCTATGGTAAGGGTTGGGTTTCTAGTGTACCCATCACCCAAATATTGAACGTGGTAGTCCATAAGTAACTTTTCCACTCTAACTACCCTCCCACCTTCCCCACTTTTGGAGTTCCTGGTATCTGTGCTTTCCATCTTTATGTCCAAATGTACCCAATGTTTAGCTCTCACTTATAAGAGAAAACCTAATATGTGATCTTTTTAATTGTGGCTTTTTGTATGTTTGCTTTGGTGTTGTTTTCTCTTAAGTTTGAATGCAATGGCAAATTATTTCAAGTAAAACAGAACAGCAGTATTTCTACTTAGTACCTATAAAATAAAAGTTGTGTTATAATTTTAAATATTATAACAGAAATGATTGAACAATGTTCAGTGCAGTTTAGGAAATAAGAAACATCTAAATAACTTGATTTTAGTAACACTTACATTTATTTTCGAAAGTAGGCAATTAGTGAAAGTCAGGGTACTTCATGGAGTACTTTGCAAGGAGATTTTAAAGATGAAATCTAACTCTGTTTTACAGGTAAGTAAAATTAAAGCTGAGAGGAGGTGTCTTATCCAATATTCCACAGCTAGCTGATGTCAAAGCCAGGATTCTAATCAAGACCTCTTGATATAAATAGTCATGGGCTCAGACAGACATGGGTTCAGGTATCATTTCCATAACTTACCTAGCTGAGTGCCCAGTTTTCATATCTGAAAAAGGGGGTGGGTAGGAGATTAATCATACTTATCTCCAAGGTTTTACAATTTGTAAAATTTAATGAAATATTGCAGGTGAGTAAAGAACGCTCATTTCTTTAACCAGATAATAACCTTTCTGTGAAACAACGCTGCCTTTGAGAAACTTGTTTCCATAATTGAAAAATAAAATGATGCCATACTCCTATATTTTTTAAAAGGATTTTGTGTATAAGTTATATTTTTACACAAATGCTTCTCCACAGATATACTATACAATTTGAAATATCGATTTGTGGTTGAAGATAAGACACTAAACAAATATTCTAGGACAGAGATTTATAAAGCATTAGTCATAATTATCTCTGATTATCACTTGACATTAAGAAGCTTTTTCTCGGTTATCTCCATTTCTAGTATTTTGCTTGAATCAACACCTTTATGCATGAGGTCAACCAAGAGCATTGAGCACACATAGCAGGTAATGTTTTTAAGGGGGTTCAGTTTGCCAGCAGCTAGTTCCACCGTTTATTTTCCCAAACTCAAGGGTTTTAGTTAGTGGAGCTCTTCCGGAGAGGTGCAGTCCCCGTAAGACTCCCTCAGAGTTGAAGCTGAAGGATGATTTTTCTCTCATTCTGGGAAATATCAATAGAAACCACAAATTGGCAGGCAAGATCTTATTGCATTCTTAGGTCAACCCCATGAAAATGTCTCTGCCACTAACGCCTTTCCTCTGAACTTTCAGTCTCTGTCTAGTTGGTGGAATTACTGAAAAATGCATAAGCCTTGGGTTTACCCTGACTAACTGACTCCATGTTCCAGGTGGAAGTTTCAGACCTTCATCTTTTGAAAGCTCAACTTAGACTCTGGTAGGAATTATCAATTAGGAACTAAGCCATAGGTTTTCCTTTTTCTGAATCACAGCATTGATAATGTCATTTCTCTGTTCAGAATCCTTCAATGGCTCTCTTTTGCCTCAGGAAATAAGTATTAACTGCTGAGGTTGTCATTCGCCTTCCACAGATCATCTGCAATTTCTGATTCCCTGTTCCATATCCCACAGCCTTGTGACATAAAACCATGGCTACAGACTGAACATGTTCTCATCTCCTCAAATGCCTGTCGATCAGCGGCATCAGCATCACCTGGGAGCTTGTTAAAAAGGTAGATCATGCTACCACTGTCACCTTTCCTCAATTCAGAGGTTTAGAAATCTGCATTTTTAGAAGCAACTGTGCTGAGCCTCAAGAAGTTCTCTTATTCCTCCTTATGCGGCTGTTTCCTCACCTGGCATGTCCTGCCCCACCTGTCAGACTCAGAACAGCCCTGAAGGCTCAGCTCAGAGTCATCTCTTTCCTTCAACTATTTAACTATCCCTCTACTAAATAAGCTTCTTTTACACAAGACACCCCCATATTCACCATCTGTTGTCTTGTATTGTGTCTTTTGTGTTGTCTCTGCTAATACATCCCTGAAGACAGAATCTGTCTCCACTGTGCCTCCGTCGTGCCTGATGCAGTGACTTCTTTGAGGTACAGAATCAGTACCTATCTTTGGGATTCAAATGAACAGAAAAATGGGGTGGAGCCCAGGTTAGGTAGAGAGCATGACAGGGCTAAAATGGGGGGGTGGTGGGGTGGGGTGGGGAATGGGCACCAAGGGTGTCAGACTCTCAGGGAGTAAGGAGGGGCTGGGAACCTGGCAGGGCTAGGACTTCTCCCAGAGCTTTAGATTGGCAATCCAGGAAACTGGGAAACATATACAGAATATAACTGTAGAGGAAATAACTTTATGTACAGAGTCTGCATAAAAAGAAAGAAAGAGACTAAACCTCCATAATTGTTTACTCTGGGACTATGGGTGCTTTTATCTTTCTAGTTAACACTTCTTATATACATATATATGTAGACATATATGCATGTGTGTACACATATATATATGTAATATATAAAATTTTCTCCCTAAGTTTTTTCAATGAACAACAACTTATTTTTACCATCATATAAACAGTTGGTTTTTTTGAAAATTAATTATTGTGTATTTTGAATTTTGCCCCAGCGTTACTCTTTTAGTTAGGGAAGGATTCCTATGTCTGCATTATGTTAGTTCATTTTAACATTCAGTCAGCGAACACTTACCAAACCATTTCAGTTGCCAGGAACTTTTGAGAACCCAAGAACAGCAGGATGGAAAACACATGGTCCCTGTTCTCAGAGAACTGACAGGCTGGTGGAAGAGCAGACACATGTGCAGAGCAGTTCAACATAGTGTGACAAAGACTGAAAGGCATACGGGATGAGGAATCACCTGGCTATGCCACCTACCCCTGACCCCACTGGTGGAGGCCTGTTGGATGCAGAGAGACCTCAGTGGTTGAAAGGATAATGAGAAGTTAGTCAGTTGTAGGGGAGAAAAAAATGTTTTTTTCTCTACCCATGCTATGTTCGTGGCTGAGGCCTCTACTGCAAAAATCAAATTAATAAGAGAAAAGTACACAAATTTATTTAATATTGTTTCACATGACACTAGAGTCTTCATTTAAAGAAAAAAGATTCAAAGAAATGGGTAAACTTGGCTATTTTTATGCTAGCTTTAACAAAGAGTAGACAATCCCAGAGAAAGATGACAGGCGAGAGAGTGAGATCCAATGGTGAGAAACTTGGGGAAAACTCAGCAAGGCCTATTCAGATTCCTCTGTGTTCCTTCTTTGGAGATGAGGATGTTCCCTTCTGAGAATAAGGAGGGTGTCTCTCACATGAGAGTCTTATGACCTGCTTTAGAGAAAGGTCTGAAAATCCCTCTGGATTCTATGAACTGCTTCAGGGAGGAAGGGCAAGGGAAGGCAGAGGGACCTTTCTGCTTCTGCGGTTTTCTCAATTCCTTCAGATTCAAATATTATGTGGTAGCATGTCCTGAACCCCATCACAGCCCTGGAAATAAAGGCATAGGAATTCCTGATAAAGGAAACAACAGAAGGGAAAAGTCAGAAAGCAGCATTTGAGCTCTGGGAATGCTTCTATTCAACAAGGTTTGGAGCAGCAGCAGTGAACAATGAGGTGGAAGCAAACAGGTGTCAGCTATGGAGGTCCTTGTCAGTCATGGCATGAGGGTTGAACACAATGTTCTCTATTTTTGTTGCAAAATATCATTTTGCTGTTTATGGTGGTCTGATAGTTAAAGCGCAGAATATTTACACCACAAAGCTCTGTATAAAGTTGTGCTTCTGTAGTGAGTAATTGAGAAGGAAACTCTAAGTTGCTTCCAAACCTGGTTCCTCATCAGAATCACCTGTGAATTCTTGAAAAATTACACATTCCCTGCCCCATCCCAGACAGGGTTTTAAAATGTTACTCAGGTAATACTAATAAGTATTGTTGGGAACTACTATTTTAGAGTCTCTGTTCTTAACCCTTTCTGCCATTAAAATTGGCAGGAGAACTTCTAAGCCTGTAGATGTCCAGACAAGCCCCGTTCTCAATGGTTCCAGTTCATTGATCTGAGATGGTGCCCAGATATCTGCCTTATAAAAATTCCCAGGTGATATTAGTGTGCAGTCATGCCTAAGGACTACTAATGAGTCCAGACTCTACCGTTGCACCAAATCAGATGCAGTCAAAGCTAATGATCCATTAGAGAAGGAGGAGCCGAATAGGAAGAAGGGAGAGGAAGAGAGAAGGGTGCACAGGAAGCCGACAGGTGGGTGTGCAGGATGCGTGCTGGTTAATAACACCAGCTTGGGGATTAGACACACAGGGTCTGAACTCTGCTCGTTATGATGCATCGATCAAGCTACTTAATCTTCCCAAGCCTCAATTTCCTCATCTGTAAATGAGGTTAATGATATAGCTATGGCATAAAAATGTAATATTCATAGCACCATGCAGGATAAATGTTATTTATTAATTTTAAGGAAGTGTTTAAGCAGGAGGGAGTATTTTGTGTTCCCAAAAGGTCAAATGAGATTAGGTCTAAGATTTCCAAATAAATGAACCACATGAAAATCACACTCATTTCAGCAAGAGCGGGAGAGGTACAGTGGTAGGGATGAAATCCAGAATTGATTCTAAGCCTCATTTCTATATAAATTTAGATATCCAGAAAACTACAGACTTGGACTATATAACTTTACTGTCTGGTAAAAACTCCTTATATGACATTAATATTAAGTCCTCATTTTCATTAAGCACTAATACATAAAATGACTATATGAAGACCATTTTGACATTGTGCCCTTCATTTTCAAAAAGAACTAGTATTTAAAAACGATTATATGTGTGAGACCTGTGTACTTTTTGTGAAACTGCTATTGAGGGCACCACTACTAGGTTGTATGCCACTTAATTCTATTTTTCCTTAGAGATCAGAGCCAAGTTTTTCTCCCCGTGGAAGAGCACACCACACTCAGGGCAGCTGTGCAGGCCAATGGTGGTATTAGCATTCTACCTCAACTCTATATCCAGACCACTAAGCCTGATCCTGGTCTTGCCTCTTCCTTGTAGCAGATCTTCAATTTAGGTTCCATTCCCCTTCTGTATTCCTTTCCTCAGATTTGGCATTTGGATTTTCTTCTGACTTTCCAGGGCACTGAGGTAAAGCACAGGTTTCAATTTCAATTTGCTGCCTGCCCACATCTGGGCAGCTGAGACCCCCAACACCCTCTGCTGCCTCCCAGACTGTGATTATAATCATGCCAAGTAGTGTGCCTAGAGGGTGCCATTTCCCAAGACACAACACATGACAATAGTCCAAATGGCTAATAGGGCATGATTTAAAAAACAAATAAAAAACCAAAAGCAAAACCATTAGTTTTGACACACTAAAAAACATTTAAAATGGCAAATATTTTGACATCTACAAAATACGAATATGAAGCAGTATTATGTGAAAAATGGCTCAATTTAACATACAGTGATTATTAATATGTAGAATGGAGCTTACATACATTGACAAAATAGGAAGATAATTTAGAAAGACATAAAAAATTACAGTTAAATATTTGTCAGACTTTCTTACTCTGCAAAAATGACTTAATAGAAAAGAGATCAAGCTGGAAACTACTTGACCTGTTTTTGTTAAATCAGCCTTCCTAAGACCGCTTTACTAATGGAAGCAATTTGTCCATCAAACCTTTCACCAAAAGACCAATTACTTTTTAGGGTATGCAATGAATTAGCATTGGCTTCTTCTCTTAAATCACTTTTGCACTTCTAAATAAATGGCATGTTTTACTTCTGCTATTTGTTAATCAGAACCATGAAAATCAAATCTCAGCAGATCAGAAGTAAATTTTTATTTGGGAATTCAAAGAGAAGTACTCTATGTCAATGAAATGCAGAGTTGGCTGCCTATAAAATTAAGCATTGGACTTGGAAAATAAATTTTAAAGAAATTATAAACCACTCTTCATTTGTGATGTATGTTTATACTAAATAAACACGTAAATGCATGGATCCTAATTGTCATTTTCCATTTAACTAAAAATAAATACACTACTTGCCTTGAAAATTCAATAAAAAATTCAACCCAATTGTATTTTCCATATATTTATATGATCAAAGCTTAAGATTCAATCATAATACTTCATCTCACTGGTGTGCATGACTATGGGCATGACTGCTTATACCCTGCAAAAGAGGTCTTACTCCAGGCTTAGTACCCTATTCCCATTCCAGCACATGTTCATTCTGTCTTCTGAGCCTACCATATGCCTTTACCCAGGGACCTAGTTTGTGCTCTCTGACAGTGCGTTTTGAACTGAATGTAGCTTTGGGGCTGCTTCCTCATCTCCCTACGTCTGATTTCAGCTCTAGCATCAGAAGATAAAGCCCCCCTGCTTGCTGAGTTGGGAAATTTGATATTTACTCCCCAACTGGGTGAGCAAAGGGGCTTTACACTGTTAAACACACATGCACGTGCGCTCACACACACACACACACACATGCACACACACGATAAAGTTATTAGAAAAATTACCCTGGGCATAACAAATTCTCGAAATACAACTTTCTTCCCAATATTTACCCGCCTCCCCTCCTCCTTTACATTTGACTTCTCCCTCTTTCCTCCTTTAAGGTCTTACTCTATCAATTAGCAGTTCTCTCTTCTCTCTTCAGTATTTTCTTCTTTACCACCTTTTAATTTTATTACTACTACCTTATTGCTGTCAATAGCACCACCTACATGACCTAAATTGTAATGTCATCTTTACTTTCTCCCTCTAATGGCTTACTTGCCAAGACATTGTTGCTTTGGTAACACTATGGAATGAAAACCACCTCTTTCCATTAACAGCCTGGAAGTTAAATTCAATTTTCTCAAAGAAATTAATTTTACTTTCAAATTAAAATTTCTAGACTATTCTTTCAGTTTATAGTTTTGCCTTAGTCATCTGTGATTTAAAAACAACTTAGGAATCAGATTTGACTTCTCCATTACACTATTAGATACCAGTTGCTCATAGAGTTGAAATCTAAAATGTCATTTATACTTTTGCTTTCTTTTTCATTCCCACCTTATAGTTGTTTAAAAAAAAAACTTTAGACAAATTAAACATAACAGATATTAGTTGAGCAGAGAACAATACATGAATCAGGCAGTGCTCTGAATCAGAAGAGGTTGAGATAACTCCCTCCCACAACATGGCCAAGCTGCATTTATAAACAGAATATGAAAGTGAGGTACAGAAACAGCTTGCCTGGTTACAACTTCGCCTTTGCCTTACTTGAATATGATCTGATCAGCTGGCAGCCTATGGTTGACAGAAGCCTGGCTGCTATGATTGGCTGAGACTCAACTATTTGTTACAACAATAGACTCCTGGCTTTCAGTTAGTTTAAGCACTATTATAAGTTAGGTTGCAGTTCTTCACATAGGGACTCAAAGTACAGAGGCATCCTCAGGCCAAATTTAGTTTAGCTTAGCACACTTGTCATCACTTGGTTAGCACCACACTTGATAACCCTGGTGAGATCACAGCTGGCCATAGACAGTGACTGCCACAGGGAGCAGGCACCACACTTCCCCATTCTGCTTCACTCCAATGAGTAGAGCCAGACCTTTCCTTTGTTCCTTGCTGCACAACTGAAATAAGGCAGTGGCTTTTAGTGAGGCTTCAATGACGGATCAGAATAATGGAAAGAGTGTCTTTTCATCCATTGGACACTGGGAATAGCATCTAAGCTGCCTTTAGGTCCACTGGACATCTTTGAGATGTGAAAAACACAGTAGTGTCTGGCTCTATGGCTATTGCAAGACAATTTCATGGTATTTCCCAAAGTTTGGACTATGTTGATAAACAACAAAACAACAACCTTATGAATTGAGTGGGGAAAAAAGTTCCACAACTTTGCAATACTATGTAAAGCCCTATAATTCTAATCTATTTAGGCAGAGAAACGGGCGTCCCATCTTCACATTTAAAGAGCAATATTCTAAAAGGCAGAATGCTATGTTAACTCTTTGAAAGTTGGGAGCTGACCTACCTTTAAAGAGGTTTTAGATTTTGCTCTTTTGGCACTGCTGAAAAGGCTTTAGGCATTTTTTAAAGAGGAAGAAAATGCACTTGACATCATTATCACATCAATTAAAAAATACTCTGTCAAAGGAAAGCCTTTAAACAGTTCTCCTCCACTGATCCTCTTAACTGATTAAAAGGTTACATTAAACTTTATTAATTTTGTGCCCTTAGGCCTAAGAGAAGCACGCCAAAATTTAGTTCCATCAATATTCCTTCTGAGGCTCTCTTGTCTAGTTTATTGGGGGATAAGAAAGACTCAAGATATTTTTAGCATTAGAACAATCCAGGAAGTTGGACTAATCTCTCCTGGAGTTGCCAGAAGCTTCTATACATTACTTAATAAAAACTGCCTTAAAGTGTGACCAACACAAACACCCTGAGGCAGTTTTTTCTTTTTTGACAAGTCCCAGAAGCTTCTATCATAATGGAGATTTAGCGTAAACACACGAGGTCAGATGTCTACTGTAGGGGTTTCTCAGCAAAGCAGACCATTTGAGCCATTTCTAAGGAGAAAAATAACAAGATCAGTAAAGGCCTAAGGGCAACTACTACTTGTCAAGCCTTATTATCTCCATGGGAAGGAGTCACATTTTTAGAACTTTCCTCTATAATTGAAACCGTTGTCTTTGAATTGAAGACAAGACATTTCAAGCTATGATAATTATGCCAGTGAAACAGCATTTTACCCTAGAATGTCTTCCAATTTTTATCAAGTGCATTTACTACATGGTTTGATTTGGACACTGGGGATTGGGAAATTAGTATTTTAATACAGCTACATACATCAAAGCCCACTGCCAACATTTTTCTTTGCTCTCTTCAAAAACTTTCATTATTTCATTAGTGTTTTATACATTCATTATAGAAAACAATAGAGTATAGAATTAGGCAAAAAGAAAATATCACCGTGAAAACACTACCTTGCTATCCTAATACTAATATTTTAGTATATAGTATTTTTCTGTGTAATATTTTAGTACAAAACTTTCTAATTTTTGTCTCTGCAAATATGTGCACATAAATTTGAATTAAATATCTTAAAATAGTACCATATTATCTATGTATCTACATATCTATATCTGTATAAGCATTTTTTTCAGTAATATAACCATCTCTTCATGTAAAAAATGTAATCTGACATTAAAATTAATGACTATACACTATTTCAAGTTATGTTGCATCATAACAATTTTCTATTGCTTAGCCGATTTTCTATTGCTTAATATTTTGTTTAGGTATCAGTTCATATAGACTGACTTATACTGTGTTAAGAAATAACCACTTAATTGCAGTAGTTTTACCCAACAAACTTTATTTCTTGTTCTGCTACATGTCCATTGTGGGTTGGCCAGGGGCTGAGAGTACTCCATGTCGACTGCACTCCATGATACAGGCTGACACAACAGCCACCAATGGGTTTCTGCTTATCATGAGAGAGGCAAAGAGAGCTTTGTAAGGTGCTGCATGGGCAATGGATGTTCTGCTCCTCACAGTTGATTGACCAGGACTTGTCACATGGCCTCAATCAGGCACAAGAAAGCAAGCGAGTACAATCCTACCATGTTTTCAAAACTGAGATAGAATTTCATTAAATCATTGAACAATAAATTACAGATGACTAAAGAACTATAATAAGAGTTGCAGCTTTTACAACACGTACATTAAAAATGAGAAAACTCAAGTTCAGGAATGCTTTGAGCCTGGTCCAAAGACAATCAGCTCCTCAGAATGTAAAAGAAAATAAAATCTCAGGACTCCCAAACTTGCTATGCCAAGGGGAAATGTTAAGCCTGGGAACTGAGTCATTCAACACTTCCATTCTTCTTACTGTAAACATATAGCTGTAACTTCACAACTCTGTGTCATAGCTGTATACACAAGCCGGTTTCCCACAACATCAAAGGAACTTATATCTATCCATGTGGACACCCTCATAAATTGCTCACAAGGAAATTCCTTGCTGGCCCCTGGATCTTTCAGGATACATAGCCTCCTATAAAGCAAACACATGCCAGTTGTAACTGTAGGTCTGCAACCTGAGTTAAACTTCTAAAACAGTTCTGTTAGACTCACACTGACATTGTCCATTAAGAGCTTATGTTGCCAGGTACCAAACAAGGACAAGATGAAATCAATCATTCTTCCACCTACCCTGAGACAGCTGCATAATTGAATCTTTCCTCTGCTCTCTCTTTTCAGTGTTTACCTTGTCTTATTTAAAACGTAGATTTGCTGATTAAGAATTAGAGCCTCACAAGATTGTAACCATTTGCCTCACTGCCTACCCACATCGTTCCTTTCCCCCCGCACTGGCACGCTCTCTCTCCTTAAATGCTGAGTTCATAAAACCCTCTTCGGAAAACACAGGTCACAGGTGCTTCTGTGGTTTTTGTTTCTCCTGGGCACATTCTCACACTTTGACTCAACAATCCTCTACTGATTGAGACACTTGCCTCAGTCCCTCATTTTTTGTTAAACAAGTGGTTGTGTCAAAATTCACATATGTAATGTGGCTGGGGATGAGAACTATAAATTCAGTCATATGCTATCTGGGGAAGAAAAATGAGATCAAGCCCCATCTACGTTTCCTTTTAAAATTCTTTTTCTCATACTTAAATTTTCTCATTGCTCCAATTCTTCTAGAAACCCTTATCAGCAGAGAAAATTACTTAATTTATAAATTTATAAATCATAGCCTGAGCCTTGTTTCATGAGTATTAAATCAGCCTTCAACCTTTGGGTACATAATTTCCAACGTTTTGATTACATCTAATTACAGCAATAAAAACACTCTTTCTTTAGAGTCTTAAATTTAGCATATCTTTCTTCCTCTTAATTTTTTTTTCAGAGACAGATTAATTTAAAAAATTAATAACATTTATAAAAATGCCTCAAGTTGAACTGTCTTAGTCGGAAAAAATGTTTACTTAAATAAACTTCTAACTTCAGGTATTGATCTGTATTTATATAAATACATGTGTATTACATACACATGTATTTATATATTCTGAGCATGTCAAAGTCGCATTACATTTGTTGTATTAAGACTTTTAGTTCTATCCTCTGTCCTCAGTAAATTTATTGGGATTTTTTGTTGTTCTATGAAATGTTTTTACATTTATTTTTAACTTTTTTACTATAATATTTTCCCATGTGGAATTTTAGGCTTTTCTCTCATATTTTGTTTTATTACCGATTCTCTAGTGCAGTGTTGAATATTTTATTAAAGCAAAGCTAATGCAATTAAGTTCAAATTTGGACCTTAAACATCATTCAGATGTTTAAATACATATGCATTATGTACACACAAACATAATACATATACTATATGTATAATTTCCTTTTATCATTGTAAAAGTTTGAAGCACTAAAACATTATAAACAAAAAATATTATTCATGATGATATTACCAGAAAAATATTTAATATTTGGCACATATTCTCCAGTACTGAAAGAAATTTTTAACATAGTGGAGGGCACATCATAAATTGAAATGTTACATCATTTACATTTTACTTATAGGCACTTTGTTGTATTATAAACACTTTCATAAATATAATTTTAATAGAGGTCTAATATTCCGTTACATGACTATGCCAACTTAGTTTCCCTCACGTTAAGTATTTAGGATATTTTTAGGTTAAATTATGTAACAATTATGTTTTTTACAACTCCTTTGTGTACATATCTTTGGATATCTTTCCAACTATTTCCTGATAAAAGAGTCCTAAATGTGTGAAACAAAGGGTATCATATTTTTAAGTCTCCTGGAGCTTATGTTGCAGCTTTTTCACTCCTATTGTTCAGTGAGTTGGTGGGGAGTGTTACAATTCTTTTACCTCCACCACCAGTGAGCTCTGGGTTCTTGTCTCATGACCAAGAATAAGGGATGTGGACACCAGAGAGTGAATAAGACAGATTCAGGTTATTAAGCAACAGAAAAGTTCTCAGCAAGGAGAGGAGACACAAAAGAGGGTTGGTGGCTGCAGGGCTAAGTTCAGGGTTTTTATGGACTTGGAAGTGGGAGGAGTGCATCTACTGGTCTGTGGGCCATCTTGGAGAAAGCACCACTCAGCAAGGGACACGGTAGTGAAAAGAACCAATTGGAGGCAGAGGTGAAGGCTTGCCCTGCAACCAATCAGGGGCTGGAGTGACATTACACATTATGCAACTAAAGAGTCAGCACACACCAATCACAGAAAGATAGGTATATGTAAAATAGGTGAAAAGTAAGGAAGAATTGGGAGGAAGCACATGAAACGGACAAAGGCATGCCAAGGAAAGAGAAATCTGTCCAACAAAGGAGTTGAATTTGTTCATCTGGGTTCATAGAGTCGGTGTCTCCATTCATGGAGACAGGCTTTTTCTTATCTGGGACCTGCAGCTTGATTTTCAGGCTGTTCTTGATTTGAAGGAGTTTCACTGAGGCCCAACCCTAACCACCTGCATGATTGGTTTTTTCGTTCCTACTCTCATGCTTATTTATATGTTGTTTTCTAAAGAAATTGTGCTAATAGATAAGACTGCCTATTTCACTCTTCCTGGACAACATTGAATAGTGTTTGTTTTAAGTATGCAAATAAGATTAATAACTAATAAAATAAATAATTATAATTTTCAGTTCTTTGATTACTAGTGAAATAAGTCTATTGTCATGTTTTAAAGCAATTCCTATTT
Source organism: Macaca fascicularis (assembly GCF_037993035.2). Lineage (NCBI taxonomy): Eukaryota > Metazoa > Chordata > Mammalia > Primates > Cercopithecidae > Macaca > Macaca fascicularis. Next base: position 49,640,495 of record NC_088378.1, read on the forward strand.
AGTCTTTCATGGCTTGCCTATTCCCTTTGCCTATTAGCAATGGAGACTAATATTCTAGTATTTTCCTTTTTGTCTGTGTGAGTGTTTTAGTCTGAATAATGCTAACCAGGTACATAATGGTGGCAAATTCATTTTTCTGCATAGTTGGTTGTTTTTAAGTTTGTTTCAAAATTGCATTCAGGCAACCACTTCCTCATAGAGGGAAGACGGCAGCACCTCTGCCCTCACAGTTGGGCCATGCAGTGGTGCCACACCCTGGCGGCTCACCAGCTTCTTCCAGAAAGAAGATGACTGTGGCTTGAGCTGAGTCCTCTTGGAGGCCTCAAGGGCTCTCCTGGTTCCTCCACTCTTCGGATTGTGGGAAAGAACTGGAGGTGGCAGTCAGCCCTGGGAGGGTTGGCATCTGGTCCGGCTTTTGTCTGTGGCCTGGCCACACCCTTCTGATGGCCGTGAGCGCTGGGGAGAGAGTGGCCAGTGGGGAGGAGGTTGAGGTCCTGCCCTGACGTTGTGAACAGGTGAAGCTTGGTCATCCTGGGGAAAGACATGGACCAGCTGTGTGTGAACTTGGAGCCCGCAGAGGAGCAAGATGGAAGCTGATGGCCCCTTCTCTGAGATGAATTTGATCAGACACATTGGGGTCAGAGCCAGTGAGATGCAGCAGGAGGCTATCAAGGAGACAAGGTGTATTTCCACGCTGTTGACCCTGAAGGCAATGAATGGAATGAGGATAAAGTGAAGATTTTCTAAAAATTGATGGGGGAACACAGGAAGTTCTCAGCAACCTCGGAGACCACTGGTATCAGGTGGAAACCAGTTCACTCCCACAGCACAACTGTCTGTTCCACTTCCAGTGGCTGCTGTGGGTCCCACTGTGCTGTCCACCCGATGGGCTGTTGGCGTCTCCTAGAACCTTTACTCCCTGCTGCAGCCCATGATGTCACTTCCCTCTTCATCAGTACCTGGCTATGGGCAGGTTCCACATGTATTAAAGATTTGCTCTAATAGGAAAAAAGTAAAATAGAAGAGATGGAGAGAGAGAAAGGATGGGGGGCAAAAAAGGATTCAATTTAAATATTTCCTATTGACATTTTGGGTTTACTAAAACTGGCTTCTGCTGTGATCAGTCTGCTCTTATGCCCATTCAGTGAACTTGTTTTAGACAGTATTTTTTTTTTCATTCTAGAATGTTCATTTAATTCTTTTGTTTCCAATTCTTTACTGAAATTATTCATATTTTCATTCATTTTGACCATCACTTTCTCTATATTAGCATATTTATAGTATGTTGAAATTCTTATCTCCTATTTAAGATTACGTTGAAGTCCTTGGTTTAATAATTAATTAGTAAAATGCAAAGAATCAGGGACATGTTAGAAGCTGTCAACACTGCAATCAACCAACATAACCAAATTTGCGTTAGCAGAACAGTACTCCTAACAACTAGGGAATATTTTTTTCAAGGGCACATGAAACATTCCTCAAAGTAGACCATACGATGAACTATGAAAAGTCTCAATAAATGCAAAAAATTAAAATTAAAATCACCCAGAGTGTGTACCCTTACCACAATGTTAAATTAGGAACCAAGAAAAATAAAATAACTAGAAGAACAAGAAAAGTAGAAAAAAAGACAAAATACAAAATAGCAACGAAGTTAAAATTGGTTCTTTGAAACATTTAAGGATATTTTGAATAATACCAATAAAATTATTCACAAAAAGAGAAAAAACATGAATTACTAATGAAAGAGTATCATTACTATAGATCTTATGTATATTAAAAGGACACAAGGGGATAGTATATAACTTATGAAAATAAATTCAACAAATTAGATGAATCAGGCAAATTCCTTGAAAAACACAAATTAGCAAGACAGATACAATGAGAAAGGGAAAATTCAAATAGACCCAGATTGCTTTAAGTTCTATCAAAGATTTAGGGATAATGCCAATACTACATAAATGTCAGAAAACAGGAGGAGGCAATATTTTTCAACTTAATTTATGAGGCCAATATACCAAGACTATGATACCAAAACCTAAGAAATAACAAGAGAAGACAATTCATAAACATAGACTTAACAATCACCAGCTGTTTAATTAACTATAGCAATACTTAAGTAGGGTAGAATACTGTGACCAAGTGGGGTTTTTCCAGGATTGCAAGGATTGTTTCACATTAGAAAATCAATAAATGCTTATTAGACTAAAGAATGAAAGAAAACACCAGATGATCCTAGATGCAAAAAAACATGCACTGGGCAAAAGCCAACATCCATTTTAATTCCCATTTCACATAAAAAATTCTCAGATAAAAGGAAGTGAAAAAAGCTTCCCCAATCTGATAAAGGGCATCTATCAAAAAGCTACAGCTAACACCACACTTGGGAGTAAAACATTAAATCTTTTCCCCTAAGATTATAAACAAGACAAAGATGTCCACGTTTACACTTTTTTTTCAACATTTACCAGAGATCCTATAATTGTAAAGTATGACCCACCCCCTAAACTAATCCTTTACAAAAATTAAAGTAAAAAAATTTACTACATCAAATGATGACGAGGATATGAAACTGAGACTGTCACACATTGCTGGTAGTAATGTAAAATAACGCAACTTATTTGGAGAATTGTGTGGCAGTGTCTTTAAAATTTTAACATATAACCACCCCCTGATCCCGCAATTCCGTTCCCAAGTGCTTACCCAAGAGAACAAAACATGGGTCCACATAAAGACCCATATGTAAACGTTCACAGCAGATGTATTTGCAATAGCCAAAAACAATGTAAATGTCCTTCAAGAGAAGATAGGATAAGCAAATTGTGGTATTTTTATGTAACAATACAACTCAACATTAAAAAGGAATGAACTGATGGTACACACAGCAACATGGATGATTTTCAAAAACATTTTCAACAAGAAAGGCAGGCACAAAAGAATACATACTGCATCCTTCCATTTACATAATGTATAAGAAAAGGCAAAACTTATCTATGGATATGGAGACCAGAAAGTGGATGGCTCCGTTGAGGCGGAATTGACTCAAAAGTGGATGAGGTAAATTCCTGAAATGATCATATTGTTTTGCATTTTGTTTTGGTTTGCTGGTTACACGGGTATATACAATTACCAAAACTCACTGAAGTGAACACTCGCATTGTGTATTTTACTGCATGTAAATTATAACCCAATAAGAAAATTAAAAGAGACATCAAATCCATTATTCAAAGAGAAATTTTTCCATAAACACTAAATCCGTCTACAAATATCTACATTTATAAGACTTCCCTCACTACTTTCTGTTCTACTATATCATGTTCACTGGAATTGTGCCTAAAGAAATAGCACCCATCCATGGATGAAGAGCATGGCAATTATAAGTACATGTAGTTGGATGCCAAAAATATTAAAAGACATTTTTCCTCATTTTAAAAATAGTTTCTAAATATGCTAGCAAATTATTAACTGGTTTTCACATCATCTGGTGAAATTTTACCTATGTACATTGTATCTGTTTTTTTAGTCATAAAATATTTTCATCTGAATAAGAATGCTTTTGTCAAATTGGATGAAAATACCATACAGATATTTTGTCAGAAAAAAAACTCCAATTCCTGTAAAATAGTTCATCATTATAATTTTTTTCTTAAAATTGTTTTATAATATATAAAATATAGTGTGATGATAGTAAACATAATTAAATAGCTGTTATACATTACAAAAGATAGTTAACAAAGTAAATCAGTGATATCTTGCTTTGTGTCTGCCCTGGTGGTTACCTATTTTGGAATGAATTGCTCAAGTTTGAACCTAAGAGAGGGTGGAAACTCCAAGAAATACAATTGTCTTATTAGATGTTTTTGATCCAGGTTAGCACAAATATATGACTACAGCTTAAATTTAGAGACCGTCTGCCAAGAGGATTCATTTTCTTTGGCAGGGAGAGCATGTTCATATTCCTTTCAGAGCAAAAACCATTGGGAAATAGATGTGCATATGTGAGAGTTTTATAATCACAGTTAAAAACAAAGCTTTCTCTAGACATTCGCACTTACAAAATATTTTTATAAGCCACTCGTTGATAATAATAGGGGAAAAGTTGAATGGGAGGTTGAGGAAAGAATAGGATGATAAAATACAAGTGCTTTTGGAATTGTTATCTTGCAAGTGATAAAGGAAGTTGAAGTAAAATGAACCTTGAAACTTCGCTTCTGATTCTTTCATGTAGTTTAAAGCAGGAACAAATGAAGCCAGGTACAGAATGTCTTGCTTTATTCTGATGTACTCTGGCATAAAATCATAAATGAAAATACAGCAATATAACATCGAGTTCTGCTTCAGAAATAGAGTTATATGCATTTACCTTTGTATATGGTAAATGAGTAGCTATAACTGAGAAAATCTCTCTTGGCTATCTCAAACAAAGCATGGCAAGTAAATGATACTGAAAATGAGTTCTTTTTCTTAAAATGTTTGAATTGTTTTTTAAATGAAAAATAAGATTTATTGTAATTAGTGCAACAATGTAAACATACATAAGTAATAATTGGTACATTCCTTACTCCTGAAGGTAACCAAGGTTAGTCTGGTGGCTTAGGTTGAATTTTTCCTGAAGCAAACCCTGAAAAAATGTTTCAGAAACAAATGATATATTCAAGATTTACTGCCAGGAGCAAGCAGTGAGGGAATGGAGGAGAAAGGACAGAAATGGGGAAAGAGTCAGGCAAGCATGTAATTTCAACTTCCTGAGAAAGCTCTGTAGTGTATGTAATGCTTTGGGAATGTATCTGCTTAGAGGCTAGGGCTTTGTGCTCAGTCCAGTACAAAAGCCACAACAAAAAAAAGTTGGTATTTCCAACTCTCTTGAGAATGAGTTAGTTCCAGTGTCCAAAGTAATCTTCCAACGTCACAGGTGGATCTCAGCACAAAGCATGCTGGAGCTGGGACGAGGTGAACAGAGCTGCCAAAGGATCTGGGGCATCTAGGTGGGGAGCAACATTATCTGATACACCTGGGATATATCCTTCCATGCATTTCCACCCTTCTCTTTCATGTGTTATATTTGTTCATTCTTGCACTGCTATAAAGAAATATCTGAGACTAGGTAATTCATAAAGAAAAAAGGTTTTATTGGTTCACAGTTCCACAGACTACAGGAAGCATGGCAGCACCTACTCAGCTTCCAGGAGATCCTCAGGAAACTTTTGATCATGGCGGAAGGCAAAGGGGAAACAGATACATCTTACATGACCAGAGACAGAAGAGAGAAGAGGGAGAGGTGCCACACACTTTTAAACAACCAGATCTTGTGAGAATTCTATCACGAGAACAGTACCAAAAGGATGGTGCTAAAGCATTTATGAAGGATCCACCCCAATGATTCAATCACCTCCCACTAGGCCCTGACTCCAATGTTGGGGATGCCAATTCAACATGAGATCTGAGCAGAGACACAGATGCAGACCATATCATATGTCTTCTGACTACTTACTTACTGAGTCTGTCATTTAAATAAAAATATAAAACACAAATTTCAACTTTTGTCTAGTCAGAATTATCTATTCTAGAACATAGAAAAATATGAACACATTTCCACTACTTACAGATTTCTGAAAATCCTTTTTAGCTATTGAGAGCATTCACATATTTTTTCTCCTTTAACATATTGATCTGTTAAATCATGTTGATAGATTCTTAATATTGTCATTAAACAAGGTTACGTTTTATTAATGTTGTCCATTCCTTGTAGTCATGACAGAAATTGAGGTTGCTGTTCATAATATCCATAGAATTGGTCCTTTCTGTATGTCTGTCTTTGTCCATTTTCTTCCTCCTCTTAGTATCTGGCCCGAAAAAATAAGTGAGAGGGAAGAGTCTTGAAATTATTTTACTTTATATCTGTATGAGCTCTTAGGTAAATAGTAAAAAATGACTCCTAACTATCAAGTTCATAAGGGAAAATTGCAAGTCCCTAATTTTTCTTCTTTCAGTTAAATGTACCTTACAAAAACATAAATGATAACAAGAAGTAACTATTAACAATATCAAGAAAGGGACTGACTTTGCTTTAACAAGATGGCTGTTGTAAGTTGGATTTCTTGGGAAAGCAGCCGCTGAGTCAGAGTGGTATTTTTTAGTGATAATCATGGGATCAACACCTGTGAGGCCATGGAAGGAGGAAGAATTGGCAAAGGGAAAATGTGGTCTAAGATTCAGTGTCAATAAAGGCATAAGCTGACTTCACAGTAGTCTCTAAGCTGGATCAGCCTGCAGAGTTGTGGTCAGTTGGGGTAAGGAGGTTGGACTTTATAACCCCTCATTGATTGGGCATTGGCTGCAGGCTACCTTAAGGCAGGTGGGGAAAGCAGCTCTCTTCGGGGAAGAGCCGTTTCTGGGGAGTGTTGCCAGCTAACACCAGCAGCACTCCAGGCAACTTGGAATAAGTCATTCAGTCTTGAAATATGCATCCTGATATATGCGTCTGGATTCTGAATACACATCTGGATATGCATCTAAGCACAGGTCATCACTAACAGAGGTGAAAAAAGCAGTTCCATTTACCACTTTCTCTGTATTTCATAGAAGAAAGAGCTTCACATTGGAAAGTCTAGAGTAAACTTTTTTGAAGAAAATGTTTAAGAGATAAGTGAAGACATAAGAGAATGACTAGGCATGTATGAGGTCTCCATAAGACATGAATCTTATGTGGAGAAATTGAGAATACAAAGACAAAAATACTAAACTACTGTCAATAATCATGGAAATATAAATATCAAGGAAATATAAATGGCATCGCATGAATAAAGGTTTTTCAGATGTTTAGAATAAATAAAAGTACATTTAGAACTATATAATATGATAAAAGTTTTTCTCTTAAAGAACGTTAGAATGGACTAAAAATCACTTATACCCATTTAAAAAATAATGTGGAGACCTCTGGGAGCTGGGGTATGTCTTTGAGAACAAATAATGCCCTTTTTAAGGGAATTACAAAGGATGAAGAGATCCTTCCCTTCAATAGTTTTCTGTCTAATAAGATGATCTGCTTTTTGACTGAATAAACTAAAGCCACATATTTGGTTTGGAATTTTATAATGTAGTTCTTCCTTAAACATAGAGCTCATCTCAATAATAGCTGGGTTGTTGAAAAAAATAAAAATAAAAAAAGGTCATTTGTAAATGACCAAAGCTTTAGAGTATTCTGATGATATAAATTAAACTTCCAGTTTTTACTGAGTTTTTGTTTCAAAACTCAGTAAATTCAAAAATTCAAAGTTACCAAATCTGGGTGCGATTGATTTGTTTTTATGTTACATAGCAAATACTGCCAAAGTTACAGAGGAATGCTTTTTATTTATCCAGGCATTTTTATATTTTTAAACTTTTTTCCAGGCAAAAATTGGACATAATTTGAAAATACCAAGGTGATAGTGTTTCTGTACCCAGATTTTCCAGTCTTACAAACCTTCACAGTATTTAAGACAATGAGTAACTTGAATTTCCCATTTTGCACTCTTTAAAAATGACTATTTATTTAATTATCCACTGCTTTCTATCTGTAAATCTGTCTCCTTCAATTTTTCTTATTAAACACTTTTTTGTATTCTTCTCCCTGTCCCCTTTTAGCCTGAAATCAAAAATTTAAAGTTCAGTGTGTAGTTCAGACTCATGTAAACAAAACTACATACCAGGGAGATTTCATTCAGATCTCAAATGCATTCTAGTTCTACTATTTTATCAGGTACTGAATTAATGAACAAAATTGCCAAGGAGCTGTACTTTAGTACTAAGTTCAATACAATATTCTTTAAAAGAAAAAAAAAAGAAAAGATTTTAGGGAAATGTGTAATCAATAGTAAACTACATTCAGATACTACTTAGCATAAAATCCAAGGTAGTTGTAATTATTTTAATAGAAGCATGGTGCCTAGCTCAGTGTTTTGTTCAGATTGGACACTGGAAAGATATGTTAAACAAATAAGTGAATTCATTACAGTGGTGCCTGCTATACTACGTATGGACACTACTGATTTTTAGTCTGTGCTATTTTGTGAGAAAAACTATTTAAAACAAGAAAAAAAAAAGCTTTTGTATATCATCCAAGAATTATCTAAATCATCAGAATTATCAAAGCTTTCCTACATGTAGGAAACTTAGAACTCATTTTAAATAGTTCCAAGAGCTTCAAAATTAAGAGTTTCAATCATATAATAGAGACGTTACTAGATATTCCACTGGGAGTTTGACCTGTTAAAGCTGTCTTTATATACAAAGAAAAATTCAAAACTTTGTTTTTTTTTAAAGTTCTTCACACTTAATAACTGAGTTTACAACACTAAATAAGTCTTAAACACAGCCACTGGTCTGTGCTAAATATTTGTCCTGAACAAGGAGGAAAATAAAAGGCCATATTCAGATGTGTGATATCAGTTTTCAGGCAGGTGGTTGCAATTTAAGTAGGTTTAGAGAGAGATGAAAAAATGAAAATGAGAAACCAGAGATATGAGCCAGACATGGTGCAGATAATCTTAAACCAAATTTTGTCATCTCTCATAATCAGTGGGTTTTTCATTCCTTTTCTTAGAATCTTTTGGGTGCCAGTAACATAAATCTACTTAAAGTTGTCTGTTTTGTTTAAAAAGACTTTTTCAGATTATTGACATACTGTAGCGAATCTAGGGGCAGATAATGTCTTTGAGCCTTACAGAGGACTAGAAGTGGGAACGGAAAAGTCATCAGATACCCACTTGTTTTGGGGTAATATTGTTGGCCAAACCCAAGAGAAATATTTTTTCTTAAACTAGATCTCAAATGAAGTACTGTTTCCTTTTATAAAGTAGAAAATTTGTGATTGGGAACTATGAGAAATAGACAATTGTCCCTGAAGTTTTCCAACAGAGATAGCTTTGCTCTGTTTGCAGGATTATGTTACATAATAAATGATATTCTCAAGAAAATGCCTACCACTGAGACAAAGACCTTTCCTCCCAACACCTTCTACATCTTGAACATTGATGATGAGCATTCTTCATGATAGGAATCACATCAAGCTTCTTCCTCAACAGTGATTAAAGAGGCTGCCCACTCACAGGGACCTAAAGTCACTTTTCTTCAGACTGCCTGCCTCCACCAACATAGATCAAGGAGGAGTTCTAAATGCAATCTATTCTTGTCTCCTGACACTCACTGTGTGTCTATCTCCCTTGACAATGCCATGAACTGTTTATTCTGGTTTTGTCAGGCACCAGAGAGAGCACCCTATGTCTTGGTCCTTTGTCCTCATCTCCTTTCTGTCTATTCCCACTGTCTGGGGGTTGTCATCCAGCCAGGGATTACCACACCTGGTTCAAATACAGGAAGACATGAGAAAAACATTTGCTTTCATAGTAACAGCAGAGAAAAAAAGAAAAAATCAAAATTACAATTTTTATCAAGTTTTGAAAAAATATGGACCTAAAATAAGTTTAAGAAAATAAATTCCAGAGGGGGATGAAATCACCATAGATGAGATAAGAGTCACAAAAGTTGTGTTCCTGGAACCAAGTGCCAAGTTATGGTACAAGCAGGCAGGAGAGAAGGGGAGACTATCTATGATTTGAGATGCAGGAAGGGTGGTTTTCTGTCAGGTTGAAGAGGTTGGACTGGAAATAAACATAATGTAAGCTATTGGGCTGACAGAAATGTTGTGTGTCTTCATTTGGGTGTTAACTACACAAGCATATATGTTTGTCTCACGTTATCCAACTGTGATCATAAGATCCATGCATTTCACAATTAAACACACATTTTTTTAAAAATGAAATAAATAATATAGAAGGGGATAGCCTGAAACATAGATGGCGGGAGGTTCATGGTTATTGAAGCTTGGAGGTGAATGCTTAAGCATTTATATCAGGGGAACTAGTCCCCAATATTTCAGCGTAGGTTCTTTCTATTTTCCCTAAGTGTCAGCCAATCTGAGAAATAAAGAAAAAGAATGCAAAGAAATTTTACAGCTGGGCCTCTGGGGGTAGGACCATGATGGCAACCCCAAGCCACAAAACTAGCAAGTTTTTATTAGGGATTTTAAAAGGGGAGGGGGTTTCCGAACAGGGATTAGGTCACAAGTATCACATGCTTCAAAGGGCTATAAAGATCACAAGGCAAAGGCAAAATTAGAATTACTGATGAGAGTCTATGTCCCGCTGCACACGCATTGTTTTGATAAACATCTTAACAGGAAACAGGGTTTGAGAGCAGACAACCGGTCTGAGTAGAATTTACAAGGCTAGAATTTCCCAATCCTAGGAAGCCTGAGGGTACTGCAGGAGACCAGGGCGTATTTCAGCCCTTATCTCAACCACACAAGACAGGCAGTCCCAGAGCGGCCATCTATAGACCTACCCCTAGGAATGCATTCCTTCCCCAAGGTTGTTACTTGCTGGGAAAAGAATTCAGCGATATTTCTCCTACTTGCACATCCATCTATAGGCTTTCTGCGAGAAGTAAAATACAGCTCTATTCTGCCTGACCCGGCAGGCAGTCAGACCTTATGGTTATCTTTCCTTGTTCCCTGAAAATCGTTGTTATTCTGTTCTTTTTCAGGTGCACTGATTTCATATTGCTCAAACACACATGTTTTACAATCCATTTGTACAAGGGTGGTCCTGAGGTGATGTACATTTTCAGCTTACAAAGATAACATGATTAAGAGATTAAAGTAAAGACAGGCATAAGAAATTATAAGAGCATTCATTGGGGAAGTGATAAATGTGCATGAAATCTTCACAATTTATGTTCAGAGACTGCAGTAAAGACAGGCCTAAGAAATTACAAAGGTATTAATTTTGGGAAGTGATAAATGCCCACGAAATCTTCACAATTTATGTTCTTCTGCCTGAGCTCCAGCAGGTCCCTCCATTCGGGGTCCCTGACTTCCCACAACAATTTGATACACTGTTGTCTTTATTCTCTTCTCTGTCTAAATCCTTCAAAGATTCTCCATTTCACTACTAGTAAAAGATAAACCCTCAAAACAACCTGTGAAGATCCACAAAGTTCTTTAAGAACCACTCTCTCCTGTGTGATGTTCCTTCCCTGTGTCCATATGTTCTCACTGTTCAACTCCCACTTATGAGTGAGAACATGTGGTGCTTGGTTTTCTGTTCCTGTGTTAGTTTGCTGAGAATGATGGTTTCCAGCTTCATCCATGTCTCTACAAAGGACATGAACTCATCCTTTTTTATGGTTGCATAGTATTCCATGATGTATATGTGCCACATTTTCTGTATCCAGTCTGTCATTAATGGGCATTTGGGTTGGTTCCAAGTCTTTGCTATTGTAAACAGTGCTGCAATAAACATATGTGTGCATGTGTCTTTATAATAAAATGATTTAAAATCCTTTGGGTACATACTCAGTAATGAGATTGCTGGGTCGAATGGTATTTCTAGTTCTAGATCCTTGAGGAATCAAGACACTAATTTCTTACAAAAATATTAGTTTCTCAATTAGAACTACCTTCACATCTACATTTAAAAATGCAACCCCCTCTTCTCCTCCCTTTGGCTTTTTTTCAAAGCATTCATCATGTTTTTTTTTTTTTTTTTTTTTTTTTTTGAGATGGAGTCTTACTCTGTCATGAGTGCAGTGGCACTATGTCCACTCACTGCAACCTCCATCTCCTGGCTTCAAGCAGTTCTCCTGCCTCAGTCACCAACCACCATGCCCAGCTAATTTTTAAAAATATTTTTAGTACAGACAGGGTTTCACCATGTTGGCCAGCCAGGTCTCAAACTCCTGACCTCAGGTGATCTGCCAGCATTGGCCTCCCAAAGTGCTGGGATTACAGGCGTAAGCCACCATGCCCGGCCCATTCATTACCTTTTAACATACAAACACTTTACATGTTAATGTTAGCTCTCTCTCTTTTGCCTCATGAATGTAAGCTCCAAGGGGACAATCAGGTAGAAATCCATGTTTTCATACTGCAAGTGCCTAGAACAATGCCTAGTACTTAATTGGTGTTCCATAAATATTTGGTGAATAAAGGAACGAATGATTTCTCAACCTTATTCTGTGAAGTTTTCTTGCTTGATAAGCAGTGAAGTTCTCCTACCTCCATTTTTCCGTGTATACGAAGAGTAATTCCTGCATCCTTGAGGTGTAGTCACAACCTGAACCCTTTTCCCCAAGAAGCAATTATTGTCAACTATGACGTCCAATTTACAATTTTTCTTCATCAATTGGGCGTTGAGAGAACTTATAGGAATATTAGAAAATATCAAATATGCAAATATTATCATGATGGAACAAAATATGAGAATTAAAAATGGTTAATTCTTATGTTTCTTATTTTGTGTATACTTAAGGCTTTCCTGATAGAACCAACAGGAGTGAAACAGAAACAGAGAGTGATACAGAGAGCAAGAAGGAGAGAGATTTAGTTGAAGAAAATGGCTCACACTATTGTGGAAGCTTGGTAAGTGCAAAATCTATTGACAGGACAGCTGACGGGACACCAAGAGAAGAACTGCTGTTCAAGCCCAAAGGCAGTTTACTGGCAGAATTCCTTCCTTCTTTGTGGAGGGCTGTCTTTGTTCTAATAAAACCTTCAACTGACTGGATGAGGCCCAGCCACAAAATAGAGACTAAGCTACTTTGCTGAAAATTCACCAATTTAAATTTTAATCTCATCTTAAATTTAAATTTAAATTTAAATTTAAAAAACACCTTCACAGAAACATCCAGAATAATGTTTGAACAAGTATCTGGGCACCTGGCCCAGCCGAGTGATGTAAGGTACCCTTCATGGCATAAACTTTACAATTCTTACGCTGTTTATTTTCTGCCAAACTTTTCTGGTGATAGTTCTGCAGGACAATTTCTTTTCTCGGGTAAACAAAAGGTTCATTCTCTTCCCATCATTATTTATCCAAGTTGTGCTTGCACATTCTCTCTGTCTCTCTCTCTCTCTCTCTCTCTGCTTCTTTCTCCCTCTCTCATTCATACTTCTGTGCAGTCTAATTCTCTATTTGTGTTTTGCTATCTTACTTTCTGGCTTTTATTCTATGGCTTTGCTCATATTTTTACATTATATTTGATGTAAAAGATGTACATATGCATTTTTATATATTTTTTCTGCCTGAGACCAGTTTCTTTACTTGCTTGTCAATGTACAAGATTTGTTATGACTGACCAGCCTCAAACTTAAATGTTCTTGTTAGTCCAACACCTGCAGCAAACTTTTCACCTGTTTTCTATCTCAATATGTAATTCCTAGGAAACAGATTAGTTCAACCTGGTTAAGTTGCCCAATTGAACTTGGTCAAATTGTCTGTCTTTGCCCAGAGGAGTTGTTGATGTGTGGCTTACTACTTGCTGGTTGGGGGTTTGGAAACAACCTGAGATGGAAAAGAGGCAGTTTGAGAAATCAAAGTAAAATCCTAAGTCCCCCAGTGGACTGAATAAATCCTCTCTCATCAAAGGGGACCCCAGAGAAACCTTAAAAACTTAGTGCCCAGCCACAATGAAACAGGAGGTTGGACACACCTGTTATACCACTGTCTTGCTAACCATCGTTAAACTTTCTTTCCTAAGGGTTAAACAGAATTTAGCTTTTATGAAAGACATGTTCCATTGCTGATTTCAACCATCAGCCTGACACTGCCCTTCCCTTTTTGCAGTTTCAACAAAATAGCAGCTGACAGATATTCCTTCCTTATAAGAGACCACCGACCATGGAATAATTGGTGCCAGTTTGCAGAGGCTGTGCACTGAGTGCCTTTGTGTACTCTACTTCACCTTTTTAAGCATAGGGCCTAATTGTAATACACTTCAATGTTAAATCTGCACCCCAAAGTGAACATGAGACATACGTGACATACATGCTAGCTTATACACATGTGCCTGCCCCCCTTTGTAAATATTCATGCTTATCCTATAATCTGTTAAATGTGGATACTCAGCCGATTCTTTCAGCATAAATTACTGTCTCATATTTTCTTCCCTCGAAGTGCCTGCTTTTCAGTGTCAGCTGGAGGTTCCCATACCCCCGCTTCATAAATAAAGTTCTCCTTTCTAAATTTACAGATTTTCTGACAGATCCCCAGATTCCCCGCAGCATGACTGAAGATAATGCAAGCACGAGCCCACTGACAGCTCAGTTGTCTCCCCAGCTCCATTGGGGAAGAGCCAGGTAAGTCCCAAGATCTCCCACTTTTAGGCTGAAGATCTTGAATCTTTATTTCTTCCCACCTCTCCCTTCCATCTGCATCTTGGAAGAGAAATTTCTCTTGGCCCTGGGTCTTAGGTGGGGAGCAGGTTGTGGGGGGCATTTCAACTTAACTCAGTGGGTCCTCAAAGGGACACCTCTGGTAAATGCTGTTATGGGGAACCTGGGTTCTAAGGGAATAGCCTCTGGTCAGCCACCATCAAAACCCTAGTGGCTTACATGTTTAAGAACTAGGAAAACATTCTTGTGAATATTTGAGATCCTGACTAAAGCTAACCAGGAGGATTTAAAGCTTTGTTGGTCACAATGGGGGAACTTTTGACATGCTTAAACAAGTTTGTTTATTTGCACAACTAGAACAGAGAGGGTTTGGACCTCTCAATAGTAGTGTGAGACCTTTTGTAATTAATTGGTATTATGAGAACTCTAAACATGTTCTGGAGTCTCTGATGGCCTCCTCAAAGGAGACAAATTCAAGGCTGCAGGAGTCTAATTTGAAACTTGACCAGTGTATTTAAAAACTTGAGAGCTACCTTGCATTAGATTCCAACCTTGAGACAGAGGAAAACACTGTGTCTTCCCATTCTCCTTCTACTGCACCTTTAATGCCAACAACACTGTATCCTTCTCTGCCATCTTTCACCCTTTCTGAGCTTTCTTTCTTCCCTTACTCTTCTTCCCTGAAGACACCCCCTCCTTTCCCCATCCCCCCCACCCTTCTTCTTGCCCCCTTACAAGTTGCTCAAATTACAGGGGTTCACCAGGGAGTAGAGTCATTCTCCTCCCTCTGGTCCAAAACTAATCTTAATGCCTATTATCAAGGACTTCCCTAACCCTAAAACAGACTCAGTTGAATTTGAACACCATTTTGGCTTCATTATAAATATATATCAACCAGGCCTTCTCAGTGTTTGTCAGTTTCTCCAGATGTTAGGGGGACTATTTTAGCTAGGGAATAGATAAACCAAGAGGGGTTGGCACACCCTGAAACTGGTCTTGTACTTAAGTGGGAAGCAGACTTTAGGAGGGCTCAGGAGGTAATTACAGAATTAATTAAGGCCATCCTAGTAATTTTTCCATGTCAAATAGATTGGAAGGCTATTCAACGACATATCCAGAAAAGAGATGAGCCAGTTTTTGATCTTTTTTTCAATCAACTAAAAAAACTTTCAGAGAGAATTCAGGCATCAAAGATTTAAATGATGATAATGCCAAGCTTTCCAACTCACTTCTTCTTTCAGGTCTCAATGAGACCCTTAGTACTCTGGTCAAGCAGATGAACCAGTACTCTACTTAAGCCATGATTCTGGCTGGACTCCAAAAGACCTCAAGAATTGGTTTACTTGTTCAACTACCTCCAAAAAGCAACAGAAAAAGAAAGATACTTGGGTTGTTAAGATACTCATTGCCAGGAAGAAACTTCAAAACTCATGGCCCTACACATTAAGCAGTGTCAGGGGCTATCCACTAAACAACAAGCCCCACCTAAGGAGCAGAAGAGAGCAGAGCCTGACATAAAAATTCATAGATTGTTATTTTTATAGGGAAGTCTGTCACTTTAAACAGGATGGTGAGAAATAGACAATGTGGCTAAAAACAAACAAACAAACAAACAAAACTCTGATCATGATAAAGAAAACTAATTCTTTCTAAAGTCTACTAAAGTAGACTGATGCCAGAACAGTTTTTTTCCCCATTACAAGAATGGGGTACTCTGAGGAGGGGAAGAGAATTTTTCTCTTCCTAATGGTAAATCAGTTGTGAGAATTTGATCTTCAAATTAATAATGAAACATTCTGAACTCAAATAGATACTGGGTCCACTCTCTCAGTGCTTAACCCCAACCATTTGTATGTCCACCACCCCAGGAGCTGCCAGGGTTTTTCTGGGGGCTGATCAATGACTATTCCCTTAGAATCTAGGTTCCCCATAACAGCATTTTATGCTATGGTTGTAACCAAACCATAAAAATGGTCAGGGTCACTAATAAACCTATGACTCCTTTTTCCTTTTTTTTTTTTTTTTTTTTTTTTTTTGAGACAGAATCTCACTCTATCATCCAGGTTGGAGTGCAATGGCATAGTCTTGGCTCACTGCAATCTCTGCCTCCCCAGTTCAAGTGATTCTCCTTCCTTAGCCTCCCAAGCACCTGCGACTACAGGAGTGCGCTACCATGCCTGGCTAATTTTTTTGTATTTTTAGTAGAGACAGAGTTTCATCCTGTTAGCCAGGATGGTCTTGATCTCCTGACCTTGTGAACCACCTGCCTCAGCCTCCCAAAGTGCTAGGATTACAGGTATGACCGATCGCGCCCTGCCCAACCTATGACTATTTTTTAAGGCAAAGCCGGGGCATCATCATTCTTGTTTCCTCTGCTCTTCTCCATATGATAGAGAGTTCCTTTAAAGGTATCAGGTTCATATTTATTTTTCTCATGAGGGAGGAACCATTCTAGAGGTCTATCCTTTGGACATCTTGACCACTGACCTTACTCATGTCTTTCCCATGTCAGTCATTAGTTTCTCAGTTGCCATTGAGCACCAGGCTTTTAAAAAACTGCCTGATACACTCTGGGCCAATCTAATACTGATGTCCACCTGATTCACTCAGCACTGCCAATTACCATACAGATAGAGCCCGACAAACCTCTACCTAATATAAGACAATATCCCCTCAATCCTGAAGCTTTGGCCAGAATAGAGTCCGTCCTTAATGATTTCCTCTCCAAGGGCTTCATAATGCCCTGCATTATCCCTTGTACCACACCTGTATTACCTGTCTGAAAACCACATAGAAAGTGATGGAAGTTTGTTCAGGACTTTAATGATATTAATAATATTGTTATGCCTTGACACCCTGTTGTGGCAGACCCACACACATGCCTGTCTGGCAGACTTTCTAACACTCAGTGTCTCTCAGCTATTGATCTCTGTCATGCCTTTTTCAGCAGCCCTGTCAATCCAGAAAGTCAATTTTTCTTTGCTTTCATGTGAAAGGGCCAATCGTTCACTAATGTAGTCATTCTCTGGGAATATACAGAAAACTCCACTTAGGTTTCTCAAATCTCATGAGCTGACTTATAGGATATAAGCTTCCCCAACAATCCTACCCTGTTATAATACATTTATGCTGTCTCTCACAAGATACCTGTCTTACTGACCTCTTCACTTGCTCTACCAGCTGGCCCTTGAGGGACACAAGGTCCCTAAAGACAAGCTACGGTTTTGTCAGAATACTATTAAGTTTCACAGATATCTATTAACCCCTTCAGGGTTAAACAACAACCTTCTCACCTTTAAGGCATTTTTCCTCACCTCTCTGCACTATCAAGAAGCAGCATGGAGAGTTTCTGTGACTTACTACAGAGCTTGGGTTTCCAACCACTCTTTAATGGCACAAACTCTATATGCTTTACTTAAAGTTTTCCCCCTCTAACCCCCTTATTTGAATCCCACAAGGTAGAGAGATTTCAAGGACCTAAAAGTTCAGTTGGCCTCACTGCCCCCTGCTTTGGGACACCCAAATTGTGATCTCCCCTTTTCCCTTTTTGTCCCAAAACCAGAAGGAAATGCCTTGGGAATCCTAATTCAGCCTTATGGGGGTAACAATCAGCCCATTGAGATTAGAGTCAACAATTCAATTCTGTAGCTCTACCCTATCTTAGGACAGTCATGGCCATTTTCACCCTCATTAAAGCTTTAAAGCTTCTGAAAAAATAACAATGAGAGCCCCTCTCACTATACATGTTCTTCATTCAGTTGAGGCCGTTTTCACCCTGCACCACACTCAGCATCTTTCAACTAGTCCACTCTGACCTGCTATAAGACACTTTTCTCCTCCTCTCCTAAGCTAACCTTAGCTCCCTGTAACCTCCTTAACCCTGGCACCTTCTTTCCTTTACCAGAAGAGGTATCCTCCATGACTATACTGCTTTTAGACATCCTTCTTTTGCCACACACAGACTAAAGGAAACTCCCTTACTCAATCTGAATTTTATCTGGTATCTGAATTTTATCCTTACTCAATCTGAATTTTATAAAAGACTGATGAGTCTTTTATCAGAGATTCTGCTATTTCCTATTGGGCAGGCTACATGGTGAGTTCTCTGATAGAAACCATTAAGTCAGGTGCTCTGCCAGGTGCCTAATCTGCCCAACAAGTAGAACTGCATGTCCTCACTCAAGCCTGTCCACTAGCCAAATATAAAGGAGGTAATATTTATACAGACAGCAGACATGCCTTCAGAGTTGCCTGTGATTTCAGCATGATCTACAGCCAAAAATGATTCTTCAACTCCTCTGAAGAGCCTATTAAGAATGAAGACTTTGTTCTGGTCCTCTTGGATACCCAGGCTTCTCAAGAAATAGTCATTATCAAAGTCCATAGAAATTTCTCTGACAAGACACAGGACAGCAAAGACAATTATGTTGGGGTCCATGAGATTCCTAAACAAAGGAATGAACACACAAGACAACACAAGACAAGACAAACATGGCGGCCACCCAGAATAGCGCACTCTGCTTTATTTTATACAGTCTTTTGTGGAATGATGCTAAGTCACAAGACACATTGTTGTTTTTCTGACCTTTCCCTGACTTTCTGGATTTTCAAGATGTTTACACATAAACAAGCCCCCAGGGTCTACTGTTTGCAGCTGGCTCCTTTGTCCTCCCTGTTTGCAGGGAAGAAACGCCCTGCTTCGCTTGCAAGAGCATGACTTATCGGGAATGCCCTCCTTCATTTGCAAGAGCAGGACTTATCGGGAATGTCTCGTTTTCGAGCATGTAGTCCTCTACACAATTACCTAAGAAGTGTGGCAGCTCCAGCTGCTGCAGGGTGACTCCTTCCCCAATTATGGCTGCTCAACCCACTACCCCTCCTTCTTCCCGGGCTCCTTCCTCTTCCTCATTCCCTTTCCCATCTGAAGATCTCTTTTCCAGACTCTCACTATTTCTAAAAACAGTTTCAGAGGCTGAAAGGAGGAGTGAGATAAAACAAAATTGTTCTTTAAACCCCCAGACAAGATAATAGGAACGTCCAAGTAGACATCCAGTTGTACCCAGCACTCTTTAAAGACTGACTTTAACCTTCATACAGAATCTGACTCACTGCAATCCAGACAAATAATTCAATGGAGCAGATAATACTATTGGAGACTTTCTCCAACTGTTGCTTCTCAGGTACATAAACTTTGCAATTTCTGCCCTCAGTAAACTCCTAAACTCTCCTCCAAGCTAACTTTCACTTCCCTTCACTGTAATGGCAAGTTGTTATCATTCTGTTATTGCCATCCCATGGATATACAAATGTTCTTTTAATAGTGATATTTATTCTCATTGGGTTGAGGCTTTCCTTTGCAAACAAGTCATAGCTATGGTGGTGGCCAAATACTACTTGAGAAAACAATTTCTACCTGGGATTCCCTTTAAACATCACAGGTAGGTGAGCTCATTTTACCAGTCAAGTACTGAAACAGGTTTTTAAAACCTGGCTCATCCCACAGCACTTTCACTGTGCCTATCATTCCAGTCCTCTGGGCTAGTTGAGCAGACTAATGAAATCATTAAAATCCATCTGACAAAAATCACAAAACATTTCATGTGTCCTGCTTAAAGCTCTTCTGTTGGTTTTACTGATTTTGCAGTTCACTCCATGAGAAAACATTGACTTTCTCCTTTCGAAATTGTTACTGGCTTAGTTTGGTGGCTCAGGCCTGTAATCTCAGCACTTTGGGAGGTCAAGACAGGAGGATAACTTGAGGATAGGAGTTCACTACCAGCCTTGGAAAAATATCGAGAACATGTCTCTACTAAAAGTGAAAAAAATTTAAAAAGCCAGGCATGGTGGCACATGTCTGTAGTCCTGGTTACTCAGGAGTAGAGGCAGAAGAACTGCTTGGGCCCAGGAGTTTGAGGCTGCAGTGAGGTATGATTACGCCATTGCACTCCAGTTTCGGCAACAGAGCAAGAGCCTTAAAAAAAAAAAAAAAAGAAAAGAAAAAAAAGAAAAAGAAAGAAAGAAAGAAAGAAAAAAAGAAAGAAAGAAAGAAAAGAAAAAGCAAAAGAAAAGAAATTGTAATTGGTTGGTCTACACCTTTAGACCAAGAAATGTTATTTTCTACCCAATTACGGGGGGAACTCCCAGCTTATTGCCAGAAGCTCTTTGAAGCTATAGGCGTCAACCACCACAAGGTGGGAAAATCATTTTACAGCTTCCAGTGAGGCTATAATCTCCAGTCTCACTAACTCCAACCTGGTGGCTACACATACTGGAAAATACATCAGTTAAAAGATTCCATTTAGCCCCATTGAAAAGGTTCTTATCAAGTATTATTGACCAACGTATTGTGCTATTAAGTTACAAAGAATTTACTATTAGGTACATGTATCTCATCTGAAAAAGGCAGCAATCACTGCTGAATCATGGACATTAATGCCTGTATCTGACACCAAACCCAAGATGATCAAACCCTAGTACTTAGGCCTAAGGAAAGACAACCACAGTGAACTTTGTAACATTCTGAACCAGCTTGTACTGAGATGAATATTTATATGCTCCTTGTATTGGTTATCACATTTAGTGTTTTAGGAATTTTCACAGTTATCATTTTCTCACATAAAGTATCGAGATACCCACACCCACCTTGCTAAATGCACATCTATTTTCTAATTGTTTTAATTGTTATATCTGTAGAAATTTTATGTATTTTAGACATTTTGCACCATGTTGAGATAGGCCTGTGTGTCCCAACAACTAGACACCCATAGATAATTAAAATACTTATGAGCTTCCTCTTCTGTAACAGTCAGAATCTGACAGGATTTATGGACTCTCTTTTAAGGGTATGGTTATTTGTTTTCTTTATTAGTAAGGTGCTCTGTTATCTCAAAGACAATCCCAAAAGGTTGCCTGATACCTCCCTTGAGTTTGTATGAAACTTGTGATTTCTTCTTTGGTTTGAATTTTTAAATAGAATGTGTGTCCCTTTTTGTTTCCTTTTACAGACTTAACTGTCTTTTCCCATCTCTTTGTAATTGTCCCTTTATGTCAACATATAAAATGACATGATAATTACTTAGTTAAACTGTCTCAAAGTGTTGCCGCTGGAGACAATTTACCAAATTGTTAGATTTGTCAAGAGCTTACCAAATCCATTAATAATAAACATTTGCCATTAATAATACCTGTCATCTTCCAAAGTGTTGGGATTACAGGTATGAGCCACTGAGGCAGGCAGATTACTTGAAGTCAGGAGTTCAAGACGTGCCTGACCAACATGGCAAAACCCCATCTCTACCAAAAATACAAACATTAGCCAGCTGTGGTGGTGCATACCTGCAGTCCCAGCTACTTGGGAGGCTGAGGCAGGAGAATCACTTGAACCCAGAAGGCAGAGGTTGCAGTGAGCTGAGATTGTACCACTGCACTCCAGCCTGGGTGACAGAGTGAGACTCTGTCTCAAAAAGCAAAAAACACCCATCACAGACTTTCTTCAATGTTCCTGGCATCACCACTTATCTGGATTAATTTCTTTTCTTGTCAATTTTCTGAGTCCAATTGCTTGCACACCCAAATATTACCACCCCTTTTTTAATCTATCCCATGTTATTAATGTTAGAAAATCACTGTATACCACAAGACTTCCTTGATCAATGAACTACTGGGTAGACAGATACATTCTAGATCAAATAAAGAAAGTTTAAAATTTGTCCCTATTATGCCAAAAATATTTATATTTACTATGTCATGTAAATGAATTTTAAAAAGTTTGCGATAGAGGTGACACATGGTTTAATTTAGTCTTTTTGGCACTTCCCATTATTTAGTTCATCAATAAACATACCCTTGGGACTATCACTTGTCTCCCCCAGGTTATGTGTTTATATGTGACATAAGAGCTGATCCACTCATACTTGGGTGGGCACACCACTGCCTCAACAGCCTATACAAGAAGATTCTTGTTTGCTGGGACATGTTGTAACCCCTTTTCCATCATCCCCAACTATAAAAGTTTTCCTGCTTTTGACAGACTAAAAAGAGAATTACTGGGAGTTTCTCAAGAGAATTAGTGGCAGAAACTCTGTGTGTATTAATTCCTGGTTATACGGTTTATGTGACTAGAAAAAAAATCTATCAGCCACCTCAGGGCAAATTGCTGAAGAGAGTGTACAAAGTATTGTGGAACAACAATTTAGAGACTTTTTCTGGCCCAAGAATTTAAAGACTTTTTCTGGCCCAAGTGGTTTTAGACAATTGGGCTACATTAGATTTTCTCTTAGTCAAACAAGGAGTATTCTGTACAGTGGCTCACACCACCCCTTGTATTTACATCAACCCTTCAGGTGAGGTAGAAACTCATATAGAAAATATTTCCAAATAAACCAAATGGTTACAAAAAATATGAACTATAGACGCCCTCAATAATCCTTTTGGCTATCTCCTGACTAGATTAGGAAATTGGCTTCAATCCATTTTACAAATCCTTGCTATTATTGTCCTTGTTATTTCGTTCCTTTTTTTCTGATAATCATAATGCTTATGTTTTGTATAACTATTACAAATTTGTAACTAAAACCAAGATCACTATGGCTCAAAACTTAGAGCTTATTTTGGCTTTGGGGTTTTGATTTTTATGCTGCTTAAAAGGTTTTAAGGATTGATGAGTGCCTGCCCATTTCCATTCCCATCTGGCCTAAAACATTTGATTGGTTGTAATTCTTCTGGCTCTAAATCCCTTGGCCACAAGGGTCCCACAGTGGGACTGGGTAATCCCAGGGAAAGTAGCCAGACCACCAGGACAATGATATGACATGAAATGAAAGTTTGGGCATCGATGCTGACTGACAAATCTTGGCCAAAGGAGTAAATGAGGAATAAAAATAAAATCCTAAGACACCAAACCAACTGAATTAATCCCCTCTTGTTCAAGGGGAACTTAGATAAACCTTAAAAACTGATGAGACAGAAGGTCAGACAGAAAGTCACATCACATCTCATTATCCCCCTCCCTCACTAAACCCTATTATCTTTTTCTTAAGAGTTAAACAGAAACCAGCCCTTTCAAAATATTTGTTCTACTGATGATTTCCATCAATTGCCTAATGTTGACCCCCGTCATTTTATGAGACTTCAGCACAATAGCTGGTCTTCCTTCTTGGTAAGAGACCACTGACTATGGAGTGGTTCTGACCAGTTTACAGAGTCTGCCTACTGAGTGCCTTTTTGTCCTCTGCTTCAACCTTTGATATTTAGGA
Organism: Macaca fascicularis; assembly: GCF_037993035.2. Taxonomy (NCBI): domain Eukaryota; kingdom Metazoa; phylum Chordata; class Mammalia; order Primates; family Cercopithecidae; genus Macaca; species Macaca fascicularis. Next base: position 49,663,961 of record NC_088378.1, read on the forward strand.
CTAATAGTAATAATTTCAATGTTAAGTCTCCACCCCAAAGTGAACATGGAACATATGCAACATCCATTTTATCCATTTTTGCTTTCTATGCATGTGCATAACTTTCTATGTGAATATTCATATATCCTCCTATAATCTGTTAAATATATATACTTAGACAAACTTCACCATAAATTCTTGTCTCTTCTTTCCCTCCTTCAAAGTCCTTAATTTTTGGTTTCAGTCGAGGCTCTGCTTCCCGCGTACAGGTTGTTATACCCCCATCTTTAGAAATAAAGTCCTCCTTTCTAAACTTACAGATTTTGCGACTTTTTGGTTGACAAGCTTATCCATAAAACAATGTTCCTACAGAATGAAAAAACTGTTAGATTAAGAAATGGTTAATAAAGTACCTTTGACTTTATTAAAGCGTTAAATTGAGTACAGTTCTTAAAGCAATATTGTAATAATACATCAGCAAGTTAATAGAACAAATATATTTCCATTATCATTATGTTTTATTTGTCTTTTTTACTACAATCAAGCCTAGAAAATGGGTAGGGGAGAAAAAAAAACACCTAACGCCCAATATGACAAAAAAACTAATGTAATCAAGTAAGGAGAAAATGAAAATATTTTTCATTTATGCAACATTTGTTATATGCATATTTGTACCCATCTTTTTATATATAATATACAAAAGTACTCTATTTTCACCTTAGCAAGATCTGTGATCTCTCTTTTAAGGTCTGGTGCCTAGAATGGCAAACAGTGTTCCTTGAGTATGAATGTACATTGTTAAGGATGGATAGTAATTCTTATTTTATTTCCAATTACTCTTCTTGTTGATGCTCAGAATGTATTTGCATTTTGGGTAAACCATGTGTCAGACACAATGTTAAGCACGATCCTATTGCATTCTACCCCAAAACTCCCCAAAACTATGAACTAATATGAGGCTTAATGAAATTTTAGTTGGGACTGACTGGGAGTGACATTACACAGTGAGAAATTAGGTAGAATTAACGCCAAACCTCTTGATTTCATGGGCTGAATCTCCATCAATGAACTTGACTGCATCCCAAGTACTTCATTAATGAACATTGCTTTATAGTGCCTAAGGGCTATCAATTTACCTCTGAACATGTTTTTGTGACAGAAGGTAAGGCAGGGCTTAAAGAATGATGACAGCAAGTCAAAAGGATATGGGAGCTGCCTCAAGTGGTTAAATCTGGGGTATTTTGAGCTTCAAATTAAATAATAAGCCATTGAGTAAAATAATATTTAGTGAGTCAATACTAACATAAATAAATGAATAATAAAAGAGAGAGAAGGAAACACTTTTCCTAGATTAGAAAGTCATCTCATAAATAATTAGAAAAGCAGGGTATGACAATCATCTGAAAAATAATAGGTTTAAGAAAGAATTATTAAATAGATATTAAAACTAGTGGGTGAAAACTTGAGGAATAGCAGGATATTTGCAAAATTCGAAGTTACCTCTCCCAAAATACTTCTTTCTTTTATTCTCCTTATTTTTCTATACCTTTTTTTTAATATATATACTTTAAGTTCTAGGGTACATGTGCACAACCTGCAGGTTTGTTACATATGTATATATGTGTCATGTTGGTGTCCTGTACCCGTTAACTCGTCATTTACATTAGGTATGTCTCCTAATGCTATTCCTCCCCCCTCCACATCCCCACCATAGGCCCCAGTGAGTGATGTTCCCCTTCCCATGTCCAAGTGATCTCATTGTTCAATTCCCACCTATGAGTGAGAACATGTGGTATTTGGTTTTCTGTTCCTGCGATAGTTTGCTGAGAATGATGGTTTCCAGCTGCATCCACGTCCCTACAAAGGACACAAACTCATCCTTTTTTATGGCTGCATAGTATTCCATGGTGTATATGTGGCACATTTTCTTAATCCAGTCTGTCACTGATGGACATTTGGGTTGATTCCAAGTCGTTGCTATTGTGAATAGTGCCACAATAAACATACGCATGCATGTGTCTTTATAGCAGCATGATTTATAATCCTTTGGGTATATACCCAGTAATGGGATGGCTGGGTCAAATGGTATTTCCAGTTCTAGATCCTTGAGGAATCGCCATACTGTTTTCCACAATGGTTGAACTAGTGTACAATCCCACCAACAGTGTAAAAGTGTTCCTATTTCTCCAAATCCTCTGTAGCACCTGTTGTTTCCTGACTTTTTAATGATCACCATTCTAACTGGTGTGAGATGGTATCTCATTGTGGCTTTGATTTGCATTTCTCTGATGGCCAGTGATGATGAGCATTTTTTCATGTGTCTGTTGACTGTATGCATGTCTTCTTTTGAGAAATGTCTGTTCATATCCTTTGCCCACTTTTTGATGGGGTTGTTTGTTTTTTTCTTGTAAATTTGTTTGAGTTCTTTGTAGGTTCTGGATATTAACCCTTTGTCAGATGAGTAGATTGCAAAAATTTTCTCCCATTCTGTAGGTTGCCTGTTCACTCTGATGGCAGTTTCTTTTGCTGTGTAGAAGTTGTTTAGTTTAATTAGATCCCATTTGTCAATTTTGGCTTTTGTTGCCGTTGCTTTTGGTGTTTTAGACATGAAGTCCTTGCCCATGCCTATGTCCTGAATGGTACTACCTAGGTTTTCTTCTAGGGTTTTTATGGTTTTAGGTCTAACATTTAAGTCTCCAATCCATCTTGAATTAATTTTCGTATAAGGGGTAAGGAAAGGATCCAGTTTCAGCTTTCTACTTATGGCTAGCCAATTTTTCCAGCACCATTCATTAAATAGGGAATCCTTTCCCCATTTCTTGTTTTTGTCAGGTTTGTCAAAGATCAGATGGCTGCAGATGTATGGTATTATTTCTGAGGACTCTGTTCTGTTCCATTAGTCTATATGTCTGTTTTGGTACCAGTACCATGCTGTTTTGGTTGCTGTAGCCTTGTAGTATAGTTTGAAGTCAGGTAGCGTGATGCCTCTAGCTTTGTTCTTTTGACTTAGGATTGTCTTGGCAATGCGTGCTCTTTTTTGGTTCCATATGAACTTTAAAGCAGTTTTTTTTCCATTTCTGTGAAGAAAGTCATTGGTAGCTTAATAGGGATGGCATTGCATCTATAAATTATCTTGGGCAGTATGGCCATTTTCACAATATTGACTCTTCCTATCCATGAGCATGGTATGTTCTTTCATTTGTTTGTGTCCTCTTTTATTTCACTGAGCAGTGGTTTGTAGTTCTCCTTGAAGAGGTCCTTTACATCCCTTGTAAGTTGGATTCCTAGGTATTTTATTCTCTTTGAAGCTATTGTGAATGGGAGTTCATTCATGATTTGGCTCTCTGTCTGTTACTGGTGTATAAGAATGCTTGTGATTTTTTCACATTAATTTTGTATCCTGAGACTTTCCTGAGGTTGCTTATGAGCTTAAGGAGATTTTGGGCTGAGATGATTGGGTTTTCTAAATATACAATCATGTCATCTGCAAACAGGGACAATTTGACTTCCTCTTTTCCTAATTTAATACCCTTTACTTTCTCCTACCTGATTGCCCTAGCCAGAACTTCCAGCACTATGTTGAATAGGAGTGGTGAGAGAGGGCATCCCTGCCTTGTGCCAGTTTTCAAAGGGAATGCTTCCAGTTTTTATCCATTCAGTATGATATTGGCTGTGGGTTTGTCACGAATAGCTCTTATTATTTTGAGAAACTTCCATCAATACCAAATTTATTGAGAGTTTTTAGCATGAAGGGCTGTTGAATTTTGTCAAAGGCCTTTTCTGCATCTATTGTGATAATCATGTGGTTTTTGTCTTTGGTTCTGTTTATATGCTGGATTATGTTTATTGATTTGAGTATGTTGAACCAGCCTTGCATCCCAGGGATGAAGCCCACTTGATCAAGGTGGATAAGCTTTTTGATGTGCTGCTGGATTCGGTTTGTCAGTATTTTATTGAGGATTTTTGCATCAATATTCGTTCTGGATATTGGTCTAAAATTCTCTTTTTTTGTTGTGTCTCTGCCAGGCTTTGGTATCAGGATGATGTTGGCCTCATAAAATGAGTTAGGGAGGATTCTCTCTTTTTCTATTGATTGGAATAGTTTCAGAAGGAATGGTACCAGCTCCTCCTTGTACCTCTGGTAAAATTCAGCTGTGAATCTGTCTGGTTCTGGACTTTTTTTGGTTGGTAGGCTACTAATTATTGCCTCAATTTCAGAGCCTGTTATTGGTCTATTCAGGGATTCATCTTCTTCCTGGTTTAGTCTTGGGAGAGTGTGAATGTCCAGGAAATTATCCATTTCTTCTAGGTTTTCTAGTTTATTTGCATAGAAGTGGTTATAGTATTCTCTGAAGGTAGTTTGTATTTCTGTGGGGTCGGTGGTGATATCCCCTTTGTCACTTTTTATTGTGTCTATTTGATTCTTCTCTCTTTTCTTCTTTATTAATCTTGTTAGCAGTCTATCAATTTTGTTGATCTTTTCAAAAATCCAGCTCCTGGATTCATTGGTTTTTTGGATGGTTTTTTGCATCTCTATCTCCTTCAGTTCTGCTCTGATCTTAGTTATTTCTTGCCTTCTGCTAGGTTTTGAATGTGTTTGCTCTTGCTTCTCTAGTTCTTTTAATTGTGATGCTAGAGTGTCAACTTTAGATCTTTCCTGCTTTCTCTTGTGGGCATTTAGTGCTATAAATTTCCCTCTACACACTGCTTTAAATGTATCCCAGAGATTCTGGTATGTTGCATCTTTGTTCTCATTGGTTTCAAAGAACATCTTTATTTCTGCCTTCATTTCGTTATGTACCCAGTAGTCATTCAGGAGCAGGTTATTCAGTTTCCATGTAGTTGAGTGGTTTTGATTGAGTTTCTTAGTCCTGAGTTCTAGTTTGATTGCACTGTGGTCTGAGAGACAGTTTGTTATAATTTCTGTTCTTGTACATTTGCTGAGGAGTGCTTTACTTCCAATTATGTGGTCAATTTTGGAATAAGTGTGATATGGTGCTGACAAGGATGTCTATTCTGTTGATTTGGGGTGGAGAGTTCTGTAGATGTCTATTAGGTCTGCTTGCTGCAGAGATGAGTTCAATTCCTGGATGTCCTTGTTGACTTTCTGTCTGTTGATCTGTCTAATGTTGACAGTGGGGTGTTGAAGTCTCCCATTATTATTGTATGGGAGTCTAAATCTCTTTGTAAGTCTCTAAAGACTTGCTTTATGAATCTGGGTGCTCCTGTATTGGGTGCATATATATTTAGGATAGTTAGCTCTTCCTGTTGAATTGATCCGTTTACCATTATGTAATGACCTCCTTTGTCTCTTTTGATCTTTGATGATTTAAAGTCTGTTTTATCAGAGACTAGGTTTGCAACTCCTGCTTTTTTTTTGTTGTTGTTGTTCTCCATTTGCTTGGTATGTCTTCCTCCATTCCTTTATTTTGATCCTATGTGTGTGAGATGTGAGATGGAACTGCATGTGAGATGGGACTCCTGAATACAGCAAACTGATAGGTCTTGACTCTTTATCCTATTTGTCCATGGTTTAATTGGACCATTTAGTCTATTTACATTTAAGGTTAGTATTGTTATGTGTGAACTTGATACTGTCATTGTGATATTAGCTGGTTATTTTGCTCGTTAGTTGATGCAGTTTCTTCCTAGCATCAATGGTCTTTACATTTTGGCATGTTTTTGCAATGTCTGGTACCGGTTGTTCCTTTCCATGTTTAGTGCTTCCTTCAGGATCTCTTGTAGGGCAGGCCTGGTAGTGACAAAATTTCTAAACATTTGCTTGTCTGTGAAGGATTTTATTTCTCCTTCACTTATGAAACTTAGTTTGGCCGGATATGAAATTCTGGGTTTAAAATTTTTTTCTTTAAGTATGTTGAATATTGACCCCTTCTCTTTTTTGGCTTGAAGAGTTTCTGCCGAGAGATCTGCTGTTAGTCTGATGGGCTTCCCTTTGTGGGTAACCCGACCTTTCTCTCTGGCTGCCCTTAAGATTTTTTCCTTCATTTCAACTTTGGTGAACCTGGCAATTATGTATCTTGGAGTTGCTCTTCTCGAGGAGTATCTTTGTGGCATTCTCTGTATTTCCTGGATTTGAATGTTGGCCTGCCCTACTAGGTTGGGGAATTTCTCCTGGATGATATCCTGAAGAGTGTTTTCCAACTTGGTTCCATTTTCCCCCTCACTTTCAGGCACCCCAATCAGACGTAGATTTGGTCTTTTCACATGATCTCATATTTCTTGGAGGCTTAGTTCATTTCGTTTTACTCTTTTTTCTCCACACTTCTCTTCTCACTTCGTTTCATTCATTTGATCTTCAATCATTGATACTCTTTCTTCCAGTTGATCAAGTCAGTTACTGAAGCTTGTGCATTTGTCACATAATTCTCGTGTCATGGTTTTCATCTCTATCAGTTTGTTTATGGCCTTCTCTGCATTGATTATTCTAGTTATCCATTCTTCCATTCTTTCAAGATTTTTAGTTTCTTTGTGCTGGGTACGTAGTTCCTCCTTTAGCTCTGAGAAGTTTGATCGACTGAAGCCTTCTTATCTCAACTCATCCAAGTCAATCTCCATTCAGCTTTGATCCATTTCTGGTGATGAACTGTGTTCCTTTGGAGGGGGAGATGAGCTCTGATTTTTTGAATTTCCAACTTTTCTGCCCTGCTTTTTCCCCATCTTTGTGGTTTTATCTGTCTTTGGTCTTTGATGCTGGTGACGTACTGATGGAGTTTTGGTGTGGGTGTCCTTTCTGTTTGTTAGTTTTCCTTCTAACAGTCAGGACCCTCAGCTGCAGGTCTGTTGGAGTTTCCTTGAGGTCCACTCCAGACCTTTTTTGCCCGGGTGTCAGTAGTGGAGGCTGCAGAAGATAGAATATTGCTGAACAGTGAGTGTTGCTGTCTGATTCTTGCTCTGGAAACTTCATCTCAGAGGTGTGCCCAGCCATGTGAGGTGTGAGGTGTTGGTCTGCACCCAGTGGGGGATGTCTCCCAGTTAGGTTACTCAAGGGGCAGGGACCCACTTGAGCATGCAGTCTGTCTGTTCTCAGATCTCAACCTCCATGCTGGGAGACCCACTGCTCTCTTCAAAGCTGTCAGACAGAGTCATTTACCTCTGCTGATGTTTCTGCTGCTTTTTGTTTAGCTATGCCCTGTCCCCAGAGGTGGAGTCTACAGAGCCAGGCAGTCCTCCTTGAGCTGCAGTGGGCTCCACCCAGTTCGAGCTTCCCAGTGGCTTTGTTTACCTACATAAGCCTCAGCAATGGTGGACACCCCTCCCCCAGCCTTGCTACTGCCTTGCAGTTAGATATCAGACTGCTGTGGTAGGAATGAGGGATGCTCCATGGGCGTGGGACCCTCTGGACCAGGTGTGGGATATAATCTCCTAGTGTGCTGTTTGCTAAGACCCTTGGTAAAGTGCAGTATTAGGGTGGGAGTTACCTGATTCTCCAGGTGTTGTGTGTCTCAGTTTCCCTTTGCTAGGAAAATGGATTCCCTTCCCCCTTGTGCTTCCCAGGTGAGGTGATGCCTCACTCTGCTTCAGCTCTCACTGATCGGGCTGCACCAGCTCACCAGCACCAATTGTCCGGCACTCCCCACTGAGATGAACCCGGTACCTCCGTTGAAAATGCAGAAATCACCCATCTTCTGTGTTGCTCCCGGAAGGAGCTGAAGGCTGGAGCTGTTCCTATTGGGCCATCTTGCTCCAGGCTAGTGACTCTTACTCCCCAAAATACTTCTTAATTCCAAAGAGATGGATCATAACTTGTAAATGGGAGAAAGCTGGCCATATAATCTTATCCAAGTGATCAAAATGAATGATGCTCTAGTGAGACAAATGGACATCATATGCCTTCTGATAGATGAGCTGAGGACATAGCATGACTTCCGTGGAATTTCTGCTAGAAACACATAAGCTGAATCTAATTATGAAGAAACTTCAGCAAAATTCAAATGAAGGGAATTTGCACAAAATAACTGACTAGTACCCTTCAAAGGTGTTAAATGTCCTGAAAAACAGAGAAGTCTTCCAGATTAAAGGAGATAAAGATGCATGACATTACTGTGCAGTGTCGAGATGGCACCTACTTGTACTACAAAGATTAAGATTGGACAATTGATGAAATTTGCATAGGTTAGTAGATTAGATAATAATGTACTATCAATATCAATTTCCTGATTTTGATAATTATAGTCTGATTAAGTTACAAGATATTCTTGTTTTTAGGAAACTCACTAATGTATCTAAAGGGTGAAGGAAAAATCATGTTTTCAGCTTATTTTTAATTGGTTTGGAAAAATAATTTGGTATAGACAGAGAAAGAGCAAAAGAACACGGGTAAACGGGCTAACATTTGGTCTACCTGGGTGAATTCTTTGTATTATTCTTGATACTCCTCAGTAAGCTTGAACTTAGGCCAAAATATAAAAATGAAATGAAAAAATAATGTTTCTTAAAGAGTTAAATCTACTTTATATCTGTACATATGTCTCGGTTACTTTCTACATAATAACCTAGAAGTGAGACGTCTATTCTAAGGATATGTGCATTTGCAATTTTAATGCCAAATTACTGTCTTAAGCTGTCACTTCAAGTTCCATTTCCAGTGGTGTAGAGAATTCTCACACTTCTGTAACTTTCCTCAAACCTGATACTATTACACTTCAATGTTTGCCACCCTGATAATTTAGAAATTGTATTTTTTTAAAATATTTTAAAATTTTGTGGGTACATAGTAGGTGTATATATTCATGGGGTAGAGGAGATGTTTTGATATAGATGTGTAACGTGAAATGATCAAATAATCACATCTTGGGGAATAGGGTATTCATCACCTCAAGCATTTATCCTTTGAGTTGCAAACAATCCAATTACTCTTTAAGTTATTTTCAAATGTACAATTAACCTAGTATTGACTATAGTCAACCTATTGTGCTATCAAACAGGAGGTCTTATTCATTCTTTCTAACTATTTTTGTACACAATACCCATCGCCCCACACCCCCCACCACCACCCCCGACACCCCTGCTCTACACTACCCTTCCAAGCCTTTGGTAACCACCTTCTTATTCTCTATGTCCATGAGTTTAATTTAAACTCATGAGTTTAATTGTTTTGATTTTTAGATACCACAATAAGTGAAACATGTGATGCTTTTCTGTCCCTGGCTTATTTCACTTAACATAATGATCTTCAGTTCCATCCATGTTGTTGCTAATAACTGGATCTCATTCTTTTTACAGCTGAATAGTACTCCACTGTGTATGAGTACCACATTTTCTTTATCTGTTCATCTGTTGATGGGCACTTAGGGTGCTTCCAAATCTTAGCTATTATAAACAGTGTTGCAACAAACAGGAGTAAAGTTAACTCTTTAATATAATGATTTCCATTCTTTTGGATATATACCCAGCAGTGGGATTGCTGGATCATGTGGTAGCTTGATTTTTAGTTTTTTGAGGAACCTCCAAACTATATTCTGTAGTGGTTGTGCTAATTTACATTCTCACTAACAGTGTATGAGGGTTCCCTTTTCTCCACATCCTTGTCAGCATTCATTATTGCCTGTCTTGTGGATATAAAACATCTTAACTGGGGTGAGATGATCGTTTTAGTTTTTATTTGCATTTCTCTGATGACCAGTGATGCTGAGCACCTTTTCATACTCCTGCTTGCCATTTGTATGTCTTCTTGTGAGAAATGCCTATTCAAATCTTTTGCCCCCCCTTTTTTTTTATCAGATTATTAAACTTTTTCCTATAGAATTGTTTGAGTTCCTTATATGAATCACTTGTCAGATGGGTAGTTTGCAAATATTTTCTCCCATTCTGTGGATTGTCTCTTTATATTGTTATTTTCATTTATACTTTTCTGATGACTTTTACATTTGAACATATTTTCATATGTTTTTAAACACCCAAGTTTTTTATCCCATGGATTGTCTGTTCATACCCTTTGTCCATTTTAAAAGTTTTTATTTTTATATTTTTCTTACTGATATACAGGTCTTTATATACTCATATTTATTTTGTATGTAAATTGTTTTTCTTAAATGTGTATATGAGTTTGTCTAATGTTTTCTGCCTTTTGAGAGTCAGAATAAGGGCATATAGCCTGAAAAATTCAAAATGAAACTCATCATTCATTCAGTCACGTGCTGAACTGATGCTTGCAGGAAGTCTGAGGTATTGCCCTGACTACTTTGCACTTTGTTTCAATGGTAGCCCTCTTCAGTAGATTTCTTTTAAATTAACACCAAAGCTTCCTATTTTCTGATTCTTCATTATGTGGGAAAATAGACTCAACAACATTGTCAATCTTGAAAATCCAAAAGAATAATTGAAGTATAATTATATCCTTTGCCTACTGGAAGACATGCAGTCACAATTTGCTTCTTTTCTCCTCACACCTTCTTGAAAGATTGCTGCAGGAAGCTGGTTTAAATGTAGTGACTTGAATGTTGCAGATTTTAAGGAATATAAATAACCTAGAAGTGTGGTTTTGAAATATAAGCAAATTGTTCTTTTTCTTTCCTAAAAAGATGTAAATATAATTTATAAAACTTGGTTTCCACAAGCTGCATGATGATTTTCACAGGACAGTAATGAACATCTTGAACACTGTACTTCCAAATTAAATATGACATTAATGGGAACCATTTAATGCAGCTCAACTCTGTTCTGATGGCCGTTTTAATTGGATTGCTGCTGTTGTGAATAGAAAAGTTGCTGACAATGTTAGCAAAACTAGGCTTACATGAAAGTACCACCTAAGAAGATGTTGGACTTGAATTTGCATGTTTAATCATTCAAGTTAGCTCATCATATACCTCTTCCAGAAATGCAATTTTTATATACAAGTTGCTAGACAAAGACACAGTGACTCATTGTCAATTCGACAGGCTGTGTTCTGAGGACAACTAGTCTTTTTCGTGAACTGAATGTCTGCGAGTCTGCTGTGGCTTCTGGTTACATCACGTAATTACCAGACAGTCCTTTCATCCTAAGGCAAGGCTTTCTCTTGGGGACTGTAAGTGTATGAATGACACCCTAGAGTTAAATATAAAATTTAAAAAGGATGAAATTCATGTCAGAAGCAGAAATGGCATAGGTAATGTTCCCCTGATAAAGCACTGTACTATGTAGACTGTTCTTTCCAAGTAAGTTTTCAACTCTCCTTTTTTGAATTTTAAAAAATAAAGCAGCAGAAATATGCAAAATCCTTTTTTAATTCAAAAAAACAAGAATCAGGATTATTACTTTATTTAGGTTGCCTCCCAAAGAAGTTGTTGAATTTGATGTCAACTTATAAACTTGGGGCTATGCCCACATTGGAGAACTACTAGATTAGAGAATCTTCAGGTAAGAAATAGTCATTCTGGAAACTGTTGAATAGTTGTTTTCCAGGACATCACCATTTTTAGTAAATGTCTTATTTTATTATAAGCTGTACAAGTGTTTATACCCACTTTACAACTTTATCTCAATCTTAGTTATTTTATTCCATCAAAATCATTTGAATTTGACCATTCATGAATATTAATTGCTTATGAAAATCTCTTAGAACTATTTAATTGTGGAGATGCCTACACACACACACACAAACACACACACAAACACACACACATACACACACAGTATATTATTTAAACTCTGTCTATATCTTTTTTACACCATGCAAGTATACAAATAATTTGTTTAGGTTATTAATGCAGGCCTCTGAAATAATATTCAATATTCAACAGTTAAAGGCTGCTGCCGCCACAGGCTGCTGCCACCAAAGTCTGCTCCTTTTTGTATAACTAAAGTATTTCTTTTTAATCTGATTAGTTTTAAAATGAACTAAAATCACTCATTTTCATCTTCCACAACAGGAAGTTGGCCATGGCAAAGTGATCATGTAAGTTCCTAAATTATCTAACATAATATACAAGAAGCTTCAAATAACATTTTTCCTTTTACATATAAAAAATTAATTATTTTTTGCTAGATCTATAGTTCTCATGGCAATGCTTCAGAATAATGGCACTGCTATTGAAACTGCATCATCTGTTGTAATTTAATTTCCACTCTTAAGGAGGCAACAATTACAAGCGAAAGTGGTAGTAAGAATGATGTCTGATAAGGCACTCTGGTGAATGTATATACATACATTGTAGTTGCTTTTCATCTGACTAAAATTTCTTCCTCTAATGGCAGCTACCAAGTTGTCAGATAAACTGCAATAGCCCAGGCAGGTGGTGTGAATGCAGTGTAAACAAAGACACTTGGTCCCAGACAGTGGATTTTCAGGAAAATCAAATGTCTTTAAAGTATGAATGTGGCAATGTTTTGACTGGTGTTACCTTCAGGCTAGAACACTTCCTAGGTATAAGCGAGAGCAATGGTTCTGAAAGTATTGACCCCACCAACAACATCAACATCACCTGGGAAGTCATTAGAAATGCAAATCCTTAGGTCACATTTCAGACTTAGTGAATTGGAAACTCTGATAGTAGATATGTTTTAATAAGTCCTTCAGGTGATTCTGCTGCTGCTCAAATTTGAGAACCACTCATCTAGAAGAAGCAATCATTTGCCAAAGGAAATAGTGGAGACTAGGCTGTAAGTTCTTTGGGGAAGGAGTTAGGGAAGTGGTGGGAAATGCAGGATTGTGCCTAGTGGCAAGGCAAAGTGTTCAGATGCTAACTGTGCGATCCTCAGCTAACCCGGGGTCTTATTTCACTAACCCCTGTCTTCGGCAGTAAAGTTTTCTAAATCTGAAAAAGAAAAGCCACTGTGATTGGTACAGATGATAAGAAACATTGGCGATCTCTTTCTGATGAAACCATATCCACATATATGGCCATGACATATTGAGACAAAAGACATGCACTAGGTATTTAAACCATTGACTGTAATTTGAGCAATCTTAGGCATTTACACTAAATTTGACATAGTACCTGTATTTGTCATAATATGATCTCTGGACCTACAACTAAGAGACTCCTGTCAGGGCCTACTTAGTTCTAGAAGAGCTTCTAAAATTAGCCATACAATTTAATAATATTTCAAAGGGTTATCTTGTCTTATTGACATAATGAGAGCAAATAAAAAGAAAGGCTACAGCATAAATGTATATTTAGTGCAAGTTCTGCACACCTATGCAAAATATAAGAAAATTACCAGCTTTCCTATAATTGTGAGGAGTTTTCACAATTTAAAATTCCAGATGTACTTCATGAACTAAACTAAAATGCCATTGAGTAGCTTTTTCAAAGTTATAAGTCTAAAAATTATTTCCCTTTATAGCTTTAAATAAATTTTATGATTCAAATGGAAAAGATGTTTTGCAGTTTTGTTGGTTATTAGAATATGAACCTTTTATTCATTATCAGATATAAGCAAAGGCTATTAAATTATTCTTTAAAAATTGTCAAGTCAGGAAGTTATAAATGGATACAGAAATGATACTGTCAGTTTGACTGAAGCTTGTTTCTAAGATGATTTTTCAATATCCTCTGGGTAAGGACATGTTTATATAGCTAAATAGCTAAATTTTATATAACCAGTTTGAAGAGCATTGACATAAGATAGTTATGCATTTAATATTCCCTTTGGAAGTTAAAGCAATTTTTCATAATTAAAAAAATGAAACTTCCTTATCTTCATGCCATTGAGGACATAATCTCTTATTTCTCCTTTTTGCCTTAAATTTGAAACTGCCTGTTATGAGCTTCAGTGTCTTGCTGTCCTTTGGAATATATGTCTTATTTCTGTGCCTACTACACACCATTGGAGTTATTTGCTATTATACAAATAACACTACATTTTGAGTTGGGCATTTTCCATTGTCCACCCTCAGTTAATTATCTGCTCTTCTTCATCCTGCTCTGTGTCCCAGAAGGATGACCAGTAACAGCTGTACTACCCAGCACCCTTTCTCTCTGGCTTTGATTTGCATTCAGCCAGTGTGGGCCATGGGTGGGAGAGAAAGATGTACAAGGAGGATGAAGTTCATAAATTGATTTTCTTTGGCCCCCTTCATGCTATGTTGAGACCAGTTGGTTGTGTTTTCTATCAAAGATCACATTGTCAGGGCTTCTACTACAGTTACATTACTCTCTCTGAGTTTCATTAATGGTTCTCTCCTCTTTCTGCACTTGTTTTCCTTAGCCATGTTAAATTCTCCTCAATGACCCACTTAAGTGGGCCGTCTCATCCTATCTCATCCCAGTCAAGTCTGAGAACTTGATTGATCCAGTTTTAAACAGACTGTTGTCTCCTGGGCATACAACAGCAAATGGGACAATGTGGTACTGTCTTAGTTCAGGTTACTATATAAAAATGCCTTGGGTAATTTATAAACAGCAGAAATTTATTTCACACAATTCTGGAGGCTGGCAAGTCCAAGATCAAGGCACAGAATATTCAGCATCTGGTGAGGGCTCTTTGCTTCCTAGATGGCACTTTCTAGTTGAGTCCTCTTTTATAAGGGCGCTAATGACATTCATGAGAACTCCACCCTCATGACCCAATCATCTCCCAAATGTCCTCCCTTTTAATACCATTGCCTTGGGGTCTAGGTTTCAACAAAATAACTCTGGGGAACACAAGCATTCAGACCACAGCAAGTACTAATAACAAAACATCCTTTATTTTGCCCTTTAATGGATTTTCAGGAAATCAGAAGTGTTTATATCATAGTGTCATATCTAATTCTAGTCTTAGAAAGGCAAAAGAAAGACCAGAGTAGAAGTATTAATTATCCTTTAAAGAACTTGATAGGAAAATAAATTGATGCAAGCTGTAATGTCACATGTCTGTAGAGCAATTTATAGTTTATTAAATCCTTTCATACACGTCATCTCACTTAAAAAACAAGTCTGGGAAATGATGACAAAAAAAGAAAAAAATTAACTTCATTACTTTGCAGTTTGGGTGCAATGTTTTATTCTTTAGAGACTATCTGTTTCTACATATAGGTAGCCATTTTTATGTATATGAGGTTCATGTATATACAAAGCACCTTAGTAGGCAGTCAGTAAATGTCGCTTCCTTTTTCTAATTCCACACTCAGTATCTAATTATGCTGTGATGTTTAATAATATATAAATTATTGCCTGGATTTTAAAATTTCAAAGAAGTGTTCTATGCTTGAGGAGCTTGCAATGTAGATGGGGAGCAAATTATACACTACTATTTTTTCTATTAATTATTTAAATCATCACCCCTAAAGCTTAGTGGATTAAAACAGTAATACTCATTTCTTATTATCTTTCCCATTTCCTGTGAATCAGGAGTGGGGAAATGGATTGGCTAGGCTTTCATCTACTATATGAGCTAGGGGGACGCTGATGATTACTTACAGGGGATCTCACGTGGTTATTCCTCTTGGCTTGAACAGCACTAGAGAATCCACTTCACTGAGGTTTACTCACATGGCTGGCAAGTTAATGCTGGCTAATTGGTTCCTATCCATATTGACCTCTCCATAGGGCTGCCTGAGTGTCCTGATGATATGTCTTCTAAGTGAGTGACCCAAGAGAGCAAGGTGACAGTTGCAATGCATTTTATGAATGACCTGACTTGAAACACATCATCATTTCTGCCACACTCCGTTGGCCCCAAAGGTCAGCCTTGATTCAATATGGAAGAAGGCTGTAGATGTCGGGAGCCTTCTTGGATGCTCACTACCACATACACCTAGGAAATAAGACAATAGTACAATCAGATACCCAAATGAGGGTTAATGAGAGACGATGTTGCAAGAGCAAAGTCAATGTTGCTTGAAATTGTAGAAAAGACCTAAAGGCTGAAGTGGCACTATATTTGAAGAATGGTAAGATTTGTAAATGTGGGGATGGCAGAAGATGTGGGGAAACCTGAACCTTCCTGGAAAATGTAACAAAGAAAGAATGACCAAGTAGAGTGTGTCTGAGAATTACTGAGAAGAGTAATCCTCAAGAAGACTAATGAGAGGTTTGAGGGTAAGTTGGAGCCCTATTGGGAGTTGGAGTTTAATCCATTGAGGCAATAGAAAAGACTGTGACTGACACGATGAAATTAATACTGGAAGACAATTAAAGTAAGGATATCATTGGAGTTATTTAAATTTGAAGGGATAAAGACCTAAGTAAAATTATTGCTAGAAGCAGTCAATGATAAAGAAATAGGTATGTATGTTGGAGACATTTTGAATGAAGAATTAACAAGAGCTAGTTATGGACAATGCCTGAGTAGAGTCAACATTAACTTTGTGTCTTCAAACTCAAGTAACCTGGAGAATGAGGGTGCTAATGGCTGAGAAACAGAGAATATAATTTTGGGGGATCAAAGCTGGTAGTACGACAATATGCTTGCTGAGACAAGCTGAGTCTGAGGTGTGACAGCCAAGTTTATAAAGACATGTTAAAACTATATTTTCATTTGCAGCCCCTGCTATTACTTGTGACTCTCCCCAGGCACACTTACAATTCTTAGAAAGCTGTTGGCCCTTTAAAAATAATTCTTGTTATTGTTATGAATAGTATATTTCACATAGCTTCAGCAGATGACCTGACCAGTTTTCTCTAACAATATCACAGTTTCAACTTAATAGTCAGGCAACACGGGAACCCAGAAAGCAAGAGATATGAGATAAAGGAAGCTAATAAGGGAGGATATATGAATCTTTCATCTACTATATGAACTAGGGGGACTCTGATGATTATTTACTTTTCCTCTGTGAGAATGTCTGCCATAGAATAATAGAAGTAGATACTATCTATAAATTTTCCATTTCAAAACAGAGGTTAAAAGCACTACTTGACCAGAGTCACTTATGATCAATAATCAAGTCTCATGATTATAAAAGATACCAGCTCTTTCTATGATGACAATATACATTCCTTAATAAGCTTATTTTTGAACAAATATATAAAAGGTGTAAATATGACATTTTCCTTGCATAATGACTTGATTGATTTAAGCATGGAAACAATCATCATCAAGATATATTTGCTACATATCTAATTATACATTGAGCTGAGCCATAATTATTTGAAACAGTTCAAATGCACTTAGGCAAAATATGATCAATTTTACAATATTGGTATAGGTGGTCAGTGTAACAGCTCATGAAAAGAAATCAATTAAGTTTAGAAAGGAAAAAATGAGGTTTGAGAATGGTAAAAAAAAATTAAATGTAAAATTCTGCACTTTCCAAGCATTTTAAAATTATTTTATTAGAAAATTAGAAAATGTTCAAACATAAACAAAAGTACATGGACCATTAACCAGCTACAAAAATCATCAACCCATGTATGCCAAGGATTTTATATATGTTACTTTATACTAATACTCAAAGAGGGTAAGAACCTCCCCTAAAACCATTCGATTAGTATGGAGTAAAGTTGAGGTTTGAATTCATGTCTGTGTGACATCAGCATCTTGACCCTTTTTACAATAGTAGATACAGAACAAGGGGAAGGTGTGAATCTAAAAACACCTTTGCAGGTACAGACTTGACCTGATAAAGAATTTCATCTGGCTGGGTGTGGTGGCTTACTGCTGTAATCCCAGCAGTTTGGGATGCAGAGGGAAGAGGATCACAAGGTCAGGAGTTCGAGACCAGCCTGGCAAACATAGTGAAACCATCTCTACTAAAAATGAAAAACATTAGCTGGGCATAGTGGTGGACACCTGTAATCCCAGTTACTCAGGAGGCTGAGGCAAGAGAATATCTTGAACCTGGGAGACAGGGGTTGCAGTGAGCTGAGATTGTGCCATTGCACTCTAGCCTGGGTGACACTGAGAGACTCTGTCTAAAAAAAAAAAAAAAATCTCTTCATCTTCACAATGCTGGAGTACATATACATTTAGACTATACATAGAATAAACATATTTTTAAATAACTGCATAGTTGAATATCAAAGTACACATAATATACACACATTCCTCACAAATATCTTTAATAGATAGATCTGAAATGTCAATAGGCACTTTACCAAAGCTTACTGATTTAAGTGTAAATACTCCATGGGGGACAAATAAGAGAGAAAATAAATTACATATCTGGTCATATCAATGGATTTTGTAGAATTAATTCTTCCCTTTTACTGAATTCCTTTAGCTCTCAACATTGTTCTGGCCAAAATCAATTATATACTCAGGATTAGATTATAATCTGCTAAAGTATGGGGATATTTGCAGACTTACATTTTTCAAAATTGAGAATATATTTACAAAGGGTTTGACCAAGTGGATTGAGGCTTTTGATGCTGTTCATTTCTCATCTATTCTATTGCCTACCAATAGAGAGAAAAGTATAACTTCTGTCAGAATTGTGCTAAATAAATGAGCACCCTGTTGTGCTTGTCACAGTCGTACGGAACCAGAAAATGTGTTTTTTGCAAGAGGCCCTGAGATGGTAGGTTTTGTCCAATACAGTGGCTAAGACAACAGAGTGAGGGGACGGCATCTGGGGTCCTCTGCTAGTTGGTTTCCCTGGTGTAATTTTTTAAGCCCTACCTCCAGTCCACCACTTACTACCAGCTCAGAAGATGTGAAGGAGTCTATGGTAGTTTAGATATGGTGACAAAAGCCAGGATTTGCTCTTTATGACATCAATTTTCTCTTTTACTAAGGGGGGGGGTGAAATCAATAGTGACTGTGAAAAAAGAATAGTATATGCATAATGCACAAAATCAGGGAAAAACAATTCTCATTTTGAAGGTGACTACATTGAATCAGTTTAAGTAAAATGATGTTAAATACAGAGAATGTCTAGAGAGAGGTCTTGAAAGTCACGGAGAAACTTTGTAAAAATTTAGTTGTCTGGTTATATTTCAGAGCATGATTTCCAATTAAGAGCAAAGAGCAAGCCAAATTATTTTCAAAAGCATTCACAAAGGCCATTAAAGGTTTATGACAACTTTATATAATGAAGACTTAAAATTTTATTGTGTAGTTTGAAATTATCACCATACCCTGTAAAGTGAAATACAGCACTTGAAAGAAGGCAGGAATAAAGTCTTATGAATTGTGCTAATAGAATCTTAATAGTAGACAAATTAGAAAGACTTCAAAGATGTGGTCCATTTTTCAGCCCGTGGGTGAATCATCTCTACCATATCTCCATCAAGAACCCCTTCAGCACTCAGGGTGACTGTCCAATCATTCTGGAAATGTTATGTTCTTACTATGATGCTAAGAAACTATTCACGAGATAAAATTCAGTGAATTTTGATTCATATTTTGATATTCCTTTAAGAATGTCTTTTCTTATATTGAGACAAAATATTAACCCTGTAACTTCTATCTATTGGCCATAGTTACAAGGCCCTGGGGTCCTGACAAATAACTTATTTTCACATAAAAACTCCTCACAAGTAGACTGAATCATTTACACATTATTTTTCCTCCTTGGCTTAGAAGTCTATAGTGGACAAAGGGAGAGGAGTGGTGGGTTGCTTAGGTAGTCTCTTCCATTTCTCCCCTTCTTGTACTTGGCCTCTTCCCACTCTCCTTCTCTAGATTGTCTTTCCCTTCTTTTTAGAGATGGAAGTTTACTGCCATAATATGGTGTGGGTGCTAGCTAAGCTTGATGCTGCTGGATTCCAGTCCCCTGCACCCTAGGTGATCCTCCTCTTGGGCAGGATGGAAGTACTCCAGACCAACTCCTTCCACATTCAGTTCTGCCTTCAGCACAAGTACAGCCATTCTCAGTGCAGCCCTTTCTTTTTTGCTGTCATGGATAGCTGGCCAGCCACCACCTTTTGCCCTTTGGCTTTGTTAGATGTGGATTTGATACCAGTACCTCTATCTCATGAACTCTGAATTTCTAAATTAACCTTCCCAAGTGGCTTTCTTGATGGCAGTTGGTCTCTGCTTTAAGTGGGGAATACGCTCAGCCACACATCTCCCCTGCCCTGTGTTGGGGATGGAGTGGCAAAGATTATCATAGCAGTTGATTCACTTCTGCTGAAGAAGTTATCTTCAAAACTAATCTAGGCTCTTTGTAAGTTCAACATCCTAAATATCCCTAGATTTTCCCCCATCTTTATTTCCCTTTTAATTTCTCACAGAGGATCTATTATACTTTGAAATATTAAGAGGAATGCTTGTCACCTCTCTTTTGTCCTCCTCCTTTGAGTCTTCAGATAAAACTAAGGCAGAGAGTCCTGTGTTCACATCCTGTTACTCTAATATCACCATTTACTCTCTGTCTCTTCTCTACCCTCTGACCTGCAAGTCCAATGTGGATAGCAAATTCTCCTCGACAGCACTTTCCTCCTCAATGCTGAATCCATTCTGTAATTTCTCCTCACTGGAATTCCTGCCTTTGGAAATATGCTATCCTTCCCTCTGTCTATCCACTAGCTGCTGTCATAGCTCATTTCAGTCTATTGTTTATTCTTCAGTGTCTTATTCTAGAAAGTTCTACTGTGGCTTCTACAGTTCTAAAAAAGGTTATTTTTTAAACCATTTTTCTTCAAAGGCCTCTTTGGCTTACTTTTCCCCCATGTATCCTACTTTGTCTCCTGTTTCTTGTTCACTCTACCCGTGCACTCCACCTAGGTTACTTCCTTTGTAAAAACTCGATCATGCTCTGACCATGCTGTCACTTTAGTCATAATCACCGAGTACTCGCTGAATACCTACAGAGTATTGAGCATTATTCTGAGAAGCATGCAAGATCAGGGAAAGTTAGGATTTGCCTTCAGAGAATTTTAATTTCATTGGCTAGAACAGAACACATCAAAATAAATGGAGAACATTCGATATGTTAAAATGTGTGGCTTGACAATGTATGGTTTTCACCTGAGCCATACGGTTGGCTTTCATAAAATTTAGAGATTCTGAAATCTCTCCTGATCTGTGAGGTCTTTCCACATTTCTTAGAGAAGGATTGTTTTACTCTGATAATTTTCAAACTGATAGGTCCACAGATACTCTTATTAACATAATTTTCCCCTGAATGTGCACATAGGATAGCGTTTGAATTTAAATTTTTCACATATTAGTTATTTTACTTCCAGTTATATCTGTGCCTGATATTTTGCTTCTAAATTGTTGCATGAAGAATGAGGTTCTTATCATTTCTTTTCATTCTTTTCCATCACATAGATTTATGAGGTGTTCAGAGGTATGTAATGATGGTAATTATATTAATAACAATAATGACACCTCCCATTTGTGTTATGCTTTACAAAGTACTGTCATGAACATTATCTTATCTTATTCTAAAAATGTGCCTGTGATGACTACTTTGTTTCTGACTCTTCAGAAACCGTAATAGCTCCTCTGCCTCCCACCAGCTTTGTTGCTGACATTCCAGAGAGAACTACATCCCTCGAGTTCTGTTGCTCAGGTAACTCCCCAGGCTCCTAAGCTCATTTGCTTATGCTTCTCTGACCCCAGTTGCAAAGCCATTGACTTGGTTTCCATTCCTGCTCTCCATCGTCTTCTTTAGACTGGACACAGTCACATGCTTCTTGAGCCTGACTTACGGCAGAAGACTGGCTTTGGTTGCACTGTGCTCTGGGTCCTGCAGCTAAATGGCATCACCACCCACTCCCAGCTGCAAATCATGAAACCACTGTCTTGATCCTGCCCACTTAGGGATGGAAGTCATGGGTACAATTATCGGCAAAAAGAGAAATATAAAACTCCCAGCTTAGAGCTCCTAAATGAGTTGTTATTTTCTTTCTAAATAGAAGCATGACTTTAGAATACAATATTCCCAGTGAAGGCTGTGCATCTTTTTCAAAACAGGCAGGCTTTTTTTTTTTTTTAAATGCAGATTGTCATTAGCACAAAAATTTTCTAACGTTTGTGATTATATTAAACACGCAACTATGTTAGTTGATGCCCAGTCTCACAACTTGGAATTTTCTCAATGCTTTTCTTATGAAAATTTGACCACTATAATTATGGCTTTTGTTTGTATAGGATTTTGAATGGATATACATAGCTCTAGCTCTAGTTTTCACAAATTCTTCCTATTACCCATAAGTAGGATATATTGAGCAACACGGGTGTCAATGACTTGCAAGAATTAAAAACCAAGCAGATAAATAGAGGAATGGCAGAAAGCCTGAAGTATAAGGATAACATAGGGAGATGGAGCACAGAGAGTTGAATGTTGCTGCTGTAGGAACAGTTTGCACATGGCAGCTTTTAGCCTAGATAAGGGTATTTATATTTCAGAATAAGTTGTCCCATATTTCCTGAGAGAAAACTGTTTTGACTGCTTTTACTTATAAGTTTAAAGCATTACATGATATACTTTTATTTTTATGTTATTAAAATATAGATGATTTGTTACACAATAGACAAACTGACAACATTTTGAGGGTGATTCATGTTTAGGGGGTCGTAGGAAATGTACATTGATTTCTTAATTTTTTTTTTTTTTTTTTTTTTTACTGAGAGTCCCAGAGTAAATATATCTTGTGAAGAGAAAGGTAAAATAATTTAAAAACTGTAAAAAGAGTTTCTACAGGATGTTTAGGGGACATAAAATTTTCCTCTGTTGAGGAATTGAATCTCTTCCCCTAATGGCTGAAATCTCCCTCATAGCTAAGCAGATCCAGCCTCGGCTGAGGTGATGTTGAGACCTTGTTGGTGTTTCCAGGGAAGCTCAGGAAGCTCGTTATGGTGTGTGTGCAGCTCAGCGCTTAGATAAGATTCCTCAGAAGTTTTAGTTGCTCTTCATTTATTTTAATTTTGCTTTCTCCTTAGCTGGCTCCTACTTAGCTTTGCCAGCCTGTGTGGCTCTATGGGTTTTCAGTAGTACCAAATCCTACAGAAGTCTGTAAAACTGTATTGCTGTGCTTCACGTAGGAAAAACATTTTTGCATTTTGTGCTGCAGAATACAGCTCTCAAAACTGCCCGTCTCATAAATGCCTTGACCCATTAGCATCCCAGGCAGTTGGGTTGTCACTTTTCTTCCATATTATAGCTTTTTAAAAATAACGTATTGAGTTCGTCAGGCTCAGGGGCTAAAATTCTCTTCAGTAAGTGTGTTTTCATAGCATGGTGCATTAATACATGCAGGCAGGAAAAATAACCCTCCCAGAAAAGAACTTTAAGATGGAATTTCTAGCTGAAGCTCCAATATAATTTGACTCTAGGTATAACTCAAGGCAATGACTTATCAATCTCATCACTCCATTTTACATTCATATTTTTCTGGTATTTTCTTAAAAATGAGGGGGTGACTTTTTTCTGAATATAGACTTTGCTCATATGCTACTAATTTTAAATCCATCTCACCTCAGCCACACAGTTGCGGTGGCTGCCCCCAGACTCCACAGCTGAATCCTGAATGCAGAAAGTCCTCCCAATGGTCACAACCTTCTAGGTTGCGTATGGCTGTATTTCCACACATCTTGAGAGTGGTTCTTACATACAACAGCTTCCCACAGCTGAGCCC